>NC_064622.1:79712100-80042457 GCF_023898315.1 Schistocerca nitens | reverse complement strand
ATCACATCAGAATGGAATCATATGAGATATGTCCGAATGCTACATGCACTCCACCACGTCACTGTCGAACACCTGTTTGCATAAGCCTTTCTCCGTCACGTGTAATAAGATTATCGTTACCATAAGGCGGCTATTTGTTGATTCATCCTGTTCACTAAATCAACAAGGAAACAAGATGATACAGGCGAGGACAGCAAAAGCAAAGAGATGGTTCCAAGTTAACAAAAGTGTTTCACTCAGCGGGTTTCCTTCAGGATAGTAGTAATAACGTAAAAGTCAACTTTCATTTGGCGACTTCCTGCCAAGCTTCCTTATTCACAGGAGTTTTTGTAAAGCAGGAGGCTCTGTTAATTAATAACATATAATTCTCTTCCATGGTCGACAGAATTCCGCTAGTATCAAATATCCGACGCTGCATAACAGCATTGTTAATGGCTTTATGTGTTCTTTTTGTGGTGATTAATTCTTTCAGAGAGTCTGTTAGTATAGAAATTTATTTAACAAGTGTTCATGTTGACTATTAATAATAAAGGAAATCTTTTTGCTTTCTACTCTTCAGTACCCCCTTTTTGAGTGAGTTTGGTGAACAATGGAAGGAGGAAGGACACATTTTCTACTACAAGAGTCGTTTCTGTCCAGACAGGTACGGGCATCAGTACGACAGCTGTTTCAGGACATCCACTAGTTGAAATGTTCGTGCTAATGCTGCAAGGGAACCGGGAATTAGAGAAAAAAATTGATGATCAAACCAAGACCTTTAGTGAGGGACAACAGGCGCTGGATAAAAATCTTGACGGAAAAGGTGAAGAATTAGGAATTTCGTTTCACTTTGTAGCTGGAGAGACCAACGCTAGCTACAGACTTCATGCGAAAAGACTGTAGTAAGGGATTCCCCAAAGACGGAATAGTAGCGAAAGTTGATGAGGTAGAAGGGAATCTACATGAGTTGTCGGAATGAACTGAAAGTGGCATGTAGGCGATCGAAAATCAACTGACAGTGAAGTCAGAGGAGACCAGTACAGACAGTATTGTGATAAGAGAGGCTATTGTGAAGTTTATGGAGAACACAAGGAGACGCTCTAGCGAGTGTGCCAGCAGGTCGCCCAACGAGAGACCTCGCTCCAAAAATACGAGATTGAAGCTTACAGGGTAGCACTGACAACGAAAATCAAACAGATGTAGTTACGAAATCAAGGGTATACATATCAAACGCAGCCAGTGGCAGTAGATGAGAATGATGAGGTGTTTTCCCTGTTACATTTCAGTCTGAGGTCAACAGACACAACCAGGAGGCGGCAGACCATTTGCAACGAAAGCAAAAAGATGTGGCTGAACTGTATACAGACGTGCGACTTGTTCATGATCATGTTACGTCAACTCCTCCACATCACCTAACCAACGTATTCTTTGATTCTGACTCTCTCACAGGTGCACAGATTTTTCGTAAGATTTTCCTTTCAAATCCCTTAGGCTGTTACTGTCTGCTTCAATCACTATCCACGTTTCTGATCCATATGTCGCAACAGGTCGCACAAGGGAATAGTATACTCTTAATTTAGTTGTTCTTGTAATTAGAGAGTTCTTGAGTATCTTTAGGTTTGCGTAATAGACTTTGTTTCGTGCTTGTATCCTTTATTCAATACATTTTCTCATACTACCATCACTGGTTTGGAGGACACCTAAATAATGGAAGCATCTAACAGCTTTGAAGCATTTATCAGAGCTCTTGAGGTCCTGTGGTGTTCTTCTAGCTTCAGAATTGGACATAACCGTACATTTAGTCTTGCTTTCATTTATAGTAAGTCCAATTCTTGTTTCTTCTGCTTCCATTTGTCATATATTTCCTTAAGCGATGTTACATCCCTTGCCACGATGGAAATATCATCTGCATATGCGCATCTCTGGCTGGATTTTATCATTATTGTTCCTCATTTATCTACTTTTTGTAGGATATTATGCAGTGGTAAGCTAAACAGGACTGCAGAGAGACCATCACCTTGGTCAATCCATCCTCAAAGTCAAACTGCCTGTTCATTCTGTTATTTGCTTTTGCTTTTGTATCCTTCATTGTTAGCTCGATGAACCTTTCAGTATATCACAGATGTCCAACTCTTTCAGCCCTTATTACAACGCTGGTCTATTAATACTATCGAAAGCTTACTCAATATCAACGAACAGGAAGTGGAGATCTACGATATTCTTAAAATTTTTTCCGTTATTTGTCTTCCGGTTCCTGTGTATCTCTTGGGACCTGATCTGAGTTTTTGTTGAGCATATCTTCAAAGTATTCTGCCCACCTCTGCAACATCTCATGTTCATCTCTTATTATCTCACCGTTTTTCGTTTAGGTTGAAAATTTTTTCTCATCTTTCCCACGACATGATAGAGTTTTTGCGTTTCATTTTGTTCCTTTAATTCTTCAACCTCTTTAAACTTTGATTTCAGCCATTCCCTTTCCTTTTCCTTGCATATTGTTTGGACATTAGGTCGTAATTCTTTGTACACCTACACGTTTCTTTTCGTTCCTCCCTGTTTCATTCTCAGTCTTGCTTCTTTTTTACGTTCTGTTACTAGCCTGCATTCATCATCAAACCACTCATTTCGTGCATTTCTTCTCATCCAGACTATGTTTTCTACTGCCTCTTTCAGCGCTTTCTGGATCTTAGTCCATATTTTTCGTATTCCCGTTGTTTCCTCACTGGGAGTCAGTGCATCTCTAACTTTTGCTTGGTATGCTTTCACAACTTCTCGGTCATTCAGTTTTTCTGTGTCTCAGTTTGTATTTTTCTCCATTCCAGGTTTCAGTGGTTGGTTCAAATGGCTCTGAGCACTATGGGACTTAACCGCTGAGGTCATCAGTCCCCTAGAACTTAGAACTACTTAAACCTAACTAATCTAAGGACATCACACACATCCATGCCCGAGGCAGGATTCGAACCTGCGACCGTAGCAGTCACGCGGTTCCTGACTGAAGCGCCTAGAACCGCTCGGCCACCGCGGCCGGCAAGTTTAAGTGTTTCATATAGTTTGTCTCTCACTACAGCTTTTTCAGCGTAGTGGTCTGGGTCACAGTTAGGACCCCTGCAGCTCCTTGCATCGATAATTGACGTGGCATGCAGTGCCTTTACTAACACATGGTCTATATGATAGACTACTCCACTTACATTTGATTTCCGTGTTCCGAGATGTATTCTTTTATGTGCGAAACATGTGCTCCTGACGATTAGATTATTTCTAGCAGCAAACTGGCATTTCTCCATTCTTATTACTTTCTTCATGTCATGTGTATCTCCCACATACTCTTCCATATTCGCTTCGCCAAACCAGTGCATCAAAATCTCCCATAACTAAGACCAGATCATACTTTTGTACTTCACTGCTTGCCCTTTCTAGATCATAAAACGTTTCCTTTTCTTCTTCTTCTTCTGCTTCCTCTGTTGGTTCATATGCTGTTATTATAGTTATATTTCTGTATTTCCCTTTCATTCTCAGTCTGCTAAGTCTTTCATTTATGGGTTTTAATTCCAAAACACTTTTACCAATCTCCTTTGTTATTATGAATCCCGGTCTGGCTTGTTCTCTTCTTGTGTCTGCTCCACTATACAACAGAGAATACTGGGGCATATTTATCTGTCCTTGTCCTTGCCATCTTATTCCTTGTAGCGCTACAATGTTGTACTTGAACTTCATGATCTCATCAGCTATTTCTTTCATTTTTCCAGGTTTCAACACTGTTCGTACTTTCCATGCTACTATTGCCAAATATTTTGTCCCTTTTCTTTACCGTGGTCGTGTTTTTTGTGTCTCATCCATCATCAGAAGCTCTTGCTGGGGTTCTGTAATATGTCATTTTTACGGTGTGGGTTTATCAGCCCCACGCCCAACCCCTTCTTGGAGGAACTGGACTTCTTTAGGGTTTACTGCCCTAGAGATGTTGGCTCCCCTACGCCTACAGAGCCCCCTGCCCTATGTTGCGTGACACACTCCTCAGTCGAGACCAGTAAGGCTTGGGCGACCCTCCCAGTAGCTACACTACCACCGGCATAGCTCTAGACGTCATCGAGGCACACAAACCCTCCCGCCCAGCACTGAAGGTGCCTACGATAAGGCCGTGTTCCCTGGGAGGGTCCACTATCGATTCGCTTATCCAGAAAGAGATGGTGAACCACAACCAGTACCACAATAACCTATGCACTGATTGCCTACAATGGACATAAATCCGTCCACCTGGCGGGGAATGGCGTATGTAGTATCACTGAGATTGCTGATAGTGTGTAGAATGGGTAAGGTGTGCGATCTGTCTCAGTTTCACTATGGGCAAATTGTGATGGGTCGATGGCACGGCGCCAGCATTTCGCAAACTACACGACTTGTCGGGTGCTCGAAGAGTGCTTTAGTGGTAGGCGTCACCAAATAAAAACTTCGTGAGGTTGGGCGGCCACCCCTCATTACATATGTCTGAAGTCGTTGGCTAAACAGACCGGTAAAACTGTGGCGGAACTAACATCAGACGTTCATGATGAACACACAGTGCACCGAACACTCGTAACGAAGGGGCTCCGCAGTCAGCTAACCGTGTATGTGTCAATGATAATACCACTAAATCGGCAAATACGACTGAAATGGGCAGGTGGCCATCGGCGTTTAACCTTGGCGCAATGACAGTGTTGCGTGGTCTCATGAACTGATACCTTCTCCATTATGCCGAAGGGAGGGCGCGAATTCGTCGTTACATCTCCTTGAGATTTGTACTGCAGGGCAGAGGCAAACTGGCTCATATGAATTATGCTCTGGGGAACAAACATGTGGGCAACAATATGTGTAGTAGAGCTCTTGAAAGCCACCACGACGGCCCAAGAGTATCATAAACTGGTGGCAGACAACATACATCCCTTCAAGACGACATTGGCGATTTTCAACAAGGTAATACGCCATGTCACAAATCCAGGAGCGTGATGAAGTGCTAGAAGCAACACAGTGGCTCCCCAGCTTTCCAAGAACTGAACCCGATTGAACACATCTGGGATATGACTGACCGTGATGTCAGAGCTCTTCGTCCCTCCTCCCTGAATTCACGGGAATTAGGTGACTTCTGTGTGCCAACTCCCTCCAGCGTTCTACGAAGGCCTCATTGCTTTCATGCCACGAAGCATCGCCGCTGTTATCCGTGTCAAAGGTAGGTGGTCATAATGTTCTGGCTGATCAGTGTGTCATGGCGGAGCCCATCTGTATTCGTCTTCCAAAGTTGCCATTCAGACCTTGTTAAAAGAATCAGCATATGAACACATGCCAGGCAGACATCAAAATGTGGCATGGTCAGAAGACTGAAGGAATTGAGGCCCAGGAGTTTCACAAAGTTGTAACAATACGCAGTGGCGTGGAAACTGAGACCATACTTTATAGAGTCGTGATCAATACTTCACTGGAGGCGCAGACTCCCTGCACATACAGTGGAGATACGGTCCGCAGACTCATACTACAACAAGAATTGTGAGAGTGAGAATAGAAATGAACTAGAAGATGAAAGAGAATGTCAAGTGCTTAGTACTGTGAAGAGATACAGTTTCTGGATGCAGATTTCAGTAATATAATAGACACTGCTTAAAGACAGTCAGGTAGTTGAGTCAGTAAGGTGCCTATTTGTTATTACAAGCATAGATGGTGTTAAGATTCCGCGCAAGCCGTATCATTGTCTCAAATAGCCAAAATTCTACTATGAGAGACGATGTTTCCAAAGACTGTTGCAGATATAGAGACTACCCAGCAGTAAAAAGTAAACAGGAATACTGTAGAATTATCTTTTGAAGATTGTCTGACACAGAGTGATTCAGTGTGTGAGTCAGTCTACATTTTCGATAAATTTGAGTGTACCACCACAAAATAGTGAATTACGTGCTAATGGGGAATATGTATAAAGAGTATGGAAGGAGAAGATCTGAACACATTGATTCTGGAGAAGGGATAGATTAGACAGAAGGAGATGTTATGTTGTGGCAGTGTGGATGATAAGGTCCTTTTGAGAGCATAAACTGTCAAGAAAACACGATTTTTTTACCCACACGTTTTCCAGTGTGTTTGTTGAACAATTTTAACTTAGGAGAGTTGTGCATCCGTGGTAACTGAAACCCTCCACACAAAGAGGATACGTAATTTAAGCCATACATCCAGTTTAAAATCGTTCACAGAATAACGAATGTGTTGCGACGCTTTTCCTCAGAATTCGAAATTTGTAGTTAGTTGTTAGAACCTTTTATATGTATTTGTAGATTAACGTACTGGCAAGGTCAGTATATGGACTACAAACAAAATGCGCCAATTAAAGCAGAAAAGGCAAATATGCCCCTGTTGAAAAGACTGTGTGAAAAGTATGTCACCTGCTGCCTCATTCTACTTTCATCAGTACCTGTAAAATATTTCGTAAAAGTTTTGGTGCGGGAACATATTCATGCTTTGTTTAATACGCAATTCACTTCTCACTCCCAGAAACTCCGCTGACTGTAACTCGTTCACACCCACTATTGCATCGATGTAAGTGGCTCTTACACATCCCCTCCCAATTGCCGATTATCACTCACTCTTTTAGACCAACTCATTATCATTATGTGTTTCATCAGACCATGCAACGCTCAGCCATTGCGCCAACGTCCAATGTAGATGGCCACCTACCCATTTCAAATGTAGTTGCCGGTGTCATGGTGTTGGCACATGCGTGGCTTGTCGGTTGTGGAGACACATCGTTAGGAATGTTTCGTGCACTGTGTGTTCAGACACACTTGTAGTCTGTCCAGCATTAAAGTCTGGTGTTGGTTCCACCACAATTCGCCACCCTTCCTGTTGTACCAGTGTACCCAACCTACGACGTCCGACACCTGTACTGAGTGGTAGCTGCCAAACAACACGACGTCTGGACGTGGTTTCACTTTGGTTTGGCCACGTGTTGAGGAGACCACAGCACTCCCCGAACACCCGACAAGTCGTGCAGTTTCCGAAATGCTCGTGCCGAGCTTCTGGGCCTTCACAGTCTGACATCGCTCGGACAGATCGCGCGCCTTCCGCATTCTACACACGGACAGCATGCTTAGTGATACTACAAACATCTAACAGACTTTCCTTGCCAAGTGATGCTGCTATCCCCTGGACGGGTTTACATCGACAGTAGGTCGGTGACCATAAGGCTTTTGCTGATCAGGAGATGGTGGCACACTTGGCGTGTTGCTTTTGTGACTTGAGGCTAGAGAGAGGTGATGGCCGGCAGCAGATTGCTGTGGCCACGTAGGCAGCTGAGCACAGTACGGCGATCGTCATCAACAGCATTTGGAGCTTCGGACTTTTATGTCGTCTCGTTGTCACTGTGGTGCTGTACCATGGGAGCAAGGAGAGGATGTTGTTTGGCGGCCCGTGTCCTCTTTCCACGACGCAAACTGCATGCATAGATTAACTGGGTTCTTTATTCATAAAGGCCGAATGTTACTTACCTCCATCTAGTCATTGTGGTACAACCTCTTCTGTATAGTTCACGTTAGCCTCACTGCTGGTGAGTTTGCTATGTACTGCCTGTCTAATGTTAGTGGCTGAGCAAACTGCTGCTATTCACGCTGAGCTGCGACTGATGACACTGGAACCTACTCGGTAAGACAGACTGTGAACCGACCCGAACTAACTCGAACTAACTGGCCCTCCGGTCCGTGGCAGCTATCTAAATACTGGCTGCCGAGAGGGCGTTGGTGGCGCTTTTCCTGTGAGTCTGTTTTTGGCCTCTGTCGATCTTCGTGAAACCTCTGTGCCACATGGTGTGCTGGCGCCAGCTTACGTCAGCACATGGACAGCGGCAGAGGAGAGCTTTCAAGAGAGCAGACTTAAGTCGGCAGCCGAACTCCTTGCCGTGGGGCGCAGCCAGTGACCTCGTTCAGAGGGGTGAAGTAGGGCGCTGCCTCGTCGCTCTAACTACACAGTGAGGCGCCGTACCAAACGACTTGGCTGGAAGGCAAATTGGCACCACACAAACAGTGAAGTGTTGACAAGTGTGCAGCTCCTTGTAGTACCTCCCTGTGTGTAAGGTTTCAGTGAAAGTGAGCCACTGAAAGCATGAAACCATTAGTGATCGTTTCTTGTATTTGTACTCAAGCAATACTGAGTTTCCAAAAAGTTGGTATTGTCAAATTTTATCTTTACTGTTTACTCAATTCTCAGTTGTTACTGTAAAGCGCCGGCCGGTGTGGCCGTGCGGTTCTAGGCGCTTCAGTCTGGAACCGCGTGACCGCCACGGTCGCAGATTCGAATCCTGCCTCAGGCATGGATGTGTGTGATGTACCTAGGTTAGTTGGATTTAAGTAGTCATAAGTTCTAGGGAACTGATGACCACAGATGTTAAGTCCCATCGTGCTCAGAGCCATTTGAACCTTTTTTTTTATTACTATAAATCAGGCTGCTTAGACGGCAACAGACAATGCCTTTCCTTCGTAAGCTTTGTTCATTACACTGATGCCTAATTTTCACTTTTGAGGTATGTGTTCAATGTGGTATTTTCTTGCAGCTTTGAAAACAATATTCCAAGAGACTTGGAAATAGACTGATACTAAATAAGACTGTAAAATATTATGAATTTTCTTAAACAGTTTTATCACGTACAAGCAGACTTCGCAAGAATTACAGATGGATGAATTCGGTGCATATAGTCTTTTAAGATACTGACATTCAGAGCATTAATGTGGAAACAAGGGTGCCATTGTAATCCGTGATTATATTTCCGTTTCTGGATTACTTGTATCACATTTTGGCCAAACTTTTTTTTCTTTCTTTTCGTTCAATTTGGGGGTCTTTTCCTACACTTGTGAGAATAAATTCTTGCTGTTTTGATGTGAGGGGATGTAAGGGTACATGCATCAGTCCACTCCAGGACAGATCGAATCCCCCACACGCGTCTTTGACCCAGCGAATTAGCACCACTGTCGGGGAAGCTCCAGTGTACCAGAAGGGTGCGGCTTGGCGCCCGCCGTTCTGTTTTTCGCAGCAGTAAGTTGAGCCTAAGCAAACCAGCAGAGCATGTCCTGTGTACTCGTGCACCGTGCGATTCGTTACTTTAACTCTCTGTTTCCAACAACTAACTTACTTTTCTTTGCAGCGCGTTGATCTTAACATTGTTTTATTGCTCAAAACAGATTTTGCTTGTAATATGCAACAACGTGACATTATATGCAAAGTTGAATAATGTACGACCCGTTTTTTTTAAAATATCAGACAGCAGGTCTCAAATAAAACGAAAAATAATTATGCATGAAAGTACAGCATGGTTTTACTTAACCTTTCGCTGCCTGAGAAGGCCCCCAAGGAAAGCAAGTTGTCGTAGGACAATGAAACTTTGTGAAAAGTTTGGTGCGGACATGCGGAAGAGAAATAACGAATAAACTGTTGAAGGAAATATATTTCAATTTCCACGTTATAGTGTAACATTTGTTAATTGCGTACCTGTGCGCTCGAGTACCGTGCGATTCGTCATTTTAACTCTCTGTTTCCTACAACTAATTTAATTTTATTTGCAATGCGCTGTTCTTAACGTTGTTTTATTGCGTTGCATCCAGAATTCTGACTCATGGCACCAGTTACTTCTTCAACAATTTGTGTCGCAACTGTAGTACAAACTGATGCTTCTGTTTCAACCCTATGTCGCCGTACGAGTACAGGCGCTTAACAGCTAGTAATGACACGTCCATTACTAACAAAGAAAATCCTGCAACGCGTAGTCCGATCATTCCTATAAAGTTGGAGACCCGTGCGGTAAACCGTTCTCCGTGTGCACTGGCTTAAGTAGCGAGAGCTCAGTTACAATCACCCCTGTAACTGGTCTTGCCGGCCGCGGTGGTCTAGCGGTTCTAGGCGCTCAGTCTGGAACCGCGCGACTGCTACGGTCGCAGGTTCGAATCCTGCCTCGGGCATAGAAGTGTGTGATGTCCTTAGGTTAGTTAGGTTTAAGTAGTTCCAAGTTCTAGGGGACTGATGACCACAGCTGTTAAGTCCCATAGTGCTCAGAGCCATTTGAACCATTTTTGAACTGGTCTTGCGATATTACGTAATATTCATAGTCCCGCATAACCTTTAAAAAGAGAATTGTGTGTGTGTGTGTGTGTGTGTTTGTGCGATCGAGAAAAAAAAGCAGTAATTTTTGGAACTAAAATTATTTAGAGTCAGGGTATGGTTTTAAAGGAATTCACCAGCGATGCCAGACTACATTCAAAACGTGTTAAGTGCATGAATTCGGTTACAGTGCGAGTGTGATGAAGCTCGTAGGAATAAACCGAGTATTGTCAAATCACCCGTGAACTTCACTTAACCTGCTCGTATTAACTGTACTAGTTTGGTGAGAGTGTTGATTACGATTACTGGAATTTTAGACATGATGCGTGTCAGCAAGCAAGTAGTTAAGAACTTTCTCCAAGTGACACGTGTCGTAACCGTCTTCCCCCTCTGCCTTTTGCGATTCAGACGTGAGGTAGCTTAAATAAAAGGAGCGACAAACAGTGTAGAAAACTAGGCCAGAAATGTGTGTATATGGGGACAAGGCGCAAAAAGTATCTAGTTTTTTTAATACATGCGAACGACGTTTGAGACTAAGACAACGCTCATTAGAGCATATCTTCCACTCTCCCCTCTTCTGCAATCTAGATGACATTAATGGTCTTCTTATGTAGATTAGCCGGCCGAAGTGGCCGTGCGGTTAAAGGCGCTGCAGTCTGGAACCGCAAGACCGCTACGGTCGCAGGTTCGAATCCTGCCTCGGGCATGGATGTTTGTGATGTCCTTAGGTTAGTTAGGTTTAACTAGTTCTAAGTTCTAGGGGACTAATAACCTCAGCAGTTGAGTCCCATAGTGCTCAGAGCCATTTGAACCAATCTTATGTAGATTATAATGAAAACTGTGTATCCATTTTCAAACTCTGTAAATAAATGATAAAATAATGGTCCTTGAATTGATAGCACAAATGTAATCAGAAGTTTTTACTGTCGGCAACTTGAACGAGCCATCTCGTGTCCCCTTTGTCGCAGATGTTTGTCTAAGCATATATCAGCCGCAATGGATTGCGGTCCAGCTGCTCCATACGCACATAACATTCCTTGTTATTTGGGAAAGGTATATGTTCCGAAGAACAATGAAAACCCTGATAAGCGCAGATACAACCTAACCGTTATCTCGCGACTACTTTTGCACGACAAATTCTGACAGAAAAGGCAAATGAGCTGTGTCGGCTCGTTTTCCGAGCTGCTACGTATCGTTGTTTGTTGGCGCGATCCGTTTTCCTGTTACGCCACCGGGTGACGCCTCGGTCGTCTTGTGGATGGTTCTTGGTTTGGAGGAAGATGGAGGCGAGCTGTTGACGGACGGTGGGGACTAAGAGACAGGAAAGAGTGACGAACCCCAAGCGTGCGATTACGGGGCCTGATCGACGGTAGCGCCTCCAACAGGGCGGCTGGTGTGGAGTGTTGGGCTCTACGGTCTACGCTGTTGTTGACTATCTGGGTTTGGGAGTGACAGTCTGCTGATGTGGGTGGCATGGTCACGTTGATTTTCCCTGCCTACCGCCCGTCCTACCTTATTTGTGGTTGAGGTACTTCTGTTTGTGGACGTTGGCACCTGTGCCGGAATTGCTCCTGTTAGGCTGGTTTGCGAGCAGTTCTTCATTGCGTACTCAAGCTAGTAAATTCGCCCTCCCCCTCTCTGTATGCCTGATATATTGAGTATTTAAACTGTTTTCCTTTCATTACAATTTGTTCATCATTTCGCTAATGTTGCCATTATAGCTCGGGTGTGAAATTAATTTGGTTGCAACATGTTCTAGGGCACACATGAGTGACCACTTGGTCAAATATAGAGCCTGACCTTTAAGATGGCAAGTTCTTGCATGCCAGACTTGTGTATGAATTGTAACATCGTGACAGGCAAACTCCAGTGGACCGATCAATGTTGGCTCGTTTTCTGTGCTCGTGTTGGAAGGTCTTGGTAAGATCCAGGCACTTACCCTAAAAGATGTCGTTGGCCCCGGGCGTGTCGTCCACTACCCTCCGATTCACTGGCCGCTTCTGGTCCACGTCGGCTGTGTGCGTGTGTGCAGTGTGGTGTTCGGCCTCCTACCTTGGGTAAAGGCTGAGGCGGCGCGGCCTCCTCACCATCTCTGTAAGTTAAGTTCTTTATCTTATGGCACTCGGACTTAAGTTTAAATCAAGGTGTCCGCTACCCTAAGCCATCCTACCCAAGCCTTGTCCCCGCAACTCCAGCCTTGTCTTGTACTGTCGCATGATTTTCAGTTCTTAAATGTTAATTGGCGTAAATTTTCAAGTCGTTGTTACCTTCTGTTCCTAAATTGTAAGTGCCCAAAGGCCTTTCCAAATATTTGTTGCCGGCCGCGGTGGTCTAGCGGTTCTAGGCGCTCAGTCCGGAACCGCGCGACTGCTACGGTCGCAGGTTCGAATCCTGCCTCGGGCATGGATGTGTGTGATGTCCTTAGGTTAGTTAGGTTTAAGTAGTTCTAAGTTCTAGGGGACTGATGACCACAGGTGTTAAGTCCCATAGTGCTTAGAGCCATTTGAACCATTTGAAATATTTGTTCTTGTCCTAGATGTGTAAATTTTAAAACATTGTCAAATTCTGAACTTGTAAAATTTTGAATACTATTACTTTCCTGTTGGAAAAGTTGCTAAATTGCTGGCGCGAAAAGCGTCGTCAAGTTATTTTAATGGTAGTCCTCAATTTGTAAGAGATTTTGTAAATGAGGGGCAGCTTCCTCACTTGAACTCTACTATCTAAAGACTGATTTTCAAATTATTACGGCAATGCTCTGTCTGTAACTGTACTCAGATTTTCCTGGTTGAAATCTAAAGTTGTTATTTTAAAGAGGTGTTACTTCCCCTAAAAAGGAAACAAATTAAGTTTGGTCCTTTTGGTCCGCCGCCCTAAAATCTATTTGACAAAGTTATTCACGTTTTAAGTATATCTCATTAAATAAAGGATTATCGACAATTGTGAAGCTACAAATGGCCTCCCGTAAATTCAGCCTGCACCTTCTACCCAGCCGTTAAGCTGTTGTCGTATCCTGGGGCGTCCACTACCATACGGTATTGTTGGCCGGGAGACCCCTCGCGGGGGCGGTTCGGCCGCCGCTCCACAAGTTCTCTAATGCCACTACGGCGACTTGCGAATGAATGAGGATGAAATAATGATGAAAGACACACAACACCCAGTTACCTCGAGGCAGAGAAAATCCATGACCCCGCCGGGAATCGAACCCGGGGCCCCGTGAGAGGGAAGCGAGAACGCTACCGCAAGACCACGAGCCGCGGACTTCACAGAGATAAGGAATAGTTAGTGAAACGTAGAATAAATAAAGTGTATGAGTGATAATTTTAGATTTCAAATTATTTAAGAACGGTCGTCAGCTCAGTGTGTGTACTATATGATCATTAATCGATTACAAACTATAATTACGAACTACTCATTGAATTTTAATTAGGTGAGAACAGAACCAACGGTACTGACTGGAGCTCTGAGGCAAAAACATAGTTAATACCATGACTTAAACCTAATGAAAAAACCATCAGAACAATCTGTACTAAGTATATGCACATCAAAGTTAACTGTTTGCAAAACAGTTCACGTAATAAACTGATCTGCGTTACACTCTATAGTGCTGTTACTGATTTCAGAACTGCAGCCGGCCGAAGTGGCCGCGCGGTTCTGGCGCTGCAGTCTGGAACCGCGAGACGAAATGGTTCAAATGGCTCTGAGCACTATGGGACTCAACATCTTAGGTCATAAGTCCCCTAGAACTTAGAACTACTTAAACCTAACTAACCTAAGGACATCACACACACCCATGCCCGAGGCAGGATTCGAACCTGCGACCGTAGCAGTCCCGCGGTTCCGGACTGCAGCGCCAGAACCGCTAGACCACCGCGGCTGGCGAACCGCGAGACCGCTACGGTCGCAGGTTCGAATCCTGCCTGGGGCATGGATGTGTGTGATGTCCTTAGGTTAGTTAGGTTTAACTAGTTCTAAGTTCTAGGGGACTAATGACCTCAGCAGTTGAGTCCCATAGTGCTCAGAGCCATTTGAACCATTTTGAACCAGAACTGCAAGTTTTCGTAAATAATCGTTTTGTTGCAGTAAGTTATTTCTGGAAAGTTCATAATGTTTCATTAAGCGAAGAATAAGTAATTTTACACTACATTATAACGTAATTTGCAAATGTGAGAAGAGTTTGCAGTGCACACAAAAAACATGATATACACTATTCTGCAGAAACTTTTTGTGAGTACTCGTTTGATTTATGCTTTGTCTCTCTTGCTGTTTGACAATACTCCTTAAATACTTGTTCCACCTAGCAACAACCTTAACTGCTGTTAAATGACAGTTTTTGGTAAAAATGGAAATGTCGTGTGGCTAGGGCCTGCCGTCGGGTAGACCGTTCGCCTGGTGCAAGTCTTTCGATTTGACGCCACTTCGGCGACTTGCATGTCGATGGGGATGAAATGATGGTGATAGGGACAACACAACACCCAGTCCCTGAGCCGAGAAAATCTCCGACCCAGCTACCGGGGCGGACACAGTTTTTGGTAATGCCTAGTTTTGTAAATTGCACTTCTTCATCTGAGTTATCGAAATGAAATGAGCTTCTCCCCTTCAGCATTTTCCTATTCTTTCACTGGTGGTATTCTCGGAATCAGTAACGGTGATAGGATAGGAACCTGGTAGGAAAATGATTGAGGTAAAGTTCATTTACACCATAACAGCTGCTGTGTTAAACACTGTTATTCAGTGAAGATAAACTACACTGAAGTGTTAAAGTCATGGAATAGCGACATGCACGTATACAGATGCTGGCAGAACGCGTGTGCCAGATATAAAGGGGCAGTGCATCGGTGGAGCTGTCATTTGTTCTCAGGTGAATCATGTGAAAATGTCACCGAAGTTATTATGGTGATCATGGCTGCACGACTGTCGACGCGCAATAGTAGTTGGGGCTAGACGCAAGGGAGTTTCTGTCTCCTAAATCGCTAAGGAATTCAGTATTCCGAGATCCAGAGAGTCAAGTGCGTACCGAGAATACCAAATTTCAAGCATTACTTCTCACCACGAACAATGCAGCAGCTGACAGCCTTCACCCTAGCGACCGACAGCGTTTGCATACAGTTGTCAGCGTTGGACAACGCCCAGTGAGATAACCGCAGAAATCAAAGTGGGACGTACGGCAAACGCATCCGCTAGGACAGCACTGCGAAACTTGGAATTAATGGGCTATGGCAGCAAATGATCGACGCGAGTGCCTTTGCTAACAGCATGACTCGCCCCCCCGCCTCTCTCCTGGGCTCGTAACCGTATCGGTTGGAACCTAGACGACGGGAAAGTCGTGTTCTGGTCAGATGAGTCCCGATTTCAGTTGGTAGGAGTTGATAGTAGGATTCCAGTGTGGCGTTAGCTCTGCGAAGTGATGGACCCAAGTTGTCAACAAAACACTGTGCAAGCTGATGGTGGCTGTATAATGCCGGCCGCGGTGGTCTCGCGGTTCTAGGCGCGCAGTCCGAAACCGCGCGACTGCTACGGTCGCAGGTTCGAATCCTGCCTCGGGCATGGATGTGTGTGATGTCCTTAGGTTAGTTAGGTTTAAGTAGTTCTAAGTTCTAGGGGACTGATGACCACAGCTGTTAAGTCCCATAGTGCTCAGAGCTGTATAATGGAGTGCTGTATGTTTACATGGAACTGACGAGGTCTTCTGGTGCAACTGAACCGATCGTTGACTGTAAATAGTTAAGTTCGACTACTTGGAGACCAATTGTAGCCATTTACGTACTTCATGTTGACAAAGAACAATGGAATTTTTATGTATCACAATGCGCCACGTCATCGGCCCACAACTGTTCGCGATTACTTTGAAGGACATTCTGGACAGTTCGAGTGAATGATTTGGCCACTCAGGTCTCCCAACACAAACTACATCGAATATTTATAGGACATAGCAGAGAGGTCAATTTATGCATAAAATCCTATACCGACTATATTTTCCCACTTATACACTGAAGCGCCGAGGAATCTGGTATACGCATGCGTATTCAAATACAGAGGTACAGGGTGTTTCAAAAATGACCGGTATATTTGAAACGGCAATACAAACTAAACGAGCAGCGATAGAAATACACCGTTTGTTGCAATATGCTTGGGACAACAGTACATTTTCAGGCAGACAAACTTTCGAAATTACAGTAGTTACAATTTTCAACAACAGATGGCGCTGCGGTCTGGGAAACTCTATAGTACGATATTTTCCACATATCCACCATGCGTAGCAATAATATGGCGTAGTCTCTGAATGAAATTACCCGAAACCTTTGACAACGTGTCTGGCGGAATGGCTTCACATGCAGATGAGATGTACTGCTTCAGCTGTTCAATTGTTTCTGGATTCTGGCGGTACACCTGGTCTTTCACGTGTCCCCACAGAAAGGAGTCACAGGGGTTCATGTCTGGCGAATAGGGAGGCCAATCCACGCCGCCTCCTGTATGTTTCGGATAGCCCAAAGCAATCACACGATCATCGAAATATTCATTCAGGAAATTAAAGACGTCGGCCGTGCGATGTGGCCGGGCACCATCTTGCATAAACCACGAGGTGTTCGCAGTGTCGTCTAAGGCAGTTTGTACCGCCACAAATTCACGAAGAATGTCCAGATAGCGAGATGCAGTAATCGTTTCGGATCTGAAAAATGGGCCAATGATTCCTTTGGAAGAAATGGCGGCCCAGACCAGTACTTTTTGAGGATGCAGGGACGATGGAACTGCAACATGGGGCTTTTCGGTTCCCCATATGCGCCAGTTCTGTTTATTGACGAAGCCGTCCAGGTAAAAATAAGCTTCGTCAGTAAACCAAATGCTGCCCACATGCATATCGCCGTCATCAATCCTGTGCACTATATCGTTAGCGAATGTCTCTCGTGCAGCAATGGTAGCGGCGCTGAGGGGTTGCCGCGTTTGAATTTTGTATGGATAGAGGTGTAAACTCTGGCGCATGAGACGATACGTGGACGTTGGCGTCATTTGGACCGCAGCTGCAACACGGCGAACGGAAACCCGAGGCCGCTGTCGGATCACCTGCTGCACTAGCTGTGCGTTGCCCTCTGTGGTTGCCGTACGCGGTCGCCCTACCTTTCCAGCACGTTCATCCGTCACGTTCCCAGTCCGTTGAAATTTTTCAAACAGATCCTTTATTGTATCGCTTTTCGGTCCTTTGGTTTCATTAAACCTCCGTTGAAAACTTCGTCTTGTTGCAACAACACTGTGTTCTAGGCGGTGGAATTCCAACACCAGAAAAATCCTCTGTTCTAAGGAATAGACCATGTTGTCCACAGCACACTTGCACGTTGTGAACAGCACACGCTTACAGCAGAAAGACGACGTACAGAATGGCGCACCCACAGACTGCGTTGTCTTCTATATCTTTCACATCACTTGCAGCGCCATCTGTTGTTGAAAATTGTAACTACTGTAATTTCGAAAGTTTGTCCGCCTGCAAATGTACTGTTGTCCCAAGCATATTGCAACAAACGGTGTATTTCTATCGCTGCTCGTTTAGTTTTTATTGCCGTTTCAAATATACCGGTCATTTTTGAAACACCCTGTATGTAAACAGGCAGACTACGGCGCTGCGGTCGGCAACACCTATATAAGACAACAAGTACCTGCCGCAGTCATTAGATCGGTTACTGCTGCTAAAATGGCAGGTTATCAAGATTTAAGTGAGTGTGAAAGTGATGTTATAGTCGGCGCATGAGCGATGGGACACAGCATTTTCGAGGGAGCGATGAAGTGGGGATATTCCCGTACCACCGTTTCACGAGAGTACCATGAATATGAGGAAGCCGGTAAAACATCAAATCTCCGGCACCGCTGCTGCCGGAAAAAGGTCCTGCAACAACAGGACCAAAGACGATTGAAGGGAATCGTTCAACGTGACAGAAGTGAAGCAAATTGCTGCAGATTTCAATTCTAGGCCATCAACAAGTGTCAACGTGTGAACGATTCAACGAAACATCGTCGATGTGGGCTTTCGTAGCAGAAGGCTCATTCCTTCACCCTTGATGACCCCAAGACACAAAACCTTACGCCTCGCCTGGGCCCGTAAACACCGACGTTGGACTGTTGATGACTGGAAACATGCCTAGTCGGACGAATCCCGTTTCAAATTGTATTGAGCGGATGGACGTGTATGTGTATGAACATAACCCCATGAATCCATGACCCGAGCAGATCAGTAGGGGACTGTTCAATCTAGTGCAGGCTCTGTAATGGTGTGGCGTGTGTGCAGTTGGAGTGATATGGGACCACTAATACGTCTAGAAACGACAGTGACAAGTGACACGTACGTAAGCATCCTGTTTGATCAGCTGCATCCATTAATATCTATCTTCGTATATCCATAATTGAAACAGACGACTTGGGACGTCAGCTATTATAATATATGTTAAAAAATGACGGAATTCCTCTAACTGTATTAAGGTGTTGATTTTATTGGCAACTAGTTTCGATGTTGTTACAACATCATCTTCAGGCCTATACTTGTTGACAGCAACCGGATATGTCTAACACTTGTAGTCAGTGGTCACCTTAATACAGCTGGAGGAATTTCGTCATTTTTAACATATATTAATGTCTATTGTGCATTCCGACGGACTTGGAGAAATTTCAGCTGGACAATGCGACACCCCACACGTCCAGAACTGCTATAGAGTGGCTGCAGGAATACTCTTCTGAATTTAAACACTTCCTCTGGCCACCGTACTCCCCGAACATGAACATTATTCAGTATCTGTGATGCCTTGCAACGTGCCGTTCAGAAAAGATCTCTAATTCCTCTTACGGATTTATGGACAGCCCTGCAGGATTCAAAGTGTCAGCTCTCAAGCACTATTTCAGACATTAGTTGAGTCTACGCCACGTCGTGTCGCGGCACTTCTGCGTGCTCGCGCGACCCCTGCACGATGTTTCTTTGTCTGTTAGTGTACATGGGTATAGAGGCAGCTTGGCCTGATATTTCTGCAGGGGACTTCCAACGACTCGTTGACTCCTTGCCACATCCAGTTGCTGTATTTTGCCAAAGCCGTCCCACATTATATTAGGAGGTATTCCGTGACTTTTATCACCTCCATGTACTAAGCTTGTTAGCTCTGCACAATCTAAAGGTGATCTTACTTTGATGGGTTACTGCTGCTGTGGCGTAAGGCATTACCCGTTGACAGTATATGGCAATAGGCTTGTACTTATCGTCGCTTTCTATAACGAGTCTGAGCCCACAGTACTCCTCTTGAATATTAATTCCTTTCGATGACAACATGCTATGCCCACTTACGACCATTCCTGGTCATATGCTAAAAATTTTGTAGTTTATCCCCTAAATAGCCGCGCACCACGCCTCGTCTCCACCGACAACTTGTGGTCCGTCTCCCTGCTTGCGCTCCCTGAGATAATACTCCTTACTTGAAACTTATTCTTTGGCTCAATATAATAGCACACTTCCCTGTCTGGAGCAGGGTTTGTACTCCATCACGGTTACGATATTCTTTTTTATTAGTTCGTTTGAATTACTTCTTCGACATTTAATTATATGAAAAAATTAATAAAATAATAAAGGGTAAAGACGACAGAAGCTATATGGCATTTACACTATGGTTCTAGAATTAATTATGGGAAAGATCTATCAGGCGCCGTCTTGTGTGTCTTCGTTTGCCATAATGTACTGGCAAACAGCTACACAACCCGCATTATGTTCAGATTACTGTTTATCACAGCTATTGTCACTGGCTTTGGACAGTAGGTTAGATCATTTATTCCTGCAGTAAATGTTGGAATCGCCACTGGCGTCTACAAGATTCCTGTAGGTATCCCAGGTCCACATACAGGTCCTTAATCACCTCAATAAGCTCGTCGGCCACCAGAGAACTGCTCATAGCATTATATTGTTGGGCTTTAATATGTTATGGCAGGGCCGGCCAAACGCTGCACAGTGTGCAGACGTGCGGAAGTGCTGCTCATGTGCGCACGTGTGTGACAGCGAGCGACAGCGACATCTGTTATTAGACATGTGTCCTAAATGAACGGCGGCGGCTCCACTTCCCTGTTTATCTGGTACAAGCGAGAGCGCAACATACACAATCTCGTTTACCCCTGGTGACCGTAACTTTAACAGAGAAGTACTGAGAAATGGCAGGTACTGTGAAAAAGCAAAGAACGGAAGATCTATGTTCTCAGTCGTTTCGATCAAGCATCAGTGATGAAAATCTCCCTCAACTGGTTGCTTTTGTCAATGAGCCGTGCTTTTGTGCCCGATATTAACTATTTAATTTCTCATGACCAGTGATAAACGTGTTTGGATTTATTCCTTTCATAATTAAAAATTATTGTTTACTAACTGTGCATTATTGCCTCATTCTTCTCCATGTTACATTATTATCAGGAAAATCGGTCATTAAACCGATTGTTGTATACTTACATTTAGGGTTTTTTTTTTAATGTGTGAAGGGCTACGCTCAGCTGAAGTCGATAAAACATAACATTCATCTGTCGGTTATTATGCAGATTTCAGACGGAACTGATGAAACATATAGCAATAATGGTACGAGAGGTCTGCGGTTGTCATTCTGTTCAGAGGTCAGTGAGACAGAAATTATGTGGGTGTAACTGAGGGCACCGAGAATTAGTTAGGGGAAACCTTGCATTGGTTTAATGTTATTTGAAACCATGACTAAGGTTCGTTGGAAGTCGCTAAGTGCTCTCTTTCTTAAATACAAGATCAAAAACATTACGCGTATTTACGTGCCGTCAGTCAAGCTGCCTTAATAAAAACCGATGGTTGTTAACTGTATTACTGGGTTAAACTGTTAACATAAAAGTAGACGTCTCAATGAGTAGACTGCGAGAGTATTTTACATGTTTAATACGCGAAATACCTTCCCACGGTTGGCTTGCAAGCTGTGGAAAGAGCACTAGAATGCACCGGTACAGAGTATCCCAGCAAGTGGATAAAGTGACATCTGTGCGTAGAAACATGCACTACATGAACGCTGACAGCTTCGGTGTGCACGCTGTGAACCAGAAGTTGCACATGTGCAGGAGCACCGCACGCGTGCAGAATTTCTGGCCGGCCCTGTGTTATGGGATCCTGATGTTGCGTAATTAAGGGATCTGGACTGTGGCAAACAATGCTGTGGTACCTCACCAGATATCTGTATATTTGTTAAAAGGCAAAATTATTTGGCTTGTCTGCAAAGGTCTTCCAGTTTAAAAATTTTCGTCACCGTGTTGTTTAGACAGAGGACCATGCGGACTGTCATCTGCATCGCTGGGATCGTGGTAGTATGCTGTTGCGGAGTGCGTAATTTAGGCCTTTCGAAATGCGATAGCTTCTTCAATCCTAGCGAACCGGTAGCCAATCTCATTGTAGGTTTATTAAAATGGAAGGGGATGAATAATATGAATTTAGGTGCCTGTGATTCTCCCAAATCATTTAACCAGATACCAACACTGGTCCTTTAAGGTACAGTATTTCATACATCCTCGTTCCACCCGATCCCCATCCCCCTCCTCCCCCCCATCCCCATAAATTTCAAAGTACTGCTTCTTCTCCCCACATAAAGGCGAATTTGAGGTATGGCATGCACAAATCACTGGATTTTTCTCCTTGAAAGAAACGTAATTACTCATTAGAGCCCTGCATGACCGAGTAATCGAGCACAAAATACGAAATGGGGCGAGCACACCCTAACTGGATAGGCTGCCCGCAATAGTCCTAGTGACCGAGCGTAGAAGCCGTGACCGAATACGTAGCACGTAACTTCAAACACATTACACGTGTCATTATCCGTGTGAGACTGCAGCCAATACGGGCCAAACACATTACACGTGTCATTATCCGTGTGAGACTGCAGCCAATACGGGCTTCTCATTTGTGGTGTGTCTCTCTCTGTAATCATGCAGCGCGAGGAAGCCAGTGCAGTAAGACAAGATTGAAACCAATGTTTACACATTGGAGAAACGGGAAGATCTAAAAAGCCAAGTATGGAGTACATTTCTGTTAGTTGTAGACGAAAACAGTGCGTCTACTGGGTACGTATCGTGCATAAACTGCACCACATTATTGTGTTTCCAGTCGGGAACCACTCATTTAAAGAAACACAGTTGCAAGAAACCTCACAAAGATACAGCTCCTTTAGGGATACCGGCAGTAATAAAAAATAGTATTACAGCAAACTGTGTTGCAATGTTTGCTAAAGATATGAGACCTTTTAATGCTGTTTCCGGTGAAGGTTTCAGAGAACTAGGTAAAGAACTAATACAGCTAGGTGCGCATAATGGAGAAGTTAACGTGAACACGTTGTTGCGTCGGTATTCATTTACCCCGTCGCCATTGTTATTCAGTCCATCCTCGTCGCCAATCGTGTTGTGTCTAGGAGCCCTGCCTACTCCGTTCGCTAAACAAACAAACAAACAACTCATATAACGAGTTTTTTTACAAAAAAGCAATTACAGATACTTAACTTCGGCAACTACACAAATGTGTCGTGAGTAAAGGGCGGCATACGAAATAATAATCTGTTATTCTGTGCATCATCTGTTTATTGAATTTGCCTGTTCCAAAATCAGCAGCCCACGTCTCCCACCCCCTGCTCAGGTACCTCAGCTGCAAGTGATAGATGCAACGCAGCTAACACAGATGTTTCAGTTTCAGACGCAACAGATTGCAACCCTTCTCAATCAAAAAAAAAAAAAAATTTCAAATGTGTGTGAAAACTTATGGGACTTAACTGCTAAGGTCAACAGTCCCTAAGCTTACACACTACTTAACCTAAATTATCCTAAGAACAAACCCATACACGCATGTCCGAGGGAGGACTCGAACCTCCGCTGGAACCAGCCGCACAGTCCATGACTGCAGCGCCTTAGACAGCTTTTTTTTTTTTAATCTCATTTTGTTCGTTTTCGTTCGTTGTATCTGCTCGACGCGGACGTTGCAAGACACCCGATTCAGTTCGTTGTTGAGCCATTAACTCAGTTTTTTTATTACAGAGGGCAGCTAACCCTCTGACCGAATACGCTGAGTTACCGTGACGGCGACCGCTCGGCTAATCCCGGGCGGTGCCACATCCCTCTACTATAAGCAGACATGTCAAAGAACAAGCTGATGCAATACGAAACAGCATAATGCCTTCTGTTATTGCGAAAGTTATTAAAAAAACATGTGCTCCTACAGTTGATATGTGGACTGATTCGCATAATCAGATGCACTATTTGACGCTTACAACACATTACATTACCACAGATTGGTCTCTTGTGAACAATTTTTTGTTTACAGCAAAATTCCCGGACGTTAAGAAGACGGGAATTAATATTATGAAAGAAATTGAAGAGAGGATGGCTGACTGGGACATTTCGCCGGACATGTTGCACAGTTTCGTTTTTGTCTCGGACCAGGGTGCCAATGTATTAAAGGCTTTGGAAAATCACGAAGGGATTCCTTGTGCTGCTCATTGTATAAACACAGCACTTGGGCATTCTTTCGATGAACATAACTTCAAGTTAAATCATGCCCGAACATCGCATCAACAATAAATACTGCAAAATTCATTGTAAGGTACAATAAGAAAAGTGACCTCTCCTCGTCTTCGAAATAATCGTTGATACACGAGGTCTGCACACGCTGCAACAGCCTGTACACCACGCTGGAATCCTTACACACTCAGAATAACGGAGTTGCTGCTTTGCTGGTGGAAAATAACTCCTGTTACAGATTGCAAGGATATGATAATGAGCTTGCAGGAAAAACTGCGCATTTTCTAAGACCATTAAAAGAGGCCATCCTCACGCAGGAAGCGACTACAAGGGTAGCGGAGTAAGTGTGGAGTGCCCATGTGGGTTTTTTAGGTTAGAGAATTCCCTCCCTACGCCCGACAAGACGCCTCCTGAGACGCGGCAAGGTAGGAGTAGGCAAAATGCAACAGGGAATAACAAAATTAATGTGCTAATAGTAAACTGCAGGAGCGTCTATAGAAAGGTCCCAGAACTGCATTCATTAATAAACGGTGTAACACTTCTGTCACTAAATGTAACTGGGTTTTCTCTTTTGATGCTAGTCAATTGTCGGGATGAGCATTATGTCAGGGTGAAAATACTAAATAAATTAATTTTTCTCTCTTAACAACATGTGGGCACGGTGGGTTCTTCCTTGGCTCGGGTATGAGGTAGAATGACACATCATTTTTACATAAGATAACTTTTATTGAAGATTTGTACAGCGGTTTTCTTACTGGATGTTCTGGCTCGGAGAGTGGCAGCTGTGTCGTTTGCTGCAGCTGTGGCGGCGTCTGATTACGCGTGGTGATGTGTATCTCGTGTCGCCGTCTCGCCCAGTTGACTGGAGGC
This sequence comes from Schistocerca nitens, assembly GCF_023898315.1. Taxonomy (NCBI): domain Eukaryota; kingdom Metazoa; phylum Arthropoda; class Insecta; order Orthoptera; family Acrididae; genus Schistocerca; species Schistocerca nitens. The sequence goes on along the minus strand of NC_064622.1, from coordinate 80,018,007 downwards.
GCGCATCGTGCTGTGGCCCGTTTAAATGTTGAGAACGAAGTCGTGAATCGGATGGTGATACCTTGGATGTGGCTTCCCAGTGTTTCTCTTCTCCAAGCGGCCGCGTGTGTCAGTTTTGTGCGTCGGCCAGCGGAGCGGCGCGGCGGGGGAAGGCCAGTGTTCCGGACTCGAACAACTTACACCCGCTTGCCAGTCTTCGGCTGTCAGATCTCCATCCCAGCTCACAGGTGACTGCTGATGTGAGGCCGTCTCCTTCCCGTCCTCACAAGTCACCCGGGTTCGTAAAAATCAGACTTCAAATACCTTTTAACTTCTGTCTTCTGGCGGCGAAGCTGCTGCTTGCTATTCCATTACAGCGGCGGACTTGGTGCGTCTGTGTATCATGTAGTCTCTTCTTGCATGACGGTCTTCAGCACCGAAACTGACTGAAAACTAATGCTACTCTTCTTGTCGGGCCCACTGCATCTCGCGTATTTATTCACTTCAGTTCACTGGAGGTAAAAGACTTCATGGTCATTGCCTCTTCTGTCACGTTGAAAAGCTTCTCGAAGGATCTTCTTAACGTCGGTCATTGGCTCTTGGAATGTAGGCGAGGGCCTTTGTTCACATGTGTCAACTGAGAAACACGTGAGCCGGTTGGGCGATGCCCTGACAGCTGAATCGACAGCGTCCGCTTATGTGGGGAGGGCGATGGCTTCTCCTGAACTTGCTGACTTCACGGTCATTGTCTCTTCTGCTCTGCCCGCTGTTTGCCAGTATGTAAGTCTCTAAACTGAACTAAGTTTTGGATTTATTTTCTAATTTCTACTTCACATTGCTTTCACTAATTTATTTACTTATCTTAAGTACCACTCAACATTCCTCAACCCTTCGGAGAAATTCGCCCCTGAATTTGCCACTCAACATTCCTCCACTCTTCACACGGCAAAAGCACTAACACAAGCAATGAAAACTCTCGACTTAGACGATTACGCATGCTTCACATTAAGTATGTTGAAAATACTTTTTCACTTTACTAAAGCACTGTACGCTCATGAATCACATAGTTCACACATAATTCGTTGTAATAAGTGTAACAAATCTTGATGACAATGAATAAACAAAAATAGATTTTTCACTTAGAAAATTACATAGCAACTCCTGTTTACCCTATATTAATGCAAGAATATCTATTCTACAGTATTGCTTATTTTAACATGAGACTTTAATAAAGACTGAAGTACAATAAACAAAATTAATACAGTAATGCTCAAAAGTAACCACTGAAGTACACCAGTTAAGAGTGTGGTATCCAGTTCACATGGATTTGATGAAGTGGTATATTAATATTTGGCTTATCGTCTTAAATAAAAGAAAACTGTACAAAGCAGAAACACCAACACAAAGGTTCCAGATATACCCGTTCCTAGCATTATAATCTTAGTTTTGTGTTAACTTTTTATCTTTAAGACATGTTCCATCATAACATTGGCATCAATTTTGCCTTGCTGTGAGTTTATGGATATATCTAATGACTTCAGAAGGGAACTGTTAAGGGAGTCATCGAGGTAGGATAGGTTTTGTGTAGGAAATGCTTGCATGGCGTTCTCTGAAAAAAGCAAACAACATGGTTATGGACCTACCAAGCGAGCAAAAATAAAAACAAAGAAAAGAAGGAATACACTGTTAACTACAAGATCTACATGTTTCTACATTCAACTTTTTTTTCTTAAAAAAACATTATCATTTATTAATTATTTACATTTGTATATTATCCACAGTCTACTATGATTCAACTGGGACATTCGCACCCTTGGTCGAAGATTGTATGGTGCCATGTCTATATGTTGTGCTGGCGTGACCACTCTTTTTCCTTTTCGGGCACTTCCTCCACCATTCGGAAAAGCAGACACTATTGTCGAAGGAATTACATCTGAAGCGCCCTTAAAAGGTTTTAAACGACTTGCATGGACAATAGTAGTTGCAGTTGCAGTTTAACGTTGACTGGTGATGTGATCTCAATAATTTGATTAGGACCTCTGTAGTTCGTTACGAATTTCTTCGTTTTTCCTTTCGCAATGTATGGGGTTGACAGCTTCACCCACTGACCGATTTTGTAATTTGGATAGTTAGCTTGGACATTACCTAATCTTTCCTGTCGTTCCAAAGCCTTTGTATTAGATTTTTGAACCTTTTTCCATACATCCTTCATCACTCGACAGAAATCCTTTACTGTTTCTCCGACTTTTCCGTTTTTCTGCCTGATTACATCAAAAGGGAACGGCATCTTTCTCCCACAGACTACTTCATAAGGTGACACGCCAGTTGCTTCATGCGTTTCGGCGTTGTATACCGACACGATTATTGGTAAATACGTATCCCAATTAGAATGTTGTTCATTAATATAATAACTAAGCATCTTGCCAATTGTCCGACGAACTCTTTCTGTGCATCCATTGCACTGAGGGTGTAACGGAGTTGTGCGTAATTTACGTATTTTTAGTAAGTGGCATAGCTGTTTCATTAATTCAGACATAAAATTAGATCCCTGATCTGTGATAATAGCTTCAGGTATGCCAAATTTAAGTATCCAGTTGTTAACTAAAGCTTGGGCAACTGTATTTGCTTGCTGATCTGGGAGACTCACCATAGCTAGATAGCGTGAAAAGTGATCTATAATCGTAAGAACATAGTTATTACCAGCAGCTGTTTCATGAAATGGCCCATAGAGATCCATTCCACAGATTTGAAATGGATATGAAGCCTCGGGGAACCTCTGTAAGGGTATTTTTAAACGAGAAAGTTCAGCTCGTTGTGCGCACGCAATGCAATTACGAACGTACTGCGCAACATCCTGCTTTCTGGTTTGCCACCAAAATCGCTCTGCTACACGTCTTTCGGTTGTCCGCTGTCCACCGTGTCCTGCAAGGATATGATCGTGGGCCTCTGCCATTATTTCTTGTCTAAGGTGTAGGGGAACAACAATTCGCGGTCCAAGTTTTGTTTTACGGCATAATACACCATCTTCAAAGCAAAATTGTTTTTGAATTGCGTATTTTTTGCATTCTGTATCCTCATCTTGTGCCTTTCTCCAGTCCTCAGTATCTCGGCCTGTTGCTTCCAAAAGTGCTATTTTCCGACTTAAGCAATCTGCATTCGTGTGTTTTTTGCCTGGTTTATGGAAAACCTCGAAATCCATTTCGGAAAGACATGGGGCCCAACGGGTAAGACGACTAGATGGATCTTTTAACCCAAGCAACCATTTTAAAGCTGCGTGATCTGTAATAATCTTGAATTTCCTACCATAAAAGTAGCATTTAAAGTATTTGATGCCATAAATAACCCTTAACAATTCTTTCTCCGTTGTGGAATAATTTGCCGGCCGCGGTGGTCTAGCGGTTCTGGCGCTGCAGTCCGGAACCGCGGGACTGCTGCGGTCGCAGGTTCGAATCCTGCCTCGGGCATGGGTGTGTGTGATGTCCTTAGGTTAGTTAGGATTTCAGTAGTTCTAAGTTCTAGGGGACTTATGACCTAAGATGTTGAGTCCCATAGTGCTCAGAGCCATTTTTTGTGGAATAATTTCTTTCTGCAGTTGTTAGTTGTCTCGAAGCGTAGGCTGTGGAGTGTTCCACACCATTAATGTTCTGACTCAAAACAACTCCTACTGAATGACCATTTGCGTCACAGGATAAAATAAATTCCTTATTATAATCTGGATAGGCTAATACTGGACTGTGTTAACTTATCTTTAAGGGTTTGAAATACTGATTCACAGTCTTCAGACCAATGAAATTTTGCACCCTTTTTCAATAATTGGGTTAAGGGTTGGGCAATTTCAGCAACATTTTGAACATATTTTCGGTAATACGATGCGAGACCAATGAAACTTTGTACTTCCTTAACGTGTTGTGGTGTTGGGAAGTCCTTAACTGCCGAAATTAATCGAGGATCTGTTCTAATTCCTTTTTCACTAATGACATGCCCTAGGTATGTTACCTCTGTCAATGCAAAACTACATTTTTCCATATTTAATGTTAATTTAGCTTTTCTAAGTCTCTGAGAAACATTACGCAAACGCACAGCATGTTCATTAATGTCTTTGGAGAATACAATAATATCGTCTAGATATACACAACATTGCTGAGTTTTGAGTCCTCGCAATACTCCATCGAGTAGTCTTTGAAAAGTTGCTGGCGGGTTCTTCAAAACGAAAGGCATTCTTTTAAATTGCCAGTGGCCTCCAGGGGTAGAAAATGCTGCTTTATACCTATCTTCAGGTGCAACTTCCAATTGATGATATCCGCTACGTAAATCGATTGTTGAAAAGTATTTACTGTTACCCAAACTGTCAATGATATCTGTAATGTTTGGAAGAGGATAAACATCTGAGACACTGTGTTTGTTAAGGTGTCTGTAGTCACAACAAAATCTATATCGTTTCGTACCATCGGGAGACTTCTTTGGAATAATTACAATATTTGAATTATAAGGCGAATCAGAATATTCTATAATTCCATCTTTTAGATGCTGTTCTAAAAATTCATCCAGTACTGGCTGTAAGTGATGCGGAACTCTATAAGGCTTCCTATAAACTGGGGGGCTATTCCCTGTTGGGATCCTATGCTATGTGATGTCTTTTGCTGGCAGTGGACCTTCTGCATTAAATAAATCTTGGAACTCAACTAAAACTGCTTCTATCGCGTCTCTATCATTTCCTTTAAAATGCTCAATCTTGTAATGCGGTTTTATAGGCGTCTGGTTTCTGACCATCAGCAATATCTGACCAAATGAAATCTTCTTCTTCAAAAGTACTGACTGTAGCTACTAATATTCCCTTATGCAACTCTTTGTCCTCCACTCCGAAATTGTTAATATGTACTGGTACTTTTCTTTCTCCCTCAATGTCTTGAACCCGTACAACACTTCTACATACAAAACAATGTGATATATCTAATTCCTCATTTTCCTCTAATGGCTCTATTAGACACACTGTATCTGTAGGTACCTCGGGGTCAACGGTCATCCAGAAAAGTTTTCCTGAGCCAAATGGTATCTTATCCCGCGAATCAACCTTCAAGGACGTTGCACGCAGTGTAGCTGATTTCGCCTTCCGGTTAGGGAAATCTTGCGGCAGCGGGCCCTTTGCAGCGGTGTCACCTAGCTGAAACACTATTCCGCTATGTTCTGTGGTTTGCTGTCTGAGGTCGATTTTAGTGTGATGTTTATTCAGGAAATCCAGCCCTAGGATCGCGTCGTACCCGTCAGTTACCTTTGTTACCAATTCTACGTCTTCTTGAAATTGTACACCGTGAATATAGAAAATCAATGATGTACACCCTAATGACTTCACTGTACCTCCTCCTACCCCACTCAATGTATACCTTGGAGGGTCATATTTCTTTTCTCCAATGCATTCATTACTCACTATTGATACGTTTGCGCCTGTATCCACCAGCATCCGTGCCTCTTTATCCTTTATGGTAGCAGATAACCAGCATTCCGCCTTCACATTGGCCTTAATGACATGAAATTTTATTGGGAACGCCTGGCGGCGGCTCCGACATTCCCATTTGAGTTTAACTGATTTCTATTTCCAAAAACTTTATTAGACCTGCATTCCTTGAATGTGTGACCTATTCTTTGACAATTAATGCGTTGAGGTTGTCTGCAGTTTTTTCCTATATGTCCCTGTCGATCGCACCTGAAACATCGTACTCCTGCTGAAAATACTATTCGCTTCTCCTTGTATCTGGTGGCAATGTCTATTTCTTCGAAAGCCGTCGCCACAGATACTGCTTCCGCTAAATTTTTATGAAACTCTGCCCTGACACGACGGGACGTTTCAAGAGGTAACCCGCGTAAAAATGTATCGAGAGCTCTATCTTCTGCCTCTTGTAAAATAACTTTATTTGCTTCATCACTCGTTGTCAACTGATAGGTGTTAATATTAACTTTTCTAATCCTATCTACAAATCTTTCTAACGACTCGTTTTGCCTCTGAGTGATAGTGTTTAACTGTTCCCTATAAAATCTACAGCTGTTCTGTTTTTGAAAACGTTTAAGCAATCCTTTCTTCAATTCCTCAAATGTTGGAGCATTCCGTAATGCTTCATGCTATAATACGTGTGCTGTAGCCTCTCCTATCAATCTTAACTTTGTCATTTGTAAGAGCTGTTCATCTGACCATGATCCTAACTTTGCAGCTGCTACTAAATCATCAAAAAAGGCTGTTATATCCTCGCCAGGTTTACCTGAAAAAGGAGTTACTAAGGCTGCTGCTGAGGAATCTAGGGTGGGAGGGATTGAACTGGTTTGCCTAACCTCACTCAACTGTTTAAATAATGCATTATTATCATTTTTAAGCTGTGCTATCTGATTAACTAAGCTCTGAATAGCTTCTTCAGTAGAAACAGCTTGTGGTGCTGACTCTGACTTTGTACGATTTCGTGTCATTATTTTACAAACTATTAGTTACACAATCTTACTACACTGAATCAAAAAGATATTTAAATATTTTCGACAAACTCTTAAAATTACGAGAGAAAATACACTTCTAAATAAAGAAAATTAACCGACTGCTATGCAAACAACTGTCCTTTCACACATTAAACGAAACTGTGGACCTTTAGTGACTGTCATTCACACCTCATATTGAGCCAAGGGTTTTTTCTCTGACACCAAATGTAACGCTTCTGTCACTAAATGTAACTGGGTTTTCTCTTTTGATGCTAGTCAATTGTCAGGATGAGCATTATGTCATGGTGAAAATACTAAATAAATTAATTTTTCTCTCTTAACAACGTGTGGGCAGGGTGGGTTCTTCCTTGGCTCGGGTATGAGGTAGAATGACACAGCATTTTTACATAAGATAACTTTTATTGAAGATTTGTACAACGGTTTTCTTACTGGATGTTCTGGCTTGGAGAGCGGCAGCTGTGTCGTTTGCGGAGCCTTCTGCTGCAGATGTGGCGGCGTCTGATTACGCGTGGCGGTGTATATCTCGTGTCGCCGTCTCGCCCAGTTGACAGGAGGTGCGCATCATTCTGTGGCCCGTTTAAATATTGAGAACGAAGTCGTGAATCGGATGGTGATACCTTGGATGCGGCGTCCTAGTGTTTCTCTTCTCTAAGCGGCCGCGTGTGTCAGTGTTGTGCGTCGGCCAGCGGAGCGGCGCGGCGGGGAAAGGCCAGTGTCCCGGACTCGAACAACGGACTCCCGCTTGCCAGTCTTCGGCTGTCAGATCTTCATCCCAGCTCACAGGTGACTGCTGATGTGAGGCCGTCTCCTTCCCGTCCCCACAAGTCACCCGGGTTCGTAAAAATCAGACCTCAAATACCTTTTAACTTCTGTCTTCTGGCGCCAAGGCTGCTGCTTGCTATTCCATTACAGCGGCGGGCTTGGTGCGTCTGTGTATGATGTAGTCTCTTCTTGCATGACGGTCTTCAGCACCGAAACTGACTGAAAACTACTGCTACTCTTCTTGTCGGGCCCACTGCGTCTCGCGTATTTATTCACTGCAGTTCACTGGAGGTGAACGACTTCACGGTCATTGCCTCTTCTGTCACGTTGAAAAGCTTCTAGAAGAATCTTCTTAACGTCGGTCATTGGCTCTTGGAATGTAGGCGAGGGCCTTTACTCACATGTGACAACTGAGAAACACGTGAGCCGGTCATTGCCTCTTCTGTCACGTTGAAAAGCTTCTCGAAGAATCTTCTTAACGTTGGTCATTGGCTCTTGGAATGTAGGCGAGGGCCTTTGTTCACATGTGACAACTGAGAAACACGTGAGCCGGTCGGGCGATGCCTTGACGGCTGAATCGACAGCGTCCGCTTATGTGGGGAGGGCAATGGCTTCTCCTGAACTTGCTGACTTCACGGTCATTGTCTCTTCTGCTCTGCCCGCTGTTTGCCAGTATGTAAGTCTCTAAACTGAACTAAGTTTTGGATTTATTTTCTAATTTCTACTTCACATTGCTTTCACTAATTTATTTACTTATCTTAAGTACCATGCAACAATGGTCACAATGCCCACATAGTACTAGACAGAAAGTTGGCTGAAACCAGACGTAAACAGTAATGAAATCCTAAACTCAGATTGGAATGTATACCGCAGAGACTGGCTGGACATGGTAATTGGATGTCTCTATAGGCCCCCTGGCTCAGCAGCTGTTGTGGCTGAGCACCTGAAGGATAATTTGGAAAGTATTTCGAGTAGATTTCCTCACCATCTTATAGTTCTGGGTGGAGATTTTAATTTGCCGGATATAGACTGGGGGACTCAAACGTTCATAACAGGTGGCAGGGACAAGGATCCAGTGAAATTTTTTTAAGTGCTTTGTCTGAAAACTACCTTGAGCAGTTAAGCAGAGAACCGACAAGTGGCGATAACATATTGGACCTTCTGGTGCAAACAGACCCGAACTATTTGAAACAGTTAACGCAGAACAGGGAATCAGCGATCATAAAGCGGTTACTGCATCGATGATTTCAGCCGTAAATAGAAGTATTAAAAAAAGTAGGAAGATTTTTCTGTTTAGCAAAAGTGACAAAAAGCAGATTTCAGTGTACCTGACGGCTTAACACAAAAGTTTTGTCTCAAGTACAGATAGTGTTGAAGATCAATGGACAAAGTTCAAAACCATCGTACAATATGCGTTAGATGAGTATGTGCCAAGCAAGATCGTAAGAGATGGAAAAGAGCCACCGTGGTACAACAATCGAGTTAGAAAACTGCTGCGGAAGAAAAGGGAACTTCACAGCAAACATAAATATAGCCAAAGCCTTGCAGACAAACAAAAATTACGCGAAGCGAAATGTAGTGTGAGGAGGGCTATGCGATAGGCGTTCAATGAATTCGAAAGTAAAGTTCTATGTACTGACTTGGCAGAAAATCCTAAGAAATTTTGGTTTTATGTCAAAGCGGTAGGTGGATCAAAACAAAATGTCCAGACACTCTGTGACCAAAATGGTACTGAAACAGAGGATAACAGACTAAAGGCCGAAATACTAAATGTCTTTTTCCAAAGTTGTTTCACAGAGGAAGACTGCACCGTAGTTCCTTCTCTAGATTGTCGCACAGATGACAAAATGGTAGATACCGAAATAGACGACAGAGGGATAGAGAAACAATTAAAATCGCTCAAAAGAGGAAAGGCCGCTGGACCTGATGGGATACCAGTTCGATTTTACACAGAGTACGCCAAGGAACTTGCCCTCCTTCTTGCGGTGGTTTACCGTATGTCTCTGGAAGAGCGTAGTGTTCCAAAGGATTGGAAAAGGGCACAGGTCATCCCAGTTTTCAAGAAGGGACGTCGAACAGATGTGCAGAACTATAGACCTATATCTCTAACGTCGATCAGTTGTAGAATTTTGGAACACGTATTATGTTCGAGTATAATGACTTTTCTGGAGACTAGAAATCTACTCTGCAGGAATTAGCATGGGTTTCGAAAAAGACGGTCATGTGAAACCCAGCTCGCGCCATTCGTCCACGAGACTCAGAGGGCCATAGACACGGGTTCACAGGTGGATGCCGTGTTTCTTGACTTCCTCAAGGCGTTCGATACAGTTCCCCACAGTCGTTTAATGAACAAAGTAAGAGCATATGGACTATCAGACCAATTGTGTGATTGGATTGAAGAGTTCCTAGCTAACAGAACGCAGCATGTCATTCTCAATGGAGAGAAGTCTTCCGAAGTAAGAGTGATTTCAGGTGTGCCGCAGGGGAGTGTCGTAGGACCGTTGCTATTCACAATATACATAAATGACCTTGTGGATGACATCGGAAGTTCACTGAGGCTTTTTGTGGATGATGCTGTGGTATATCGAGAGGTTGTAACAATGGAAAATTGTACTGAAATGCAGGAGGATCTGCAGCGAATTGACTCATGGTGCAGGGAATGGCAATTAAATCTCAATGTAGACAAGTATAATGTGCTGCGAATACATAGAAAGAAAGATCCCTTATCATTTAGCTACAATATAGCAGGTCAGCAACTGGAAGCAGTTATTGCCATAAATTATCTGGGAGTACGCATTAGGAGTGATTTAAAATGGAATGATCATATAAAGTTGATCGTCGGTAAAACAGGTGCCAGACTGAGATTCATTGGAAGAATCCTAAGGAAATGCAATGCTAAAACGAAGGAAATAGGTTACAGTACGCTTGTTCGCCCGCTGCTTGAATACTAATTAGCAGTGTGGGATCCGTACCAGATAGGGTTGATAGAAGAGATAGAGAAGATCCAACGGAGAGCAGCGCGCTAAGTTACAGGATCATTCAGTAATCGCGAAAGCGTTACAGAGTTGATAGATAAACTCCAGTGGAAGACTCTGCGGGAGAGACGCTGAGTAGCTCGGTACGGGCTTTTGTTGAAGTTTCGAGAACATACCTTCACCGAAGAGTGAAGCAGTACATTGCTCCCTGCTACGTATATCTCGCGAAGAGACCATGAGGATAAAATCAGAGAGATTAGAGCCCACACAGAGGCATACCGACAATCCTTCTTTCCACGAACAATACGAGACTGGAATAGAAGGGAGAACCGATAGAGGTACTCAAGGTACCCTCCGCCACACATCGTCAGGTGGCTTGTGGAGTATGGATGTAGATGTAGATGTAGAACCAGATACCAACACTGGTCCTTTAAGGTACAGTATTTCATACATCCTCGTTCCATACGATCCCCCCTCCGCCTCCCCCCCCCCCCACACACAAAATCAAAGTACTGCTTCTTCTCCCCACATTAAGGTGAATTTAAGGTGTGGCATGCACAAATCACTGGATTTTTCTCCTTGAAAGAAACGTAATTACTGATAACGAAACATGGGATTTTTTAAATCAGCAAAAATCTTTCCATCCTTCAAGCGTACTCAGTGGCACAATTACTGTGAAGATTATGGAGAAGGAACATATTTGTAACTGTAGGCTTTCCCGGCGTAAACTATTGATGAAGGTTTCTCGGATCTCCAGCCGGGTGGTAGCGTTGATATCTCACGAAGTTTCGGGAAGTGTCATATTACCCATCTTCACTTCGCCAGAAGATGGCTAGTATGACACTTCCCGAAACATCGCGAGATATCAACGCTAACACTCGGCTGGAGACCCGAGAAACCTTCGTCAAGGAACAGATTGTTTGCGGCAGACATCCCGTCCACTCGAAGAGTTACGACAGCGTCGGTGTTGTTTTGGACTCTTTCGTCGGCCCTGCAGCCACACATGGGTTCTCAATTCGCACAGTGAAAGCGGCTGTGACGTCAGACGCACGACCTCGGCCGTTGCCTCGCCCGCTGGGAATCCCTGTTCTCGCAGCTGCAGCGCACTGGAGGTTCTCGGCTTGTAGCGTCACGTTTTTATTGAGGGCGCTTAACAAGGCAATGAATCCACATGAATCCTACATTAGCATATTGTATAGGCTCACGGCAGACGTTCTACGACGAGGTCACGTTCTCACTGCCTATTCAGGAACCTCAACCATGTTCTTCATACTCCCTAAAGTTACGCTTTACTACCATAAATATATACAATTCACTTCAACATTATCTACTGTAACTACACTGCATATTTCGACAGTCAACGGTCGAATGCAGAAACGACGTTCATACTTTTGGTTACCATACCAACAAACAATGTTGGTCGCAAAGTTCCTTGATAATTTGACTTAATACAGTTTCTGTGGGGATTACATTAATTTACACAGAAATATGAGATGTTTTACAGCCCTCAGAAATTTTTGCTGCTACGTTATATGACACCTAACTATACCGTTTGTTTATTCTATAAACTGATTTCACTCTATACAATTTTCGGATTATAAAAGTAGCAAGCAAACAACTGAGCAACCTACACGTACAATCCTTCTTCGTGAGACTGAAATACAGGACAGGAAATCTATCATTTTACAGAGTCCTCACTACTGAGTCTCAAAACCAAATGACCGATTAGGCAGCCAAATGGCGAATGCCGTGCTGCAGCAGAGCCTTAATGAACCGGAAAGAGTTTGTGCTACGCACATGAAACCGTAGCTTCGAAAACCAGAAATAAGGCATCTGTAGTGTACAAAATGCAGTAGGAAAAATCCGTTATACAGACAAATATTACACAACTCGGAGACAACTGAAAGCCAGAAACTGTGTTTAACGTATATGAAGCTACGCAGAAAGTGGCTGGTTGCTGCATTCCTTTAAGTAATCTATAACTGTGTAAACCTGCTTACTGTGGCTAAGCATTGGTCTCTGTCTACAATTTTTGCCTCACACATTTCTTTCTGTTACCAAATTCACCGTACCTTGATGTCTTATCGACTTATTTCTCTAGTGTACACGCAGAATCCACCAACGAATGGAAGAACTCAATGGAGCCAATTTGAAACTACCCCTGCAAATGTATCATAATGAAGCGAAATACATCAAACACGAGATGTTTCGGTATGACAGAAGATATTTAAATTTTCTGGTTTAAATGTAGGTAACGGCCTGATATTACATGTATTTGTGACCTAGATTTCATGTTAGAACGATATACAGTCAATAGCAAGTGTTTCGCTGTAAGTAACAGCTACTTCTATGTAAACTATTTTTTGTGACTCAGATTAAATTGACAGTCAAAGCCGGAAATGTTGTCCTACAAAATTATGTTTGATACGTCGGTACGCTGGTGGAAAGCATGTTTTTGGATACAAAAGATCACTTCTTATTGATTAACTTAATAACACTAGCTGCATCACAAGTTACTCTAGAAAAAGTCCGACGTTGCACCAGCCCTTGAAGGTGCGTTTATTTTGGGGGAAACCGAGGAAATTTAAATTTTTGTGCACTCACCCTATTCAACAGACTGTTCACTCCCTAGACTTCAACTAGTCCAAAATCTAAAGAAACGAGTGGACGTATGCTAAACATTCGCACTTTAATGGTTTTAAGTAATGACAGTATTCGGAATAAGTTTACTCGTTGGAATTAGGGTAGTTCTGTAAATGAAGACAAAAGTCTTTAAAAATGAACCGAACACTGTGTTATAGCAATCATGAATTTATAATACATCCTCGTATATACACTTCTGCGTGTCTAGAAATGTGTCTTGATTTCGTAATGTTTGTCCCGGCTTGTACGACAGGCAGAGATTAGGGCGTTTCCCTAGGGCTAGATAACGTATAACTTTAACTCGACAAACATTCCCAGTTACAGTAAGCACCGTACACTGTAGTAGCAAAAGGTAAATCACAATTCAAGGCAACAATGACAAATATGTTTCTCGTTTCGGAAAGTAGCTGCACATGGGGACCGGTTGGGGTGGCCGAGCGGTTCTAGGCGCTACAGTCTGGAACCGCGCGACCACTACGGACGCAGGTTCGAATCCTGCCTCAGGCATGGATGTGTGTGACGTAGTTAGGTTAGTTAGGTTTAAGTAGTTCTAAGTTCAACGGGACTGATGACCTCAGAAGCTAAGTCCCATAGTGCTCAGAGCCATTTGAACCATTTTTGAACGTGGGGCAGTGATAACACTACGGCAGAGCTGATGGTAATTGTCTATGAAAACACTGAATACAAATTATCCAGTTAATAAGTACTTTAAAACGAATCAGATGGTACTTGTAATAAGATAATATGGAAAGGGAGTCTCTTATTCGTGTTTAATAAGTTAGTTACGCAAAATACCGGCGTGAAGCTGGCCATCCATTATGCCCTTTTGCCTAACGTATTGAAAGTATATTTTATGCTAAAATGTTACACAAATAGTACGTTTTAGGACAAAATAGGAATGCAGTGTCAGAATCCGGTTTAAAAAACTTTTACAACTATTCCTCATTCACACCTGTACGATTAGTATGTGTTGAGAAGGAATGTTGACTTGAGAATTGTAACTGGAAATGGTTCGAGTTTATTGAAAACCTTATGGCATCCGTTTACAGGTAACTTATTGACTTGCCAGTAATTTCCTTTTGATTGATGTGTTTATTCCAGCTGCCCTGGTAAATGCAGGTTATGCCTTAAAATTACATTCGGCTTGAGACCACTGGTTTCTTGCGTAGTGTCAATATACGTGGAAGAGGTTACTGAGAGCTCGTGTTCTGGTATGAGATATACTACCACTGTGAAGGAAACACATCTACAGCAACACTTTCTAGACACTATCGGAAATGGAAAGCAGCAGTCCGATATTTTTCAATGTATGTGACGATGTTCATTACACAACGGGAATTAAATGATTCAACTTTCGCTCCAGTCGGAACTGACGCCTATCATCAACATGAGTGTGGGTAACCACAGACGCGAACACACTTTGGTATTCGTTGTGATATGGAAGGAAGCAGCTTCCGAATGTTAACCTGAAGCGTTTCATCCCCAGCCTGTAATGTTCTGTGTCAGTTCATTATTTGCTGGGTGGAGGCTGGTATGAAAATCAACGTCTTCAATTGCTTGGTAGAGATTACCTGTGGGTGGCAAATTACGGGAGTGGGTAGATCAATCAAGAATGTGAATAGTCGTCAACAAGTTGCGACTCGAGGTACACTGTAATGTATTCCATTACCCTGCTGGAACATGCAATTTGTTACCCTACTCATAAAGGGCAAGACAATAAAGTTTGCCATTCTTGTCACATAATGGCGAACAGTCACTCTCATGTTATCAATTACCAAATTAGTTCTGTTGTCAGAGCCAATAGCTCTCCGGACCATGATTCCAGAAGTGGGTATGTATCTCAATAATCGCCGAATGATGTGAACATTCACTACGTCGGCTGTGGACGCGTTGCCATTGATCTAACACAAACGGCGACCAACACCACAGAACGCCACTTAGTGTCACAACTGACTCTGGCTGTATGTAGTGCGAATCTCGGACTTATGTGCAAAAGGCTGAGGTGGCAGATGTCATGGCATACCTCCTAATATCACGTTGGTGCTCCGTTTGCGTGGCTTAAAGCAGCAATTCGACGTTGCGTGGACTCAAGTCGTTGGAAGTCCTGTGCAGGAATATCGAGCCATGCTGCCCTTATAGCCCCCGTAATTGCCAAAGTGTTGCCGGTGTAGGATTTTGTGCATGAACCGACATCTCGATGACATTCCATAAATGTGTGAGGGTATTCGTGCCTCGCGATCTGGATGGCCAAAACAGTCGCTCGAATTTTTCGGAATGTTCTTCACACCAGTCGGGAATAAATGTGGCCCAGTGAACATGAAATCCGTGAATAATTACAAATGTGTTTCAAGTAGCCGAAAATAACCATTTCCAGTCAATGATGGGTTCAGTTGGACCAGAGGACCCAGTCGATTCCACACAAAAACCACCCGTACCATTATGGAGACACCACCAGCTTGCACAGCTGCTTGTTGACAACTTGGGTCCATGGCTACCATCAGATCTTACTGGCTGAAATAGCAACTCATGAAACCAGGCCACAGTTTTCGAACCACCTAGGGTCCAGCTGATATGGCCACGAGCCGAGGAGAGGCACAGCAGGTGATGTTGTGAAGATTGCAAAGGCATTCGCGTCAGTCGACTGCTACCATAGTCCATTAACGCCTCCTAACGGATACATTCGTCGCATGTCCCACAATCATTTCTGCGGTTATATCGCGCAGTGTTGCCAGTTTGTTAGCACTGACAACTCTACGCAAACGCCGATGGCTTTGCTCTTTAAGTGAAGGCCGGGCGGTCACTACGTTGTTCGTTGTGAGAGGTAATGTCTGAAATTTGGTATTCTCGCCAAACTCATGACACTGTGGATCCCGGAATACTGAATTCGCTATTGATGTTGTGTCGACAAGAGAGCCGACACAGTGTGTTTGAGGGGGCCGAGATGCACGCTATAAGCGCACGAAGGATGGCGTGAGGTCTGAAACAAGATACGTAATGAATGCTATAAAGAAAAGTACGTAGCTGCGGAAATACTTAACTTTATTCCATCCTTGTATACAGCATTCTTGATGACACAAGTGAGACTCAATCTTGAAATGGTTAATGGCGCCTTGCTAGGTCGTAGACATGGACTTAGCTGAAGGCTATTCTAACTGTCTCTCGGCAAATGAGAGAAAGGCTTCGTCAGTGTAGTCGCTAGCAAAGTCGTCGTACAACTGGGGGCGAGTGCTAGTCAGTCTCTCGAGACCTGCCTTGTGGTGGCGCTCGGTCTGATCACTGACAGTGGCGAAACGCGGGTCCGACATGTACTAATGGACCGCGGCCGATTTAAAGCTACCACCTAGCAAGTGTGGTGTCTGGCGGTGACACCACAATTGATTTCGCAAATAGCATATCCCATGTGTCTAACCTCAACTACTATGCCGCGTTCGATGTCTGTTAACTCTCGTCGAGTGGCCATAATCACGTCGGAAACATTTTCCCATGAATCACATGAGTACAAATAGCTACACTAATACACAGCCATTTAATACCTCGTGCACACGATATTACCGTCATGTGTTTATGTTCATATCCCTACCATGACTTCTGTCTCCTCAGTGTATATCCATGAGCCGACAACAACATTGTCTTCAAATATATGGATTTACATATTCAATATATGGATTTACATATTCAAAGATTGGGTTTCACTAGGGTTATACGCGCCATCACCTTTGTATCTGAACTGAACTTTCCCAAAACACTCCCAGTAAACTGAATACGACTATTCGTCTTATCTACTACCGCTGTTTCGCTCTCGTTCCACTTCATATACCTAGGTATTTAACTCACGTCTCTTTGTCAAGCAGCACACGACAAATACTTTATTCGAACGTTACAGGATTGTCATTTTTTCTACTGACCTGCATAAACTTACTTTTACCTACATCTATAGCAAGCTGCAATGGATCACACCAAACAGAAAATTTCTCTAGGTATCTTCCTTCAGTCAATCAGCTATGTCACTTTCCCATGCACTACTGCGTCATCAGCAAACAGTCGTAGAATGCTGTTCAGCCTGTCCGTCGGACAGTTTATTAGTACAGAGAAAAAGAACGGTCACTTCTCTCTCCTGTGGCACTCCTGATGGGTCCCTGGTCGCCCATGATATTAAATTTCAGAAGCTGGCTTTGCCCGGGCATATTAATTCTGTAACTTCTAAACAGGTCAACGATCGCTGCAACGACACTCACAGCCGGGACCTTGACTTCCGCCGGCAATTCTCGTATCGACTGAGCTATTCATCCGGCATCCACACTAAGCAAGAGCTGGCCGAGGATACCAAGGTCGATGGCCTTGATTTAACATCTGCGAAAAACGGCATTTGTGTAGATTTGCCGGTGGCAACAGACAAGCAACAGTACTTGGAATAACCATAAAAATGAATTTGGGACGTACGACGAACGTACCCCTTAAGCAAAATTTGGCGTTAAAATACTGTGGCAGCAGACGACCGACGCAAGTGCCCTTACTAACAGCACGGCACCGCCTTTACTGCGCTCGTGACCATATTGCTTGGAGGACTGGACGCCTGGACGTCTGGACGACTGAAAACCGTGGCCTGGTCAGAGGAGCCACGTTTTCAGTTGGTAAAACATGATGATAGGGTTTGAGTGTGGGGCAGACCCCACGAAGTAAAGGACCAAGGTTGTCAACAAGACACAGTGCAAGATGGTGGTTCCTCCATATTGGTGTGGGCTACGATTACGTGAAATGGACTAGGTCCTCTAGTGCAACTGAAACGATCATTGACTGGATATGGTTATTTTCAGCTACTTGAAACCATTTGCAACCATTCATGGACTTCACGTTCCCAAACAAAGATGGAATTTTTTATGCTTCTACATTTACGTGATTACTCCGCTACTCACAAGAAAGTACGTAGCATAGGGTTGAATGAACCACCTTCAAGGTGTCACTCTACCATTCCACTCTCGAACGGTGCGAGGAAAAAACCGAGCATTTAAAATTTTCTGTACGAGCTCTGATTTCTCTTATTTTATCGAGATGATCATTTCTCCTTATGTAGGTGGCTGCTAACAGAATGTTTTCACAATCGCAGGAGAAAAGTGATGATTGAAATTTCGTGAGACGATCGTAACGAAAAACGTCTTTGTTTTAATGATTGCCACTCCAGTTAACGTGTCATGTCTGTAGCAGTACTCGGACAGTAGTAGAATGGTACTCTGCCTTTCGGCAGGTCCTTTCATGGGTTAAGCCGCTTCCACTTTTGTCTGTCCATAGCCATGCTTTTCATTTCTGAATATTTGCCTCCTTGCCTTCCTTGCCCAGCATTTGTTACCTTCTTTTTCCTCTTCCCCTTTTTCCCTCCACCATTCTTCCTATTCCTTCCTTCAATAAACAGTCCCTCCTCAAACAATGTCCAATCCAGTTCCGTTTTTCTTTCTTCTCCAACTCTTCTTAATACTTCTTCATTTCTTACTCGGTCTTCCCATTTCACTTTTTCCATTGTTCTCCATATCCATATCCATAGTGCCTCCAGTCGCCTTTCATCTTTCTTCCTCAATGTCCACGTCTCCGCACCATACAGTGCAACGTTCCGCTGTAACATTTGGCAAGTCTTTTCCGCGGACAAGCGTGATGTAAATAGCCTGTTAAGTAGAGCTGTTGCACCTTCTAAGTGTTCAGCCAATGAATCGCAGTCTTTGTTCTGCTGTGCCCACAACATTATCTACGTAATCGTTCCAGGTAGGTTATTTGTAATTGTAATCCCTAAGTATTTAGTTGAATTATACAGTCTTCAGATTTGTGTCACTTATTGCGTCATCGAAATTTAGCGGATTTCTTTTAATACTCATGCGAATAAATTGACACTTTTCTTTATTCAAGGTCAGTTGCCACTTTTCACATCATACAGATATCTTATCTAAACCATTTTGCAATTCGTTTTGGTCATCTGATGACTTTCAAAGACAGTAAATGACAGCATCACCTGCAAACAATCTAGGATGGCTACTCAGATTGACTCCTATGTCGTTAATATAGATCCGGGACAATTGAGGGCATATAACACATCCTTGGGGAAAGCCGGATATTACTTTTATTTTACACGATGACTTTACGTCTATCACTGATTGTGAGAACTGTGACCTTTCTGACCGGAAATCACGAATCCAGTCGCACAACTGAGGCGATATTCCATAGCCACGCAGTTTGGTTAGAAGACGCTTGTGAGGAACGGTGTCGAAACCCGTCTGGAAATCTAAAAAAACAGAAACAATTTCACATCCCCTGTCGATAGAACTCATTACTTCATGAGTATAAAAACCTTGTTGTGTTTCGCAAGAACGATATTTTCTGAATCCGTTCAGACTATGTGTCAATAAATCGTTTTCTTCGAGGTACTTCATAATGTTCAAATGCACTATATGTTCCAAAACCCCTATGGATCACAGTGCACATGTCTCTGGGCCACAACTATATGCAGTTGGTTTGAAGAACATGATGAACAATTCGAGCGAATGATCTGATCATTCACATAGCCCGACGTTAACTCCATTGAACATTAATGGGAAATAATCGACAGGTTAGTTCGTGCACTGACAACTCTTTCACAGTTATGGACGCTATAGGGGCAACATGGCTGGATATTTCTGCAGGGGTTTTCCAACGAGTTTTTGAGTATATGCGGAGTCCAACTGCTGCACTACGTCGGGCACAAGGAGACTCGACACGACTTTGAGGAGGTACCCCATAGTGTATAGATTTATGGAAATGAACTGTCATGCTATGTATTTCTTGCTAATTACTCACGTTAATGTAGAGCTGTGGTACAAGGAAGGTGCATTCCATGCACTGTTCTTGACTGATGGCTACTGTGAACAAATAATGCGTGACTGTTATCTACTACTTCATTTTATTTCTGGTTTCACGTCACTTCAGTTTGGAGTCAGAGCAGCTTCTTCTCACCACGGTCGATCGTCGTTGTTTGTTCACTAGACTCGAGCAAAGAGTTTTGAAATACCACTACCCCTTTCGCTTTGTCATGTTTTGTTTGAGCATTTGGCCCACTTTATTCTGCATTGTGAACCCTAAGTGACACACGAGGCCGTGCTGAAAGTTATTCCTCCGCGATTTTTTTGCCAAAGTTCTTAATTCTTTTTATATACAACTTACGTTATTGACATTCTACATCGTCATTCTTCATTACTACATATGTGCAGCCCTCTGCCAGTAGATGACATGGAATTGCATGGTGTAAGATGGCGGTGTGTAACGCAACGGATTCGGTGCCTGAGAAAAGGCGTACTGTAATCAAGTTTCGAATTTGCTTTAATCAAGTTTCGAATTCAAAGAGGTGGCCCACGCATGAACCATCCTCTCCTTCAGTATGATAATGCCAGCCCACACACGAGCACTGTGACAACTGCAACAATCCGATGCCTTGGGTTCGATGTCATCGGTCATCCTCCGTTTCGACTTGTCCCATTCCTTCACTTCTTTCAAAAAGTTAAAGAATATCTTCGAGGTCTTCATTTTGATAGCGATGAAGTGCTGTAAATAGAGGTGATATTGTCGCTCCGTTAACTAATTCACACATTCTACAGTGACAGTATCAACAAACTTTTCTTTCGTTGGAAGAAATGAGTTCGTCGCCAGGGTGACCATGATAAAAAAAAATATGTATACATGAAGCATAAAGATGTAGAATGTTAATAATGTTCGTTCTATTTAAAAATCTTTAAGTTTTCACATAAAAAGTTAGGTGGAAATCCTTTTTTTCAGAACTCCCCCGTATGTATTTACAGAATTCTGTTAGTGTACACTATTTGAGTCACTGAAGCAAATATTTTACGAACAAGCTGAATCTCTTGGGAGAATGTTATCAGCAATTACGCTGTCTCTGTTTACATAGTTCTAATTGTTTACTATTTTATATCAATTTTGTTTTTTAGTGATTATTTCTACAGGAGGCTTGTATTGCTGAGTTTAATAGATGTCAGCCATTTGGCATGAAAATCATGCTTCTTGTCTTCATTCGGAAGATTGATGAGTTGCACCTTCCCACGTTGGGCTATCCTATGCAGGCATCTTCGTCTCCGCGTTAGTTACTGTAACACACCTGCTCTCTATAGTCAATCTTTGGGCTTTCTCTACCTACGTATTCTCCCACGCCCCTGCATTACCAAATTAACTGCCGTTTCATTTCTCAGGATGTGTTCTGTCGAAGGATGTGCTCTTTTAGTGCCGTAATTTTCTTTTCTCCTCAGTTCGGTTCAGTACTTCTTCTTTGGTTATCCGTTCCACCTGTCTAATCTTCTGCACTCCTCTGTAGCACCGCGCTTCAAAAGACTGTATTCTCTTCTCGTCTGCACTGTATATCCTCCGTGTTTACAAAGCTGTCCAGCAAATACTTTGCCACCGTTTTATATTATATTACATGTTAAAATATTTCTCATTTCATAGAAACACTTCTCTTTCTGTTGTCAAACTGTATTTTATATCCGCTTTAATTCAGCCATCATTAATTATATTGCTCATCAAATAGCAAAACTCAGCAACTACCTTCAACGACTCATATCACAGTTTTTTAATCTAATTGTCTTAACATAACCTGCCTTAATTCAACTTTACCCTTTTACCAGTATTTAATTTTTATTGTCATTCATCTCATATACTCTTTTCATGACACTGTCCATTCTGTTTAAATTATCTAAGTACATTTGCGGTAGAAAAATCATAACGATATCCATCATCCATCTTCAGTGATAAGACCCGGTACAGCTGCAAAATTTTCTGTTTGCTAAAAGGAAATGTCCTTTTCATTTAGGAAATAGCAAATTCTTCGACAATAGCAAATCTTATTACTCAGGATGAAAATCAACAGCTGTGTACGTTATAATGACATCAGCAAGCTTTAAAATTTTTATTTCTTCACCCTGAATTGTAATTCACTTACTGGTTGCTAAATGCTCAGATCAATAACGTTGGGGATAGGCTACAATCGTGTCTTACTCCCGTCTCAACTAACGTTTACCTTCCATGTCTTCCGACTCTTACAACTGTTGTCTGGCTTCTGTACAACTTGTGCAGAATTTTCCCCTCGCCATTTTTTCCACCGATACCACCAACATTTCAAAAGTGTGTATTCCATGCAACATTGTTACCAGTATATTTAGATTCATGTATCAGGTATGGACACAAATTTCTCCCAGTATATATTAACTTTATGTTAGCTGGTTGTTCCACAGATACGTAAGTCAGATGTCTACTGGATACATTTTTCCAAGAATAATATTGTTATTTTATTTACGGACACCGGTAAAAGGTCTATTTTCTAACTGAAGGCTTTTGACATGCAGTGTATGTCGGAGTTTTAGATCATCGTCTCTTAAACAAAATTCATGGATCTAATAATTTCACTGAAAAAACGCGGAACAAATAGCATTAATCGGAAAAGGGGCTCTGTCGAATAGTCCACTAACCTTCTATTTACTGTTTTGAAACATGAAAAGTTTCTGACGTCAAACTCAAGGGGGGAATCACCACTCGTGACCTGTATCACAGTAAGTACAGATAACATGAAGGAATACAGTGCTCGGTGATCATTCTGCGAAACTGCACAGCGCAACAGGTCGCTGGAATTCCAAGAAATGAAACCCTGCTGGCTCGCGAAAAATAAACGTAGGAGTTCGGTGGTGGGGACGAGGGAGTGGACTGGAGTGGTATATAAACATGCGTGGGACGCCCGGTCGGCAGTCATATTCGCACAGCATTAGCGGCAGCAGATAGAAGCAGCACCAGCAGATATGAAGGTCACACTAGCGATAGCCGCGGCGGCCTTGTTCGTCTCCATGGCAACCACAGTGGACGCTGCATCGGGTGAGTCTCACTGTGATTGTTGCGTTTCGGAGGCGCCAGCATAATTAATCATTCAGTATTTCCATTCTGGTGCAAGTTAAGCAGTGCTGCTCCTGCTGTTTCCACAGAGAAACAGATGCGAACCACGCCCGCCACTGTATAGTAGTATCTCTCCATGTGAGGTGGGCAATGACTGAAGCAGTAGAACCTGTGCGTATCCTGGTTAAAATCACCCTTCGCCTCTCAAAAAATCATTTTATGAGGGCTCCAGATGGGGTCCTAAAATAACGCCTCGTCATCATCGCATTACAGCAACGCCTTGGTAATGTAGCAATCCACCTCTCACTCGCAAATTTAAATATTTGTTTGTAGCCGTTTAAGTTCATTCCACTCATAACAGTTCAGGGTATGGATGTTCGAACAACAAGAAGCCACAAATATGGTTTAAAAAGTTATTTTAAATCAGGCGATTACCGGTTTGGATTTATTGCAAATCCACGTTCACATGTCCCTTCTAGATTTTTCTTTCCTGCTGGGTCCTTGTTTTGTACTCGTTACTAGTCCGAAGACTGTTGCAAAAAAAAGATCGTTTATGATTCGGTAACTTAAGAGAAATTTTTTTCAAGTTCCGCAGAAACACGTAGTAAAACATGAAATGTGCCGCTAACGTTTGTGCTGTATATTTCTGTGCCACGAATCGTTTTGTGTTCGAGTTATGCATTTTAAAGCTAAGTTTGTCAGCGCGTTCACATTCTCATTGACGTTCATCAATATTATTTACACTATTTTTAGCTTTAATCCATCTAATGTTTCCATTTTTGTTGCATCCGTTTACTGTTACGTTCGAATTGTCATCGCAATTGTATATGTTGATTCAAACGACATGTCCCATGGGACAAATAGAGAGAACCAGAATCCCACCGACAAACTTTCAGAGATGATAGTACGGACAAAAACAAGAGAAAATGGTTAATAAACGTAAACTGTAGAATTCATACCTTAGGAGCTATGAGCACTTATTCATCTTCGATACTGCGAAACCTCTTCTAGCGCAGGCTCTTTGCTTTCCATAATTTGAGAGGCGGCAGTAGAAACCAAAACAAGAAAAATGTGTCCAGTAAACAAGGGCTCTAAAGGGCATACCTTACTAACTGTGAGTGCTTATTCAGTAGGTAAGAGACGCATCACAGAAACGAAGATGAAGAGGTGTTCGTACCTCCAAGTACAAGTGGAATCCGCGTATACGCTTCTACTTTTTATAGTATGATCCAGGATATAAGATTATGTAGGAAACGCAAATAAGACATCTTTAATTGAAATTACGGATTCGAAAATACACGTCCCAAAATCTTGCTTAACGTAACGATAACGGTGACCTGCTTTTTAGCATACATTTTGAAAACCACCGCTAGAGGATACTACTCACACTAGATCGTTATGAAACACTATAGGACAGTCTCCGCTGAAGATTCGCGACTGCATGTGATTTAAATGTCATCAGTTTAGAATGCCGTGAAATCTTTACTCTTATAGGAAATATTTTGCGTTTTTATTCATTCTTCGTGCTATTTTTCGAGATTTCTTAACAGAAGTAATAGTTGTTCTTAAATAATCTGGAATTTCCGCAATAACGTTTGGATTCTAACTCATTGTGTAACACTACAAAAACGACGATTACTTTCTCCATAATATGTGCGAGAAATAAACGATTCTTAAAATGTTTTCCCAAAAATGAAATCGTCAGACAAACAGCCGCGCTGAAAAATCTGCAGTTGAGATACCAGAAATATTCAAGTATATACACTTCAATATTTCTGTTATCTCAACGCTTTCTGGTATTTCAGCGCTCATTTAACTTTAGGACGCTGTATCTCAGAACTTGTACCACTATTGAAATAACTCTTCATTTATTCAGTACTGTAAACTGTAAACACATTTTAAGTAGAATTATTCTAGCGAAATCATGCCTAAGAACAGGTCTGTCACTGTGGCTACGCTAATTTTTGTACGTTATTGGGTTATGTAGGAGGCTCTGTAGAGTGACTTGTTAAATCGTCAACCAAGCCCCCGCGAACATCATTTAATTGCAGATGACAAACTACCAATATCTGATAATGTACAGAGCGTCCTGTATAGCCCAGTAATGTAGAAAGATTAACGCAATGTTGTAAAAACTGCTTTAGGCCTAATTTCGTAGGAATAATTGTCACTTAATTCGTGTTAACGCATTACAGAACTGAACAAAAAGCACCGATTCACGGGAAATTGTTTCAATTTATATAAAAACCAGTCATTTTTATAACACGTGGACTTGATATTCAGTAACAAACGAAGCATGTTTTTCAGTTGAGAATTATTTTTAGGGTGGTGCTCAGCAAGTTTCTTTGTCTGAATAGTTGCATGCTGAATGCATATGCATGACCGAAAACGTCACGTTGCTCCATAAAAGGTAAGTAAGGAAACATAATGTAATGACGTTCCTGGCAAAACGGCAGAACGCTTCGTGACAGCTACAAAGATGAATATTAAACCCTGTCTGAGACAGTAAACACATTTTCATTTGCTGCTTGGTTTTTTTCTAGGGTGTACTCCAGGAGCCAAGAAGAAGGAAGACTGCAACACTTGCACGTGCACTGTAACAGGCGACTGGGCCTGCACGCGCAGGGGATGTATTACGAAGAGAGGTAAGCGGCTGTCTGCTTCATTTGAGAGTTTCCTCTGTAGTTTAACGAAATACTGGTGTCGAGCAATAATTGTGTTGACATTGTTCAATAATTTTTCGTCCTTTACAGTGTAGAATGCAAGGTGTAATAAAACATACAGTGTAGCATGCAACGTGTCGTGAAACGATACGGACAAACATCAAAGTGTTGCAAAGGGTCTCATGAGTGACAAATTCAATGCAGGAACCCCAACGTCTATTCAGGGCGTTGAACTAACAGGGGCTGATAAGAGACGTTATGGCAGCTAACGTCAGCTCGCTGGTGGGCCTTCTCCTGCATAGATAACCACTGGCCCCTACATTTACAACGCTCTGTAGTGTCATTGGATGACACTTCCACATACGGGATTTTATTAATAGTTTGTTTCAAATACAGGGTGAGCAAAAGGAAACCGACGCTGAAAATATTTCTAAGACTAACGCGCAACTGACGGTTCTTAATGAATAGGACTGCTCACCACAGAAAATTCTGGAAACGCGATTTAGGTGCGCCAGTTACGTACTGTCACATGTCTGTGAATGCGCATCTCCCACACGCTCTGTCGTGAGTATTTCACAGCGTCGTTAAGTCTGAGTGGGTGAGAGGAGCAGACATGCTTGGTGACCTTTTGAACGTAGTATCAAACGGTACTCGTGATAAAGTGATGTACGTTCATTGTCGAGTGTTATACGAAGCAGAATTTGTGTAAAACGTGTGTGGAACAGTTTAAGCAATGGTTGAAGAGAGCTGCTTTGCAAAACCTCCAGCATAGCCTGCAGTGCCCAAACTTAGTGGTAAAATGAAACAGGGTCTGTAGCGAAGTGCCAACCTCTCTTTGGCACCCGGTTCTTTGGACGGCGCCACACATTTTACGGTACCGATACTATTCCCACTTCTGAATTTCTTTTAACTGTACAAGTTATTCTCTGATCAGAATTTTCAAAATGACGAAAGTGCATAGACAACCCACAGACACAGGTTCCAATTTCACGCGGCCCACTTCTATAAGAGAGGAAGTTAATCCGCAAGCATTAAGAACCTCTCAGTCATGTATGGCTACTTCTACCGGGTGATCAAAAAGTCAGTACAAATTTGAAAACTTAATAAACCACGGAATAATGTAGATAGAGAGGTAAAAATTGACACACATGCTTGGAATGACATGGCGTTCTATTGGAACAAAAAGAAAATATTGCTAGACGCGTGAAAGATCTCTTGGCGCGTCGGTTGGTGATGATCGTATGCTCAGCCACCACTTTCGTCATGCTTGGCCTGCCAGGTCCCCAGACTTCACAGTCCGTGCAATTATTGGCTTTGGGGTTACCTGAAGTCGCAAGTGTATCGCGATCGACCGACATCTCTAGGGATTCTGAAAGACAACATCGGACGCCAATGCCTCACCATACCTCCGGACATGTTTTACAGTGCTGTTCACAACGTTATTCCTCGACTACAGCTATTGTTGAGGAATGATGGTGGACATATTGAGCATTTCCTATAACGAACAAAAATGGCTCTGAGCACTATGGGACTCAACTGCTGTGGTCATCAGTCCCCTAGAACTTAGAACTACTTAAACCTAACTAACCTAAGAACATCACACACATCCATGCCCGAGGCAGGATTCGAACCTGCGACCGTAGCAGTCGCACGGTTCCGGACTGCGCGCCTAGAACCGCGAGACCACCGCGGCCGGCTATAACGAACATCATATTTGCTTTGTCTTACTTTCTTATGCTATTCTGAACAGATGGGCACCATCTGTCGGACATTTTTTGAACTTTTGTATTTTTTTGGTTCTAATAAAACCCCATGTCATTCCAAACATGTGTGTCAATTTGTACCTATCTATCTACATTATTCCGTGATTTATTCAGTTTTCAAATTTATACTGACTTTTTGATCACCCGGTACTTAAGTACGCGCTAGCCCTCTTGGTGCACTGCAAAGGGTACTTTTACCACTGCTAGTCACTTCCATTCCTCTTCCATTCGCAAATAAAGTGAGGAAAAACTGGCACCTTATATACTTCACTAAATGTACGTTGGCGGCAGTGCAATCATTATCCAGTCAGCTGCAAATGCTGGTTCTCTAAATTTTCTGACTACTGTTCCGCTAAAAGAACGTAACTGGTGAATTTGATATCACAAAGAGTGTTGGATCTGTCGCAAAAAAATTTTCCTTGTACCTATATTATCATTCTGTTTGTCCAAGGTAAATTTTCTTTTTGTAGGTCTTTTGCACATAGTTTCAGAACAAAATGGAAAGAAATTCAGGTATATTGAAGAAGAAATAGGGAAAGAGTAAATATACAGCCACATTTGGTAGAGGCTTCCCGGTTCCCTGAATATGTGGTTAATGTATTGTCGCTTCACAGAGGCAGAGGAGTCGCCCATCGTGAAACGAGAAGCCCAGAAGTGTAAACCCAACTCGACCTTCAAGAAGGACTGCAACACGTGCACGTGCAACAGCAGTGGAACGTCCGCCATCTGCACCCAGCTGGGATGTCTCAGCCGCGGCCGTAGACGTGAGTCCATCTCTCTCTCTCTCATTTCTGTTCGTCTCACTGCGTATTTCTTTGAGTTACAAGTCCTTTCCGTGTATGGCCCTAATTGGCCGTGACACATCAAGCTAATATTGCTTTTGCTTATTCAGAATACTGACCTAAGTACCTGCATACGCAGCTCAAATGAAACTCATGAACGACGTGGCATGGTAACTGGTGGCTTGCGATTCTTCAGCTGTGTAGCTGAACAGAACAAATAAACTCTGTCTACCGTTGTCTTCTCTACAATCAGATTAAAGTGACCTCAACTGAAAATCATATTCCCCGGACCTTGGAGGTAGTGGATCTGTTCTCCTACAGCAGGGTCTCAATTACAGAGGTAAATAAATAAACTGCTTAATGGAAGGATTAGGCGTAGACTATAGACCAGTAACAGACGGGCAATATTGATTAAATTCCATATATTCACAATGGAGCACAAAAATGGGAAGTAATCTCATTACATAGAGTCGGATTTTGCCAGCACACAATATGAACCGTACAGCGCGCCGCGTGCTTGATAATTTGGAATCCAGAACGAAAGTAATGAGTCATGAGTAATTACAAATCGCGAGCACGCAGACAGGGGCAGTGAGACAAAGTTTACCTCCCTAGTGATTTTGATTGAGAGCGACTACTCCCTCGCAGTGTATTTGCAGTTTAACAATGGACGAATGTGCTATGAACATTTTATTCCGAATGTCCTGACAATAGGTGAACGAAATTGTATCGTGAAAAAGGCAGCAACCACAACACTGGTGGTAGTCACAAAGTGATGCCTACCAAGGACAGCAACGAACTGAGGCCAAGAGGTCGTTCTCAGCAGTAACCTTAAAAGCCGCACAGCCGTATGCTTCCTGCGATAGGAAATGTTCACTGTAGCCAACTTAACTGTGGGCGGAGATGAGTTTCGTCGCTTAGGCCTTCTGCCGGTGGGCAGTTGGTGCTCCTGAGGTGGTGCCAGCTCTCTGTGAACAAGGTTACGGTTAGTGTCCCTCTGCGCTGCTGTTCCCTTGGTTTGGTTTTGAAACAAACGGAGACTGGAACTTCTACAGATTTACGTGATCTTGAGTATTTTTGAATGAAATGAATGGTGACCAAGAAAATTTGCTATAAGTTTACAAGCTCCAGCAGAAGAGATTTTACAGGATAAGCGTAGTGTGAAGTGGAAACAGAAATTCCGATGGAAAGTGATTAATACACCGAACATATGTTGTTTGAAGTAGTTCTGGCAGTGGAAGCAAATGGACAAGAAAATGTAGATCACACCTGCAATGCTCTTTTGTGTGAATAGTAGCACACATGTCATTTCGTTTATTACATTGTAATGTGCAAACAAGCAGTAACAACTGAGGTAAAACGACTTAGAAGACACAAATCTCTGTTAGGTGTAAACACAATGGTGTTCACATACAAAACTGTTTTATTTACATAAAGAAGAGTGTATGTATGTTCCAGAACGCATCCCACACGGCGTGGATCGAATTCAACCAAATGTGAGACTGGAACGTAGGTTTCACAAGTATCAGCACCGTGTGGTTCATAAAATCCTAACTGTAACAGTAATCGAGATACAGTCAAATAAGTTTTTTTTTCATCCCATGAAGTGTAGGCTCCCTGTATGACAGGTATGTTATGTGGGATCAGAGAGCCAAATCAACTTGCTTTGCAGGGCAGCGTACATGTCAGGGATAAGAAAGAGTTTTCTGGGCCCCAACACATAGGCTGCCCTGTTGTGTTACAGTTGTATTGGCCTTCTTTATCGACCTGCGTTGCACAGCAGCCTGTACATCAGGGACAAATACCATTATTTTGATGCCCCTGATACGAGCCTGTCCTGTCTTAAAGGCATGTTGTGAGAGTAGCATTAGCTTGCTTTATTGAATTGTACTGTGGGTGCTGTACATGCCGATGAGCATGGCAGGGGTCAGGCTGAAATTGATAGAAGAGAGCGGCAGAGTGATGGGGAGTCGAAAATGGATAAAGAGAGGGAAAGAGGGGAAAATGCATGAGGCAGATTGTAGAGGGGTAGGGGGCAGATAGGAAAGATAGAGGAGAGGTGGAGGTGGTAAGAGAAATGGAGAGGAGGATGTGGTCCGAGGGAGGAGGAAGTTATGGTCTAAAAGAGGGGATGTAAGTTGTGGGCAAAGATAGGGAGAGGAGACGGATGAAGAGAGAGAGAGACAGAACGGGGAGGAGGAGACAGATAAAGGTGCATAGGTAAGGTGGACAGATAGAGGCAGAGGCCGAGGACACACATGTGAGTGAAACGAAGGGGAAAAACTAGTTCTGCCATGAAAAGCAAGGTGTTTCTTGCTTGTTCCAGCTGCTTAGCTGAGATAAACAGCCTGCAGCGTATGCTTCACTGGGTGTAAGGATGAATCCCGAATTTTCATCGTTTTCTCATTCTTGTGTAATAATAATAATAGAGTACCACGTCTCTCTGACTCCACACGCCAAGTGTTACAAAAAGACACTCAGGTTCAACAAACAGCACGCTAGCACAGGGCAACTGCAGTTTGTCACTCCAGAGAAGCGCTGAATGTATTTCTGCGCTGCCAGCCACTCAGCAACCAGTCACCAAGTTAGACGGCCTGCCGGCTCCGTTTCTTTTGAGTCACACCAAGTGCGGAAGGCCTAATAGTTAAACTAGAATCAGGTTTAGACGGGTGACCCGAACACGCCTCTACTTCACATGCCCCGTCAGCAGAAGTGTCCTAGCTCCAGGATATTGTACCGCTCCAACAATGAAAGTGGAGGACTACGTCGAGAATTCATAAAGATTCCTTTCTGTTTTCTCTGCCTCGTGATGACTGGGTGTTGTGTGATGTCCTTAGGTTAGTTAGGTTTAAGTAGTTCTAAGTTCTAGGGGACTGATGACCATACATGTTAAGTCCCATAGTGCTCAGAGCCATTTGAACCATTTTTTTTTATTCCTTTCTGTGGTGTAGACTTGCATTCTTGAATAGTTATTTCCAAAGAATCGTCTGGCCAAGTAGGTTTAAGTTTTCTGTGGGATATCTGCGTATCTTGAGGTGATATCTGGGGTGATTCCCTTTTAAAAATTCGCGGCCAATTCTAACTTCCCGTCATTGTCCATTCTGTTTTTCTGTCTGTTCTGTGCTTCCGTACGTGGTATCGATTCTGAAGTTTTTCCGCTTTTTCTAACATTCTGGAGCTTCTGCTCTCTCGTTTCTTTCCATGTTCCTGTTCATTTTTCCTATTTTGAGATCGTGCTTGTTCTGTCTATTCTGATCTTCTGTTCTTTCTGTCAATTCTCACCGTCTGCTGTTCTGTTCATGCTGTCTGTTCTGAGCTGATGTTCTTTCTGTACATCCTGAGCTTCTTTTATCTTCTGCCCATTCTCCGCTTCTGCGCCTTCAGTCGATTCTCACCTTCTGCTCTTTCTGTACGTTCTAATATTCTTCATTTGCTGTCCATTCTGAGCCATTTGCCTTCTGATCATTTTGCACTTCTGTTCAATCTCTGCATTCAGAGAATCTGTTCTTCCTGTACAGTCTTAGCTTCTTTTCCCTGTTTCCATTTTCCGCTTCTGTTCTGTCCATTCCCGTCCCATCCAATGTTCTATATACATTTTATTTTTCGTCTTTCTGACGTCTTATTATATGATATGTGACAGTTGAAGTATGACATGTTACAGTTGTAGCGGATGCCGCTACTCCTACAAAAGCGTTTCTACAACTGTTTCCTGCTTTATAATAAACACGCATGTAAATAAAAACTTCGTGAATTAATTGTGAAATGTGCTTCGGTTTTAAGTTCTTTTGTAAAGAAGATAACTTTTTTACTATGAGGAAAAGCTACTTTATTGCCCTCAGAGGCAGTTATTTGAATCTTCTTTGATATTGTGTTGCAGAGGTGAATTGCACTCCTGGAACGACCTTCAAGGATAAGTGTAACACCTGCCGCTGCAGTTCCAACGGTAGGAGCGCCGCCTGCACCTTGAAAGCGTGTCCCCCTGGCTCGTATTAACCAGGTACGCATCCACTCTGTTTGACGTTCGCCTTTGCGAATGTCAGATCTAAACAAGTTAGGATTTTAATGCTACAATTAAGGCTGTCATGCCCAATTTCACGTCAACATAGCTTCCGAACTGAAAGGTCGCGCTGGGTGTGTGAGACTTCTTTACCGACGTTTCACACCCACCTGTGGGAGGCTTCAGAGACCAGAATTAAACGAAGTGAAATACAAATGCTGAATTTGCATTAAGAGAATAGCGACTGACTTACTTTTAATTGACAATGATGTCCCTGGCCAAAGATAATCACACATTGTCACATGAAGTATGTTTGTGAGTCACATAAGACTCATAGAGCACTAGTGAACTCAGAGGACCTTGAGGTTTGCCAGTTTCTGTCTCTGAAGGTATCTCCCTCAGATGGAGACCAAACGTTAGTAAACATATTCATAAGTCGACTATGTCCTCTGAAACACGACGTTTTAACTGTTCTTTGTAATGTTGGCCTAGGCTGTTTACAGTGCTGCAAATTCTGTAGTCCCTATTTTAACGATAAAAAACTCTAAATAACTGTAGGCTTAGTGTTTGTGTGTGTGTGTGTGTGTGTGTGTGTGTGTGTGTGTGTGTGTGAAAGAGATAGAGAGAGAGACAGTGCGTGAGTGAGTGAGTGAGTGTGCGAGTGTCGGTATGAGTGAGTGTGTGAGTGTGTGTATGAATGAGTGTGGGGGTATGAGTGTGAAATGAGTGAGTAAGTATCTGTGTGAGTGTGGGTGTGAATGAGTGTGTGGGTGTGAGTGTGAAATGAGTGAGTAAGTATGTGTGTATGTGTGTGTGGGTGTGACTGAGTGAGTGGGTGTGTGTGTGACTGTGGATGTGAATGAGTACGTAAGGCCTTTCACCTTCATTTATTAATAAGATTTTATAGTGGCCTAAAATATAGAAATAATTACATACAGCACATTTCATTCTCATAGACTCTTATTGTACTGGTGTGTATATTTAAGGGGAATGGAGATGCCCCTTCCATACTGAGACAAACTGCAAAGGGCAAAGTATAAATTGCATTTTTTCAGTCTTAGAAGCATCTTTGTCTCAAAATCACTGCACTATTAGTAGTAACAGAGGAAAGATATATCTATCAGAGATTTTACTTACTTGTTCCTCATACTGATATTTTCTATTCCAGTGTAATAAATAACCCAACATTTTTTTTAAATATTAAAAAACTAATTTCCTGCTAAGACTCCATGGAAGATGAAACTAATGAGGTCTTGACTCAATAAACATCGTTATGGGTGTCACTAGTGTTAAAAAGGCACGAAATACTAGGTATTGAGAGAACGCCTTACTATTCTTACAACGATTCATTCTGTGCACTCCTCAATATTTATTATCTATTTATATGCATTTTTAATCAGTTGATACTTTCACAATCATGGCACTGTGCTGTACTTCCTATTTATATATAACGTTGCTTCATTTTTAAATCTCAGAGTAGCAAGGGTGGAGGGAATAGACAAGGACTGTGGGTAGCTGGCGTACGGTGGGAACGTGGGCCGGCCGTGAGGCGTGCAGAGATAGTCTTCACAATTGCAGTAACATTGCATCCCGGAGGACGCAGGGATTAAGCACTGCCTAGTGAGTAGGAGATACCGGCTTCGAGTCACGGTTTGGGAGACATTTTCACTCGTTGTCGCTGGTTCCGCGTAATGTGCCGATGCAACTGACATTTGTAATCCCTTCCCTTCCCTCTCCGTCGTCTCCCCTCTACCTTTAATTTTCATATGGTGTACATATTATTGATGCTGGTGAAAACTGCTAACAGATCCTAAATTAATCTGAATGAAATACTCCTCATACTGCCATGTGAATGTTTTGATTTTTCTTTTCAGCATTCCTTCGTGAAGGTGACTGTCCGAGAAGTTCTCTGCGGTTAAAAGGAAATAACGCCATTTCTGTGATGCAGAATCTCTGCGGCGAATTATTTTCATCTATTTTCAATTTGTCTTTTGTAAATGTCTTATCGTCTTCAAACATGAAAAATAAACATAATGATTGTAACCCATGTAATACCGAGTTTGTTTCACGGCCACCACTTTACCTCCATCTCATTTAAATACAGTATTCCTATGTTTCAATTTTCTTTTTCTGTTCATTTCTTCATAAAGTTATTATTATTCTTTTTAAAGTCATCAACAATACAATGGTCTACTTCTGTATGCTAATATTATACTATCCGCACATGTTCGAAGGCTTCCACACCCTTCTGATACTTGGGTGAGCTATAGTGTTGGACTTCTAATTGACGTCCTTTATACTACACACCAGGACGTGTTGAGTTGCGCAGAGAGTGAATGATATGTTTGCAGATCTTCACACTTGTCGAGACAAATATCGAGCTTGTTTACTACCTTTACCTCGGTAATATGAACAGTTACACTGTGTGATCAAAAGTATCCGGACACCGGCCTGAAAATGACTTACAAGTTCATAGCGCCCTCCATCGGTAATACTGGAATTCAATATTCAGCCCTTTGCCTTGATGACAGCTTTCACTCTCGCAGGCATAAACTCAATCAGGTGCCGCTAGGTTCTTGGTGAATGGCCGTCCATTCCTCACGGAGTGCTACACTGAGGAGAGGTATCGTGTCGGTCGGTGAGGCTTGGCACGAAGTCGGCGTTCCGAGACATCCCAATGATGTTCTATAGGGTTCAGGTCAAGACTCTGCGCAGGCCAGTTCATTACAGGGATATATATATATATATATATATATGTATATGTATATATATATATATTTTTTTTTTTTTTTTTTTTTTTTTTTTTTTTTTTTTTTGGTCATCAGTCTACTGACTGGTTTGATGCGGCCCGCCACGAAATCCTTTCCTGTGCTAACCTCTTCATCTCAGAGTAGCACTTGCAACCTACGTCCTCAATTATTTGCTTGACGTATTCCAATCTCTGTCTTCCTCTACAGTTTTTGCCCTCTACAGCTCCCTCTGCTACCATGGAAGTCATTCCCTCATGTCTTAGCAGATGCCCTATCATCCTGTCCCTTCTCCTTATCAGTGTTTTCCACATATTCCTTTCCTTTCCGATTCTGCGTAGAACCTCCTCATTCCTTACCTTATCAGTCCACCTAATTTTCAACATTCTTGTATAGCACCACATCTCAAATGCTTCGATTCTCTTCTGTTCCGGTTTTCCCACAGTCCATGTTTCACTACCATACAATGCTGTACTCCAGACGTACATCCTCAGAAATTTCTTCCTCAAATTAAGGCCGGTATTTGATATTAGTAGACTTCTCTTGGCCAGAAATGCCTTTTTTGCCATAGCGAGTCTGCTTTTGATGTCCTCCTTGCTCCGTCCGTCATTGATTATTTTACTGCCTAGGTAGCAGAATTCCTTAACTTCATTGACTTCGTGACCATCAATCCTGATGTTAAGTGTCTCGCTGTTCTCATTTCTACTACTTCATATTACCTTCGTCTTTCTCCGATTTACTCTCAAACCATACTGTGTACTCATTAGACTGTTCATTCCGTTCAGCAGATCATTTAATTCTTCTTCACTTTCACTCAGGATAGCAATGTCATCAGCGAATCGTATCATTGATATCCTTTCACCTTGTATTTTAATTCCACTCCTGAACCTTTCTTTTATTTCCATCATTGCTTCCTCGACGTACAGATTGAAGAGCAGGGGCGAAAGGCTACAGCCTTGTCTTACACCCTTCTTAATACGAGCACTTCGTTCTTGATCGTCCACTCTTATTATTCCCTCTTGGTTGTTGTACATATTGTATATGACCCGTCTCTCCCTATAGCTTACCCCTACTTTTTTCAGAATCTCGAACAGCTTGCACCATTTTATATTGTCGAACGCTTTTTCCAGGTCGACAAATCCTATGAAAGTGTCTTGATTTTCCTTTAGCCTTGCTTCCATTACTAGCCGTAACGTCAGAATTGCCTCTCTCGTCCCTTTACTTTTCCTAAAGCCAAACTGATCGTCACCTATCGCATTTTCAATTTTCTTTTCCATTCTTATGTATATTATTCTTGTAAGCAGCTTCGATGCACGAGCTGTTAAGCTGATTGTGCGATAATTCTCGCACAGGGAAGTTATTGTCATGTAACCACTCCGCCACAGGCCGTACATAATGAACAGGTGCTCAATCGTGTTAAAAGATGCAATCGCCATTGCCGAATTGCCCTTCAACAGTGGGAAGCAAGAAGGTGATTAAAACATCAATATTGGCCTGTGCTGTGATATTGCCACGCAAAACAACAAAGGACGCAAGCCCCCTTCATGAAAAATACGACCACACCATAACGCCACCGCCTCTGAATTTTACTGTTGGCGCTACTCAAGCTGGCAGATGACGCTCACCCTCCTATCGGATCGCCACATGGTGTACCGTGATTCATCACTCTACACAACGTTATTCCACTGTTCAATCGTCTAATGTTTACGCTCCTTACTCCAAGCGAGGCGTCGATTGGCATTTATCGGCGTGATGTGTTGACTATCACCAGCCGCTCGACAATGAAATCCACGTTTTCTCACCTCCCACCTAACTGTCTTAGTACTTGCAGTAGATCGTGATGCACTTTGGAATTCCTAGATGATGGTCTGGAATGTTGTCTGCCTATTACACATTATCACCCTCTTCAACTGTCGGCCGACTCTGTCAGTCAACGGACGAGGTCAGCCTGTACGCTTTAGTGCTGTACGTGTCCCTTTACGTTTCCACTTCACTATCACATCGGAAATAGTGGACCTAGGGATGTTTAGGAGTGTGGAAATCTCGCATACAGACGTATGACACAAGTGACACCCAATCACCTGACCACGTTCGAAGTCCGTGGGTTCCGTGGAGCGCCCCATTCTGCTCTCTCACGACGTCTAATGACTAATGAGGTCGCTGATATGGAGTACCTGGCAGTAGATGGCAGCATAATGCACTTAATATGAAAAACGTATGTTTTTCGTAGTGTCCGGCTACCTTTGATCACATAGTGTATATCACGAACCATTCCGTCTTAGGAAAAGCTGATTCTTGGAACGATGAAATGTGTCCATCTAAAATGAACAGTAATGCATGATCTAGTAACTATGGCCTATGCATCTATACAGGGCGAAGATAACGCTTAAAAAGTATCAAACAAATCGGATGGGTGATGATAATGAGAAGTGAACTGGGGTCTCAGCATTAACCTGAACATTACTTTTCGTAATATTATTTTATTGGCTCCTGGATACACCAAAACAGCTAGCGCACGCCTTCCAAAAATTTTTAAGTAATTTAATACACCAAATTACACTCACATTAACGATAACACTTCAATAAGTATATTGGCGAAAAGGAATCTGCCGTTTAAGTTACCAAACTGGTTTCTAAATAAACAAAATTAACACACGCACACACACACACTCACTCACTCACTCACACACACACACACACACACAAACACACACACAAACACATGCAAGCAAGCATAAACCGATCGATTATATTTTACTGCCAACTTTTAACAAGTATACCTCAAGCTATTTATAAGTTCATAGTTGTCCTGAGATCATGTATTCGATGAATGGTGCAGATGTTTCGTTGCAGATTAGGAACTGCAGCCTACGTACTCAACTATTTGCTGGATGTATTCCAATCTCTGTCTTCCTCTACAGCTTCTCATCGTCCACAGCCTCTAGTACCGTGACAGTTATTCCTTATTCTCTAACGTCTTGACACATGTCCTATCGTCCTCTCCCTTGGTTTTGGCAGTGCTTGCTGTATGTCGCCGTTATCGCCGATTCTGCGGAGAATCTCCTCATTCCTTACCTTATTAGTCTACTAATTATCAACATTCTTCTGTAACACCAAATGTCAAAAGCTTCGATTCTTTCTGTTCTGGTTTTGCCGCAGTTCATGTCTCAATACCAACAAAGTGGTTCTGAATAATGGCCTGCCACATGGTTCGGCACCAGGACCTATTATTTTCAGTCTGTATGTTGCCGACATGCCAGACACAAAATCACGTAATTTTGCCTATGCGGACAACCTGGACATCGGGTATGAGAGTAAACATTTAACGACGTCGGGAAAATACTGAATGCAGACCTGGAAGTACTGAACAACTACTACTCCAAGTGGCATGTATTATGTCGTCTCCTTCTATCTGTCGTCTTGTACCAAGGCAGCAAGGAAAGGATGTTGTTTGGTGGCCGTTACCCTCTTTTTATAATACAATCTGCATTAATAATTAACTGGGTTTTCTATTCATATGAATAGAAAATTAGTTAACTCAAGATAGTTGTTGTGGTACAAGCTCCCTGTAATAGTCCACGTTAGCCTCATTGCTGATGAAGTACAAAGTCCGCTATGTACTATTCTGGTCGCTATGTGCTGCCCGTCTCTGAGGTAGCGGTGTGGCTAAATGCTGTTGTGACTCCCACTAAGCTGTGACTGATGATAGACCGGAGCTCAGTCGGCCCTCACAAAACCAAAAAATGGTTCAAATGGCTCTGAGCACTAGGGGACTCAACTGCTGAGGTCATTAGTCCCCTAGAACTTAGAACTAGTTAAACCTAACTAACCTAAGGACGTCACAAACATCCGTGCCCGAGGCAGGATTCGAACCTGTGACCGTAGCGGTCTTGCGGATCCAGACTGCAGCGCCTTTAACCGCACGGCCACTTCGGCCGGCTCACAAAACCACCAGCACCATAGTGCACCCTTACAATAAAGATACAAAAAGAAAACGACAACTCTCTATGAATGGCCAAAGCATCAGGCAGGAGGATAAGCCTAAGCACTTGGGAATGAGATTAGATTGCACGCTAATGTATACCCCACATCTAGAAGTTCCAAAAGAGAAACTAAAATCCCATAATGCTATCCTGTCAAAACGTTGGCGTAAATTCAGCACGGTGAGTAGTTTGACAGCTCAATGTATAACTGGTTGTGGACGCCAATACCTTCTACGTTGTTCCTTTGAATTCCCTGTTGTGTGTTGGTCGGGTGAAGCGGAGGTTATCCTGTCAGTGGGTCCGTTGACTGTCTGTCGGTTGGGTTGTCGTCGGACCGACAATGGCTGGGCCGACTGCCTGTCTCACCTAAGCGAGCCTTAGTGTTTGAATTCCAGGCCGACCCTCGGAACTTCTGATCGCCCTTGGATGTACTGCCTTTTCTTGTTTGTTCTTGTTGTTTGTACTTGTATGGCTTGTAGCCGATTGTTAGATTAAGGTTGTTTTGCCCTTAAGGCGTCAGATGGTTTGGGCCTTCAGCTTAAGAACTGTTTTACATAAAGCCTTTGGCATTTTTTTAAATTAATGTTACTGAGTCTTAAGTGTCGGGCCTTCGACCGATTTGAATTTAAGTTGTTTTGCTCTTAAAGTGTCAGATTCTTTGGGCCTTCGCCCGATTTTTAATTAAAGTTCATCTGCTCTTAAGCTGTCACATGGTTTGGGCCTTCAGCCTAATTTGAGAACTGTTTTACGTAAAGCCTTTGGCATTTTTAAAATTAATGTTATTGAGTCTTAAGTGTTGAGCCTTCAGCCGATTTTGAATTTAAGTTGTTTTCTCTTAAAGTGTCAGATTATTTGGGTCTTCAGTCTACTTAAGGCGTTGTTTTAACATAAGGCTTTGCCTTTTAAATTTCTGATTTTGGTTGAGCTTTATTATTGGGTTTCAGCCGTTTAAAAATTAAAGTGCTTGTAACACCACAGCTCTTATGCTGTATGGATTTTTTTTTTTTTTTTTGCTTTATTTAATGTTACATTGTTGATCGTCTGTAAATGTCTTTGAATCGATAACATAAAATTGTGTACTCTTTTCTTTGTCAAGCCTTTGATGTCGTGATTTGATTCTATGCAAAGTAGTGTATCTGTAATTTAAAATTCTTTGTCCCATTTGGAGGGAACAAAACTTACTGTATATAATTGTAATTTTGTGTGAATAATTTTTTGTAGAAGTGTCAATATGTGAAAATGTTCTGTTTTATTTAATGTGTTTGTTTGCTGTTATGTAAACTGCTGACCTTCACTTAGGGCTCTTAGTTATTCTGTATGTAAACGGTGTAGTGGTTCCCCTCGGGAACGGAACTGTGTAGCGCGCGCAAATTGTGATTGGCTTAGGTGGAAAAGGTGGAACAAGAGTCAGTCGGGGACGAGCAGTCAGTCGGGGACGAGCCAGCAGTCAGAGATGAGCTACGAGTCCGTGCACTGCCGTGTAAAAGTTGCATAGTGCTGGTTTCGAGAGAGGCTTTTCTGTCATTATCCAATGCCTCGGATGGATGGATAAATAGCTGGGCTATTCTGGAATTTGTATCTATCATCGCCACCAAGAAATGACAGAGTCCAGCAATTCTGCTTGCAATTCCACCTACCAACATGCAGCTGCCACCACATTGCGCAATCATTGCAACGTAACACTATAATGATGTACAGTGAAGGATCAGCTTAATGGATATGTTATTGTGCTGAAATATAAGGTAATTTATATCTAAATTTATGTACCTACCTTGACTTTTCTCCTCATCATAACACCTCTCAGGGTCCTCTCCGTTTGAACTAAAGTGATTACCGAGTGTCCTTATTGAAAGTACGAGGGTCAGTCAAAAAGTAATGCCTCCTATTTTGTTTTCTACGTTTAATTGTCAGGAAATTTAAATGCAATTACATAGGTTGAAAACCACAACATTGAGGATCATTTTGTCATTTTTCAATGTAATCTCCGCCCATCTCTACAGTTTTGGTCCATCTTTGAACAAGGGCATGTATCCCAGCACGGTAAAAATCACAGCTCTGCTTCCTAAGCCATTGACGCACGGATGTTTTGACGGCCTCCTCATCTTCAAAATGAATCCCACGATGAGCTTCTTTTAGTGGCCCGAACAGATGGAAGTCTGATGGTGCCAGGTCAGGGCTGTATGGGGGATGAGGCAAAACTTCCCATCCAATTTTGACAATCTCGTCAGAGGTGTGACGACTGGTGTGTGGTCTTGCATTGTCATGCAAAAGAAGAACATCTGCCATTGATTTTGTTGGGCGAACTCGCTGAAGACGTGCTTTAAGTTTTTTGAGGGTTGTGACGTATTGAACAGAATTTATTGTGCATCCCTGCTCCAAAAAATCAACCAGAATCACACCCTCTGTATCCCAGAAAACTGTTGCCATAACTTTCCCTGCCGATCGCACAGTTTTGAATTTTTTCTTCCTCGGCGAGCTTGTGTGACGCCACTCCATTGACTGCCTCTTTGATTCGGGTTCAAAAAAATGCACCCATGTTTCGTCCCCGGTCACAATTTTTTTCAGAAACTCATCTCCCTCCAAACGGAAGCGCTGCAAGTGTTGGGAGGCTATTGTTTTCCTTGCCTCTTTATTCTGATCGGTTAACATTCTTGGAACCCACCGTGCACAAACTTTTGAGTACCCCAATTGTTTAATAATCGTGATCACACTGCCTTTACTAAGAGAAATAATGCGACACACTTCATCTGCAGTCACCCGACGGTCACCACGAATGATGTCATCAACTTGCTGAATGTTGTGTGGAGTCACTGCACTCACCGGCCTGCCGCTCCGCTTTTCGTCAGTCAACGGTGTTTGCCCTTCAGCTTCCTTACAACGACGAACCCATCGTCTAACAGTGCGGACATCCACTGTCACAACACCATACACCTTCTTCAGTCTTTCATGAATGCGTATGGGCGTTTCACCTTCTGCATTCAAGAATTCAATCACACAACGCTGTCTCAAACGAACATCGATGTCGGCCATCTTACAAACTTCTGCTGTGCTGCCACCTGTTGACACAGAAAGTTACTACTGCAGTGGATTGCAGAAGAAGGTTTGAGGAATGGCGCCAAATTCAAATTTTTCACTTAACTTAATTTCTTTAAGTAGAAAAAAAATGGGAGGCATTACTTTTTGACCGACCCTCGTACATTAAAACTCAGTTTGCTAATTAATGCCTATTGGACAGAGTAAAGTTAAAGTTAATGTGGCAAGAGAGTGAGTTAAAGTTAATTATGCTTGCAGAAATAATTTTCCTAGTAAAACTAATTATTAATGTGCTGTTGCCAAATTCAAATTAAAATTTCTCAAGACTGAGGCTTATAACGTTTTGCTTAGTAAATGATCACATTACTACCTGTTGTTAATCGTAAAAGGTGAGTCAGTTCTTGCAATTTGGTCAGTATTGTGTTTCGCTGTCGTAAAAGAGAGAAAGCTGCAGTTGTGAAACTCTATATATTCATGTTTGCTAAGTGTTTCTGTATCTTGTGTATTAGAAGTGCATGTTAATAGTAATATTATAAAGACCATTCACTTTATGTAAGCCTGAAAGTAATAG
Source organism: Schistocerca nitens (assembly GCF_023898315.1). Classification (NCBI taxonomy): domain Eukaryota; kingdom Metazoa; phylum Arthropoda; class Insecta; order Orthoptera; family Acrididae; genus Schistocerca; species Schistocerca nitens. The sequence goes on along the minus strand of NC_064622.1, from coordinate 79,975,729 downwards.
GGTGTTTCGGTATCTCTTATAATTTAGCAAATAGTTTGTGCTGCTCCAGTTGTTAGCTTCAATCTTAAAACATATGTGTGTCAGAGTTCATTGCATTCGCGTGTGGCCAAGTCTAGGTTGTGTTTGTCCGTTATAGTTACTTATACCCACTTTCTTAAACGAGAATGTTAATCATTCTCTTGCCTAGTTAGGCTGGCGGCCGTTTTCTTTATCCGTTGAACAGTGCAGATAGGCAAAATTTTGTTTGCTACTGTTCTAATATTTACGTAATTCTGACTTTCATTTCCGGTAATCCATTTCCGTTAGGTACAACACGGTCAACTTAACAAAAATCCTCCCAGAGGGTAACACTGCTCTGTTGCTTTATACCATAATTGCTATAACAATATACACTCCTGGAAATGGAAAAAAGAACACATTGACACCGGTGTGTCAGACCCACCATACTTGCTCCGGACACTGCGAGAGGGCTGTACAAGCAATGATCACACGCACGGCACAGCGGACACACCAGGAACCGCGGTGTTGGCCGTCGAATGGCGCTAGCTGCGCAGTATTTGTGCACCGCCGCCGTCAGTGTCAGCCAGTTTGCCGTGGCATACGGAGCTCCATCGCAGTCTTTAACACTGGTAGCATGCCGCGACAGCGTGGACGTGAACCGTATGTGCAGTTGACGGACTTTGAGCGACGGCGTATAGTGGGCATGCGGGAGGCCGGGTGGACGTACCGCCGAATTGCTCAACACGTGGGGCGTGAGGTCTCCACAGTACATCGATGTTGTCGCCAGTGGTCGGCGGATGGTGCACGTGCCCGTCGACCTGGGACCGGACCGCAGCGACGCACGGATGCACGCCAAGACCGTAGGATCCGACGCAGTGCCGTAGGGGACCGCACCGCCACTTCCCAGCAAATTAGGGACACTGTTGCTCCTGGGGTATCGGCGAGGACCATTCGCAACCGTCTCCATGAAGCTGGGCTACGGTCCCGCACACCGTTAGGCCGTCTTCCGCTCACGCCCCAACATCGTGCAGCCCGCCTCCAGTGGCGTCGCGACAGGCGTGAATGGAGGGACGAATGGAGACGTGTCGTCTTCAGCGATGAGAGTCGCTTCTGCCTTGGTGCCAATGATGGTCGTATGCGTGTTTGGCGCCGTGCAGGTGAGCGCCACAATCAGGACTGCATACGACCGAGGCACACAGGGCCAACACCCGGCATCATGGTGTGGGGAGCGATCTCCTACACTGGCCGTACACCACTGGTGATCGTCGAGGGGACACTGAATAGTGCACGGTACATCCAAACCGTCATCGAACCCATCGTTCTACCATTCCTAGACCGGCAAGGGAACTTGCTGTTCGAACAGGACAATGCACGTCCGCATGTATCCCGTGCCACCCAACGTGCTCTAGAAGGTGTAAGTCAACTACCCTGGCCAGCAAGATCTCCGGATCTGTCCCCCATTGAGCATGTTTGGGACTGGATGAAGCGTCGTCTCACGCGGTCTGCACGTCCAGCACGAACGCTGGTCCAACTGAGGCGCCAGGTGGAAATGGCATGGCAAGCCGTTCCACAGGACTACATCCAGCATCTCTACGATCGTCTCCATGGGAGAATAGCAGCCTGCATTGCTGCGAAAGGTGGATATACACTGTACTAGTGCCGACATTGTGCATGCTCTGTTGCCTGTGTCTATGTGCCTGTGGTTCTGTCAGTGTGATCATGTGATGTATCTGACCCCAGGAATGTGTCAATAAAGTTTCCCCTTCCTGGGACAATGAATTCACGGTGTTCTTATTTCAATTTCCAGGAGTGTAGTTTTATTTCAAAGCCTGTTTCCAGCGTTAAGGTTATGGTACAATAGTAGCAGACAGGAGTGTTATACGTGGCTTTTCCGTGACAGGACTAATTGTTCTGTTGGGGCATCGTATGTACTAAGCCAAACTTGGTGTTTGATTGAATAAGCTACGTAAATACGCTGTTGTAGTGTTATACGTGGCGCCGCGTGACAGGACGTTATTCAGCATTTTACAAACATAGTGTGAACATAAAACGTCCAGCGCCACGAACCTGGAACTTATTTGGCAGAACTGGTAGTGAAAGTTCAGCTTAAATTGAAAATAAAACGTATCAATACTTAATAGCAACTAAAATGGACAGGAAATTAGAAATAAATCTAGACACGCGAGAACAGAAAGCAATCGAGAGCAGTTCAGGGAGCACACCAACAGATGGCATTACTCGCGAGTTAAGTTACGTACGCTACCACGCCGATGTCAATAAACACATAGAAGCTATGAATGTCGCTCGTACTAAGGAAGGCAATATGAGCGATGTTGTGGAAGACAGTGGCTATGTTAATGAATCGCGGGATATGTTCGAATCACCAGAAACTGAGAGGGGTGTAGAATCTGAACACGAAAATGCAGTTGAAACCAAAAGTGAAAAGACACCAGATGTGACTGATTTGTTAAAAATGTTGTCTGCACAAATTGCAGCACGGGGGCAACAAATGACAGCGCACTATGACGAAATATCTACACAAATCGCAGCACTGGGGCAACAAAATGTAGAACAAAGACAGCTAATCGTAGCACGGGGGCAACAATTGGCAGCGTATTATGACGATATTTCTACACAATTGGCAGCACAAAGTAAACAAATCGAAATGCAATGCAACAGAATTATCGAAAAAATTGATATGTCATTCAATGATGATCTTTCAAGGTCAGAATCGTGTGAAAAGGTATTATTGAAAAATGAAATTGAGCCAGAAAATGCGAGTGAAAAGGAGGATATTTGTACTGTTAATGATGTGTATGAGGTCAAAGACGTCGATGTGGGGGAGGTTATGATGAAATATGGCACGCAAAAGACGTGTGCACAACTAATAATAGGTGAAAGGGATGTAAAGGAGGACGTTAGTAAACATGACATTATAAACAGTGCAGGTGAAATTATTGTTGATGGAAAGGTGTTTTGTGGCTCTAATGCAGAAGGGTCTGGTAGGGATTTCGCACGATTATCTGAAACTGATAGTAAAGGAATCAGTGAAACGAAGGTAATTAATGTATATGACGAGCATACTATGTACGAAACTAAGGCTGAGATCGTTCAAAGTAATTCAACAGAAGTACCTGAGTGTCCAAACGATATGCATTGTGTAGAAAATGAGTCGAAAAACGAAGTGGCTGAGGCATCTAGTGATAATCTGCTCCACTGTCTAAAAGTTGCTTTCCTGCTCGAATCTGATGACGAAAATGAGATCAGTGATAGTTCAGGTGATGAAGGGTATATGAATACAGATAAGAATGAATATACTAACTTTGCCTATTGTTCAAAAGTCGCATACTTAACTGAATCTGATGGTGAGGAAGGGAGTAGTGATGACTCGAGGGAAGATGAATTCTCAGGTGTAAACGAAAGTCAATATACTTTTACTGAAAGAGGGTATGAAAAAATTAGTGACATTTTTCCAAAGCAAGATACAGAAAGTAGAACTGGGCCAAAACCGAAGGAATTATTCAGTAATATAACACAGGGGCATAATTTGCAGGAACCTCCAGATGATACTATACTAGGGCAAGCCTTAACAAATGTTTTGAAAGAGTGTGAATTACAGGGACAAAAAGAACCACATGATAAAATGATAGCAGAACAGGAGATGTTGTACCTTGCTAAAGACTTTGAAAGCCCAAGACCTAAAAAGCCACCTGATGAAACAAAACGTTGGCAAGTTCTGAATAGCATAGTGAAAGATGTAGAAGATAGGAGGCCTAAAAAGCCACCAGATTTAAGTCACTGTTTTTGAACCATAAAAGACTGCCTTGTTAATGAAGAGACTGGGGGCAGGATGCTGTATGTATATATATTTTAAAATAATGCTTGACTTTATTATTATTGTATCTGAGTGTTACCTGAAAGTTAATTATTGTTTTGTTGACCTTGAGGCCTGGGGCAGGTTGTTTATTTATTGTAGTGTACTGTTTGACTTTACTTAGGAACTGTTTGTTTTCAATTGAATACTTATTGTTGCCAGCCTAATTATGAAGATAGGGGCGTGTAGTGTGGCAAACCTTAAAACTTTAGGAGTAATTATGCTTATGGTCACTTAATGAAAGTGCAAAGAACTCTACAAGATAATAATTTATTTTTAAAATATTTAAAAATCAAAAAGGGCTTGGCCGAAGTGGCTGTGCGCTTAAAGGCGCTGCAGTCTGGAACCGCAAGACCGCTACGGTCGCAGGTTCGAATCCTGCCTCGGGCATGGATGTTTGTGATGTCCTTAGGTTAGTTAGGTTTAACTAGTTCTAAGTTCTAGGGGACTAATGACCTCAGCAGTTGAGTCCCATAGTGCTCAGAGCCATTTGAACCATTTGAGAAAGGGCTTATGTTTGCAGTATGTGGTTTACTTAAGGAGACATGTCCTCAGATGAGGGTTGTTAAGCCTCAGGGGACAATGCACTCTTTGCATTGTCAGGTGCCTGACGAGCAACAGGGACCCGAGTCGTTTCCAGTACTACTTCCGTTTCTTTTCGTGCTGCCAACCTTCCTCTTCATCATTCAGAACTTTTACTATCTTCTTTCCTTCTTCTCTATCAGAATAGACTGAAAAGTGTAGAAATAAGGTGAGATACTGTGTATTGTTTGTGGACGAATAAATGAATAATTAAAATGGGTACACTAGAAAATTACCAAGAATAATGAAAATATAGTGGGTATTGTAAAAGAAAAATGTAATGGAAAAATAATTGGAAAGAAAAATATAGATGGGAAAAGGTAAGAATACTGAAAATAGGGTAAATAAATACTATATTATGACTAAATGTAAATGTTTTTGAAAATAGGGATAATTATGATGTTGAAAAAACTGTGTGTGTCAAAAACTGAGGAGATGAACCTGACTAATGTATGTAAAAATAGGTATGAGAGGCATGTGTCTAGTACCACAAAAGGTAGGCAGAAATCACTTGCAATAGGATTTAAAATTATTGTCTGGACTTGATGTCTGTAATGACCTAACTGTGTGTGGAAAAGTAATGGTAAAGGAGTAGTAAGAAATTCTTAATCTTGACTTGACCCCAAGTATGACATTTAAAATTTTCTTGATAAATGTATATGTTACCTTATGATGTCATTTGAAAAGAAATGATTTTGTTGCCAGTGTCTAATTACTGTTTCAAAGTTGCAGGTTTTATGTTTTGTACCATTAATGCAAATTTTACCAAAGATGTGACATAATGATGAAAAACACAAAGATGATGACAATAAACTGCTCAAAAGTATGTTGTTGGGCAGCAAAACAAGACAAAACAATAAAAATGCTGTAGTCCTGAAGTTGAGGACTACCATATATGCTATGTCAGCAGTAGCCAAAGGACTTGCCATTGTGGGGCAAGGAGCTGATAAGTGGTCATGAACTGCCAAACCTAGAGGATGGGGCAGTGTGTCAATTTAAAAATGTGTTTTCTTTAGTTTTTTTAATCTAAATTGTGTTTCGTGTCTAAATATTTATAGTTAAAGACTGCCAAAACAATAATGGGCAGAATGTGTAATATGGACTGCTAGTGCTGAGGCAAGCAGTGAACTTAGTTAGGTTTATTGGTAAATGTGTTATGAACCGACTATTCTTTCTGAAGTCAGTGAAAATTTATTATAGAATATATATGGATTCTTATTCAAATGGATGTAGATGTTTTGATGCTAGGGTTCTTGGAATAACTTAAAGTTTTGGACTGTCTGTTTTTAAAACACAGCAGTGATGATTAAAGATAGGTTCTGAATAGGTTAATGTGTTTTTGTGGAACAAACATTTTGGACTGCTATTAATGAAGAGCAGCTTTAAAGTTAATTGTTTTGAGAAAACCTAGAAAATTTACTTTTGTATTTAAAGAGTCAGTTGGAAAAAGTTCTCATAGCTGTTTGTGTAAATATTTGTGCATTGATGGATGCAAACTGAAATATTGAACATTACATTAACTACTGAACCCTGTGAAAAGTACTATGATCATTAACATACTTGTGTGTCTCTGAAAGTTTCATTCTTTAAAAAACATTGAAAGACAAATTTCTGCTTTGTTGAGTTAAAATTATTTATGCGGTTGTCTATGTGTTTATTATTATCATCTGTGCTATTGTATATAAATTTATTATTATTATTATTAAATTTTGTTTGAAGACCATACCTATTCTGCTAATATGAAGCTTATTTTGTGTACTGTTTTGTCTTGTATTTGAACTGTATGGGTATGAATGAACATGTTTAAAGGTATCTTGTGTAACGATGCAAAATTAGTTTCCTTAAACCAGTGTGAAAATGAAAATTAGTGTAAATGTCTCATTTTTGAAAATGTTTTTGGAAAAAAGTATAAAATTTCTTAGTGTATATACTGTATATTTGTAATGTGTGTTCTTTTTTTTTCTCTCCCAACTGAAGTTGGATAAATTATTTTTTTTTTTTTTTTGCAGCCAACACCACTTCGGTGTTATAGATGTTTCCTTGAAGTATCCCTTACAGGAAACTACAACGAAACATGGGGCATGTGTAACACCACAGCTCTTATGCTGTATGGATTTATTTTTTTTTTTTTGCTTTATTTAATGTTACATTGTTGATCGTCTGTAAATGTTTTTGAATCGATAACATAAAATTGTGTACTCTTTTCTTTGTCAAGCCTTTGATGTCGTGATTTGATTCTATGCAAAGTAGTGTATCTGTAATTTAAAATTCTTTGTCCCATTTGGAGGGAACAAAACTTACTGTATATAATTGTAATTTTGTGAATAATTTTTTGTAGAAGTGTCAATATGTGAAAATGTTCTGTTTTATTTAATGTGTTTGTTTGCTGTTATGTAAACTGCTGACCTTCACTTAGGGCTCTTAGTTATTCTGTATGTAAACGGTGTAGTGGTTCCCCTCGGGAACGGAACTGTGTAGCGCGCGCAAATTGTGATTGGCTTAGGTGGAAAAGGTGGAACAAGAGTCAGTCGGGGACGAGCAGTCAGTCGGGGACGAGCCAGCAGTCAGAGATGAGCTACGAGTCCGTGCACTGCCGTGTAAAAGTTGCATAGTGCTGGTTTCGAGAGAGGCTTTTCTGTCATTATCCAATGCCTCGGATGGATGGATAAATAGCTGGGCTATTCTGGAATTTGTATCTATCATCGCCACCAAGAAATGACAGAGTCCAGCAATTCTGCTTGCAATTCCACCTACCAACATGCAGCTGCCACCACATTGCGCAATCATTGCAACGTAACACTATAATGATGTACAGTGAAGGATCAGCTTAATGGATATGTTATTGTGCTGAAATATAAGGTAATTTATATCTGAATTTATGTACCTACCTTGACTTTTCTCCTCATCATAACACCTCTCAGGGTCTTCTCCGTTTGAACTAAAGTGATTACCGAGTGTCCTTATTGAAAGTACATTAAAACTCAGTTTGCCAATTAATGCCTATTGGACAGAGTGAAGTTAAAGTTAATGTGGCAAGAGAGTGAGTTAAAGTTAATGATGCTTGCCGAAATAATTTTCCTAGTAAAACTAATTATTAATGTGTTGTTGCCAAATTCAAATTAAAATTTCTCAAGACTGAGGCTTATAACGTTTTGCTTAGTAAATGATCACATTACTACCTGTTGTTAATCGTAAAAGGTGAGTCAGTTCTTGCAATTTGGTCAGTATTGTGTTTCGCTGTCGTAAAAGTGAGAAAGCTGCAGTTGTGAAACTCTATATATTCATGTTGGCTAAGTGTTTGTGTGTCTTGTGTATTAGAAGTGCATGTTAATAGTAATATTATAAAGACCATTCACTTTATGTAAGCCTGAAAGTAATAGGGTGTTTCGGTATCTCTTATAATTTAGCAAATAGTTTGTGCTGCTCCAGTTGTTAGCTTCAATCTTAAAACATATGTGTGTCAGAGTTCATTGCATTCGCGTGTGGCCAAGTCTAGGTTGTGTTTGTCCGTTATATTTACTTATACCTACTTTCTTAAACGAGAATGTTAATCATTCGCTTGCCTAGATAGGCTGGCGGCCGTTTTCTTTATCCGTTGAACAGTGCAGATAGGCAAAATTTTGTTTGGTACTGTTCTAATATTTACGTAATTCTGACTTTCATTTCCGGTAATCCATTTCCGTTAGGTAGGTCAACTTAACAAAAATCCTCCCAGAGGGTAACACTGCTCTGTTGCTTTATACCATAATTGCTATAACAATATAGTTTTATTTCAAAGCCTGTTTCCAGCTTTAAGGTTATGGTACAGTAGTAGCAGACAGGAGTGTTATATGCTCTTGCTCTTAAGGCATGAGGTTGTACGGTGCATTCAGCCGCTAATTAAGTAGATAATTAAAGCTGTGTTTTTTTTAAATATTTCTTGGCTCTTATAAAGTGTGATCAAATGAAAGGTTGTATGTTCGAGTGTAACTTATTTTGGCCCCTTTCCACAACTTAAATTACCTGTCCTGTCCTGCGGGTTTAGCAGGGCGTCTCAAATATGTCGAACTTACATAGAAAGGATTGCAAACAGCACAATTTTGATAGAATGTCTCCGTGTCCTAATGCTTCTGACATTCACAGTTGGGCACTCGTGGAAGTTACGATTGCTCATGATGATACAGAACGAAAAGTGCTCCTGCTGTAGCACAAAAACAGGCGGATACGTCCTGGGCAGAGTGAGAGGTGTAAAAGAAGGGAATTGGCTTCTCGATTTACCTGGCAGCTACAATGACATTTAAATCAAAATATCACAACATATTCGCTATTTTTTACTAGTTACCATTATTACCCATGTTATGTAATATAATGAAACGCGTCAAGGGAAGTAATATGATACATGATATAATCCCCCCAGAAACAAATCCACCTCCAGAAATTTTATCTAAAGAAAAACTAATTTAGTTATTACATGTACACTCTTCAGCTTCTGATATTACATACCGTTTACTATGTCTGGCGAAACATCTGGACTTTGGAGACAGTATCAGTGGATTTAGCCTATAAAAACTGCAAGATGCAGGTGGGCCAACACCTTGCCGCTAAGGAACTCACTACACCGGGTAGAAGGGTTAACTCGTAAAAAAAGGACAAATATAACAAGATATTTTGATGTAAATGGTTTTGAAGCTGGCAGGTAAGACAAAAGCCAGCTCCCTTCTTTTACAATCGTCACTCTGCCCAGGATGTACTTTCCCTTTTTGTGGTATGATAGGAGGATTTTTCATTCTGGTTCCCAACTTTTACTCTACCATAATTTTGATATTAGACCGCCATAACTTGGCAACCAATGTAGTTTTTTGTCGACTCGGGCTACGACTAATCCGGTACAGGCTTTTTTTTTTATTTCGTTTCCAACTATGATGCTTCTATCTTAACAATGGATCAAGCTTTCACAAAACAGGACGACTATTAATAACATCCATTTGTCTATCTTCTTACAAAATTCACACAAGTTTGAAACGTATAAGTAGCGTACGTAAAAAAAAAAAAAAAAAAAAAAAAACACCTCAAGCTAACTTGTTTTTTGCATAAAATACGATTGAACGTTGACTTTTTAAATTTCAGTTTAATAGTAAGAATGATTACTCATTTGAATCGAAGCACTGCAAACAGTGCCAGTGCTAACACTGTCATTCAATTCACGTAAAAATGAATATGACGTGCTACATCGAACTCGACTTCAAACCATCGTATCATCACGACGAGTAAACACTATTGGATGCAATAAATTTCCTTTTCAATTCATCCATTTATCTACCTTAATGCAAAGTTTGAACCGAGTCGTACAAGTTTAAAGTATAGAAGTGGCACTCTTCGAAAACCTCCCAAAAAAAACGTGTTTTTCGACATGTTTGCACTTGAAATCCAAACGATTTACATAGAAATGGCACCATTAGCTGAATATAGACTCCAGTACGCTTAGCATATTTTCCATAAGGAATTATTCGATCGGTACAATTTATCTTGGCGCCAGCTCCGGTTCGTCATTCAAACCTCCCGTATATATACCTTAACGTAGCTACAGTAAGACGAAAGATCAAATGACTATACAAATGACGCATGATCCAAACTAAACGAAAAACTTTTCACCCTGTCTTCCTAGCTCAACGATTATCAGTTTTCACTTGCATTGCACTCTGGGGTCTCTTTTACGAGACTCAACAATTCCCCATAGTGTGACAGTAGTATGACTTGCACTGGTGGCATCCAAAGATTCAAACACGTTAATGGCTCGGATAGTGACGTTAAAATAGCATACTATGACTGTGGGATTCGTCATGTACGCATATTCAGTCTGCCGTTAGAAATTTCGAATGGCGTTGTTTTGCGGTGACTACGTCGCTATGGAAGTGCACTTGTAACTAGCTGTTGTGCTGGACGAAAAAACACTCGTCGGTACGGAAATGGGTTTCTAATTTTACTTGTGGTAAAGGCCGAGTGGATACTACAACACACAAGAAAATATTGGGTCACTTATCTATAACCTGAACAAATTCAAACACTTAACACTTAAACAACCCACACCCACACAACTGTCTACGTACACTGATGAACATTATGTCCATGGACTTACTGTGATATAAACCCGTCCAGGCGGTAGCAGCGTCACCTGTCGAGGAATGATTGCTTGTCAGACACTTGCACGGCGCATGTACAAATAGTCTCACTGAGCGTGCTGTCCGTGTGTAGAATGGGTAAGGCGGGCGATTTGAGGCTGACTGCGACGGCCCGAAGACTCGGCAAGAGAATTTCGGAAACTGAAAGACAGGATGGGTGTTCGAGGAGTGCCGGCCGGTGTGGCCGAGCGGTTCTACGCGTTACAGTCTGGAACTGCACGACCGCTGCGGTCGCAGGTTCGATCCTGCCACGGGCATGGATGTGTGTGATATCCTTAGGTTAGTTAGGTTTAAGTAATTCTAAGTTCTAGGGGACTGATGACCTCAGAAGTTAAGTCCCATAGTGCTCAGAGCCATTTGAATCTCTTTTTTTTTTTTTTTTTTTTTATCGAGGAGTGCTGTGCTGAGTGTTTTCAACACGTGGCGAAACCGACTGAGGCCACGTAAACAGGTCGTGGGGATCGGCGGCCACCCCTCATTATAGATGTTGGGCGTCGTTGGCTTGGCATACTGGTAATACAGGACAGGCGTCCAACTGTGTCAGAACTAACATAACTAACATCAGACTTTAATGTTGGGCAGACTACAAGTGTGTATGAACACACAGTCTACTGAGCACTGCTAACAATGGGCCTCTGCAGCGGACGACCTACGCATGTGCCGATGTTAGCCCCATGACAGGCATCCATGGGTAAAGTGGAGCTCGAGCAATCCATAACGATGGCCAAGGAGTATCGTACACTGGTTACAGATCACGTACACCCCTTCATAACGATCATGGTACCTGATGGCAGTAGAAAAAAAATTAAATTAAATTAAATTAAAGATAAACATCATGGCCACAATCGAACCAGCAAACCATTGACTACGTATTTACACTCCCCCAACACTGTTGAGTGAGCCACCCTACCCGCGGTAGTAGTTGCTTAGATGTTATACTCATGTGTCAGGAACTTTAGACAGTCAGTCCTCTTAATTTTGCCTCTATAATCGGTAGAATGTACGAACCATATACAAGGGCAGGAACGACAGTCCTCCACAAATTCCATTTGTTTCTAATTAGCCCAGTCGGCCATTATGCTAACTCAAACGCTTGCAAGGAACTTTGCGTTTCAACTAATAGTTACAGTCAAACAAACCAATGGACGGGCAGAACCGTGGATATGAGCTCGACTGTTGCACGTACCATCCCCGCTCCTGCGTCTGCGCAAGGTGACCTGTGCCCGCACATTGCAGGCATGCGTAACTTTTCACCGCTGCATCGCTCCCTTGGTTCTACTTGCAACGACGGCACGCGCCTAGAGCGCAGGGGAAGTCGCACAGGTGTAAACACACAATTAAGAGAAGAGTAGGCGTTCCACTAGCAGGGGTGTTTTCGAAACACTTCTGGACGATTTGGGGTAAGTGAGCAGACCTTCTCGTCACAGAACTTCTGACGGGTCTGGGAGAAAGATGTTAGACTTATAGTTTCCAGTTATATTTGTTCAGCTCATGGACGTTAGGGAAGCGTGCTGGTTTCAGTCTATTTTAGTGGTTTTGGATTTTCGTAGGATTTCTGTTCCATGTTAGGCAGTTCTACTTCCACCATCTATCATTAACAGATTGGTATGTTGTGTGCATCTACAAGGAATGTGAAAGAGTGATAACTTTCCTTTATCACACACGATTACCTCAGTTCGTCCGCAGTGAGCGCATTTGCTACACTTTAACTCAAACTGAAACTGTTGAATGTTCTGTGATTACGATTGCCTGATGAACCATTTGAACTAGTATTCAGAAATTAAAGCTTGTCATTATAAATTAGGGAAGCGCCTCACCGTTTATGCCAAAAGAACCTGAGCATTCGGAATACTTTTTCGAACACCACAATCAGTACAGTGAGGAAGGTTAGGAGACCTTCTATAGGAAACCCCATTCAGTATTTAATCACATCAGAACGGAATCATATGCGATATGTCCGAATGCTACAAGCGGTCTACCAAGTCACTTTCCAACACCTGTTTGCATAAGCGTTACTCCGTCACGTATAATAAGATTATCGTTACCATAAGGCTGGTTTTTGTTGTTTCATCCTATTCACTAAATCAGCAAGGAAAAAAGATGATACGAGGGAGGACAGCAACAGCAAAGAGAAGGTTGCAAGTTAACATAAGTGTTTCAATCAGCGACATACTTTCAGGATAGTAGTAATAACGTAAAAGTCAATTTTCATTTGGTGTCTTCCTGCCAAGCTGCCTTATTCACAAGAGTTTTTGTAAAGCAGGAGGATCTGATAATTAATAACATATAATTCTCTTCCATGGTCGACAGAATTCTGCTTGTATCAAAAAACCGACGCTGCATAACAGCACTGCTAATGGCTTTGTGTGTGCTTTTTGTGGGGGTTAATATTTTCAGAGAGTATGTTCGTATGAAATTTTTTAACAAGTGTTCATGTTGACTATTAGTAATAACGGACGTCTTATTACTTTCTACTCTTCTGTACCGGTGAACAGCTAAAATCCGGGTGACCCTGAGCAAAACAAGGTGAATATTGTAGACTTACGAGTAGAGAAGGAAGCATAACTGGGCACAGCGGGGACTGAAAAGGCGAATGAAGGCGAAGAGACATTTTCTGATACAAGAGTCGCTTCTGACCAGATAGGTACAGGGCACCAGTACGGCAGCTGTTTCTGGACATCCACTAGAGAAAAAACGTGATGATCAAAACAAGACCTTTAGTGAGGGACAACATATTCTGGGTAAAAATGTTGACGAAAATCGTGGGGAATTAGGAATTTCGTTTGACTTTGTAGTTGGAGAGACGAACGCTATTTACAGGCTGCTTGCGAAAAGACTGAAGTAAGGGATGGGTTTGTTGGGACTATCCAATGCAAAGACGGAAAAGTAGCGAAAGCTGATGACATAGAAGGGAATCTACAGGAGTTGTCAGAATGAACTGAAATTCGCATGTAGGTGATCGAAAATAAACTGACGGTGAAGTCAGAGGAGACGAGTACAGATAGTAATGTGATAAGGGAGGCTATCGTGAAGTTTATGGAGAACACAGGGAGACGCTTGAGCGAGTGTGCCAGCAAGTCGCCCAACAAGAGACCTCGCTCCAAAAATATGAGAAGGAAGCTTACAGGGTAGCACTGACAACCAAAATGGAACAGATGTCATTAGGAAATGAAGGAGATTCAGACAGAATACAGCCGGTGGCATTAGGTGAGTATAAAGAGGTGTTTTCACCCATCTCAGTCAAAACCAGTCTGAGGTCATCAGGCACAACCAAGAGGCAGTAGACCATTTGCAACGAAAGCAAAAAGATGTAGTTGAACTGCATGCAGACGGGCGACTTGTTATTGATCGTATTAGTAAGAAGTATAAGTAATCGAGATGAGTTACGGGAAATCCAAGGTCTCAAGAAATGGCTACGAGACATTCAGCGTTTCCAGAACCTGTGGCTACATTTGTTCTAAAAGAAAGGATAGCTACCGATGGTGACAAATGATACACCACTACGTGTTGGTAGAAAATTATTCATTGTTCCCTGATTCCACCAATGACTAACATCTGCAAGTATGGCTAGATCTATTTGATCTTTGGATAGCGCTTTCAGAGAGGCTTCTGCTAAAAATTAAGTTCCAGTGTAGCCATTTAAGAGAGGAGCCAGCTTTGAGACATACGCTGAATTCCACAGAGATTTCCTAAATCAGTTCTGGTGCAAGGAACACCAGGATCGCGTGAAATTAGACACGCTCATGAAGGAAAACTAGCGACACGAATACCACTATCGATTCTTCCTCTTATTCTTCGGCACTGCAACCCTTGGTGGGCCTTGTCCTCCTCAACAATCCTCCTCTATATATCTCTGTTATCAGCATTTTTCTTCCATCCACGGATCCCCGACTTGGCAACGTCAGCCAGTACATTGTGCATCCATCTAGCTCTTGGTCTGCCCTTCCTTCTGGTGGAATACAGTCTGGCACTCATTATTCGTTTGGGCATCCTGTCTTCCGTCATCCTCTCCACATGTCCTAACCAATGTATTCTTTGAGATTTGATAAATTTTACTATATCTTTCCCTTGCATAAGCTCACGTATTTCATGGTTGTACCTTACTCTCCAACCTTCTGCCTCTCTGACAGGCCCATAGATTTTTCATAAGATTTTCCTTTCAAATGCCCTTACGCTATTACTATCTGCTTCTGTCACTGTCAATGTTTCTGATCCATATGTGGCAACAGGTCGCACAAGGGAATAGTATACTCTTAATGTAGTTTTCTTGTAATTAGAGAGTTCTTGACTATCTTTAGGTTTGCGTAATAGACTTTGTTTCGTGCTTGTATCCTTTATTCAATACATTTTCTCATACTACTATCACTGGTTTGGAGGACACATAAATAATGGAAGCATCTAACAGCTTTGAAGCATTAAACATATCTTCAGGTCCTGCTTCAGAAATTGAGATAACCATATATTTTGTCTTGCTTTCATCGACAGTAAGTCCAATTCTTGTTCCTTCTGCTTCCACTTGTCCATATATTTCTTTAAACTATGTTACATTCCTTGCCAAGATGGCAGTATCATCTGCATATGCTCATCTCTGGCTGGACTTTATCATAATTGTTCCTCATTTATCTATTTTTTGTATGATACTATGCACTGCTAAGTTAAACAGGTCTGCAGAGAAGCCATCACCTTGTTTCACACCATCCTCAAAGTCAAACTGCTTGTTCATTCTCTTATTCACTTTTACTTTTGCTTTTGTATCCTTCATTGTTAGCTCGATTAACTTTCTCAGTTTATAACAGATGCCCAAATCTTTCAGCCGTTTATACAATGCTGATCTATTAATACTAACGAAAGCTTGTTTAAATTCAACGAACGGGAAGTGGAAATCTATACAATAATCATAAAATTTTTCCATTTGTTGTCTAACAACAAAAAACTGGTCAGTTGTACCTCTGTTTGGTCGGAATCCACACTGGTATTCCCCGAGTATCTTTTAGGCACACTTCTTTATTCTTTTGTTCAGCACTCCAGAGAAAATCTCATATACTGTATTCAGTAGGGTTATGCCTCTACAGTTATCACAATTGAGCTTTTCTCCTTCCTCATATACTGGGCATATGATTCTAGTATTCCACTCCTCCGGCAAGCTTTCATTTACCCATGTTCTTTATTATATTTGACGTCTTAGAGGTTGTCCCCCTGATTTTATTAGTTCTAACACGATCCCATCTTCATCAGGTGCATAGTAATTTTTTAGTTTATTTATCACTGTTTCGACATCCAGGATTGTTGGGTGTTGTGCCTCATCCTTTTCAATTAGTCTTGCCTCTCTGTTATCTTCCTGTTCCTCTGTACCTCTTGGGGCTTGATCTGAGATTTTCTTGAGCATATCTTCAAAGTATTCTGCCCACCACTGCAGTATTTCTTGTTCACCTCTTATCATCTGACTGTTTCTGTTTTTGCATGCGTTTTGTTTGGGTTGCAAATTTTTTCGCATCTTTCCGACGGCATGATAGAATTTCTTCGTTTCACTCTGTTCCTGTAATTTTTTTATCTGTCTAAAATTTTGATTTCAGCCATTCCTTTTCCTTTTCTTGCATATTTTTTGGGCATTGGATCTTAATTCTTTGTACATCTCCACGTTTCTTCTTGTTTCTCTCTGTATCATTCTCAGTCTTCTTGCATTTTTATCTTCTATTACTAGTCTGCATACATCATCAAACCACTCATTTTATGCATTTATTCTCATCCCGACTATGTCATCTGCAGCTTCTATCAGCGCTTTTTGGATCTTGGCCCATCGCTCTTGGATTCCTATTGTTTCCTCACCGGGAGTCAGTGCATCTCTAACTTTTGCTTGGTATGCTTTTACAACTTCTGGGTCATTCAGTTTTTCTGTGTCTCAGTCTGTATTTTTCTCCATTCCAGGTTTAGGAGTTGCAGATAGTTTCTCTCTCACTACAGCTTTTACAGCATAGTGGTCTGAGTGACAGTTAGGACCCCTGCAGCTCCTCACATCGATAACTGACGAGGCATGTCGTGCCTTTACTAACACATGGTCTGTATGATTGACTACACTTATATTTGATTTTCATGTTCCGAGATGTATTCATTTACGTCGGAAATGTGAGCTCCTAATGATTAGATAATTTCTAGCAGCTAACGGACATTTCTCCATTCTCGTTACTTTCTTGATGTAATGTGTATCTCCCAGATACTCTTCCATATTCGGTTCGCCCAACCTGTGTGCTAAAATCTCCCGTAACTAAGATCAGATCATCCTTTTGTACTTCACTGCATGCTCTTTCTAGATCTTCATAAAACTTTTCCTTTGTTTCTTCTTCTGCTTCCTCTGTTGGTGCATATGCTGTTTGAGCCGTGTCACGGCTCAGCTCATTTGATTTACCCGCGAGATTATTCACTTGTTTTCGCCGCAGCGATAGGGGGCGCGATCGGTGAGCTCTGTGGGCGCTGGTGAGCGAAGCAACAGTTGTGGAGGGCGGCTCGGTCGGGAGATGGCGAGAGGACCAGTCAGGCAGTCTCGGCGAGTCTCGGTTACTCGCTCAGTCTGGGAGTCGGTGCAGTGAGGCGACAGAGTCAGTCAGAGGGCAGACACTCGCATGTTAGTCGGTCGGCTCTAAGTCTCAGTCGCTGTTGGGTTGTGCACTGAGTTGGATTGGACGAGTTGGCAGTCAACATCAGGCAGGTCCGCACGATGCAAGTACGCGCCGGGGCCGTGGTCGACGTAGACGGAAGGCCGTTGGTCCATCGGTCGGCTGGTCGTCGGATGGCGACAGGACTGAAGCGGCTGGGGCTCAACTGGTGCCTGCCGTTTAAGGACTGCGATAAGATGGCTGTTTGCGAGCATGTGGGGAGGACGGAATGCTCGCTTGCTTAGCGAGGTTCTCCATGGCCAGCTGTTGTTTGTTGGGCCTAGCACTAGAGTGTAACAGGAAATTGTATTGGTGTGGTTGTCGTCACCTCGCTAAAGCCGAAATTTTCATATACTTTTATTATATTTCATGATCATTACTTATTATGGGGTTGGTACTTGTAGCCAACATTTTGTGATTTGGAATAATTCAGAATATCATCACGTGCCAGGTGTTCAAATGGCGCTCGGCACTATGGGACTTAACTTCTGAGGTCATCAGTCCCCTAGAACTTAGAACTACTTAAACCTAACTAACCTAAGGACACCACACACATCCATGCCCGAGGCAGGATTCGAACCTGCGACCGTAGCAGTCGCGCAGTTCCAGACTGTAGCGCCTAGAGCCGCTCGGCCACCCCGGCCGGCGTGCCAGGTGTCTACTGTAAATAATTCTTAATTTGTTTCATAGTGTATGGCACGGTATCCACTATCATCGATCATTTTATGAAAGTTCTGTCCAAATTATTATTACATTAATTCTTGTTAAACTTGGTGCGTTTAAATTGCAAATTCCCTGATTCTAGTAATACTGCTTGCTATATAGATTTTGAGCTGTGTTGTGTATGCACTTAAAAGGACTGTTATGAGCGAGAAGCACACTTGAGTGTGTAATGTTTTTCAGTTCCATTGTTACGAAGTGACCATTATTTATATTGCGTGATTTGTTGGATTTTGTAGTGAGTCGAACTTTAATTTGTGTGATTCGGTTTTCTAGAATGTTTTTCGTAGCACCATTTGAGAATCAGTTGCTAAAAGAAGTTGCTAACTCTGAATTGCCACCTCGTGAATCAGTCATTCCAATTATTTATTGACAGATGTGTTCGTCTGTCTGTAGCAAGTAAGCGGCAGCAACTGTAGCTTGTTAGCACAAAAAACTGTTATGCAGATATTTGAATGGAAAAAAGGTCAGTCATCTTTTATTATAAAGTTGTTTTATAGTATGTGGGAAGATCATTCTTTTGAGCTGTGTTTATTCCGTATCAATCAAATTTAGGTACCACACAGATGGCAGAAATGACTGTTGAGCTCATAATAGACTGTATGTGTGAAATAATTCGTGTAGTTTTGTGAGTGATGAGTTAGATTGTTTGCCGGCCAGAGTGGCCGTGCGGTTCTAGAAGCTTCAGTCTGAAATCGCGCGACCGCTACGGTCGCAGGTTCTAATCCTGCCTCGGGCATAGGTGTGTGTGATGTCCTTAGGTTAGTTAGGTTTAAGTAGTTCTAAGTTCTGTCCGCCCCTCGTGGTCTCGCGGTAGCGTTCTCGCTTCCCGAGCACGGGGTCCCGGGTTCGATTTCCGGCGGGGTCAGGGATTTTTCCTGCCTCGAGATGACTGGGTGTTGTTCTGTCGTCTTCATCATCATCATTCATCCCTATTACGGTCGGAGGAAGGCAACGGCAAACCACCTCCATTAGGACCTTGCCTAGTAAGGCGGTGCGGGTCTCTCGCATCGTTTCCCTACGCTCTGTAAAGAAGCATGGGACTTCATTTTCATTTTTTCTCAGTTCTAAGTTCTAGGGGACTGATGACCTCAGAAGTTAAGTCCCATAGTGCTCAGAGCCATTTGAACCATTTTTGTTAAATTGTTTATTTGTAAGTTGTTTTGAAGATCTGTATTTTTGGTGTTTTCACCTTCTGTTGAACCAAAACAGTATTCCGAAGTCTTGATGACCGCACATGATACATAATATACCCTTCACTAACAGTACCTTTATGTAATGTTTCAGAGTGGGGCTGCATGTTCTTCTGAAGAAGTTAAAACAAAAAAAATTTTCTATTGCTAAAATTTCCTTTAAACTATCAATTGTATTAACTTGGATGTATAACCAATTATTGTTAAATAATAAATTTGTGTCAACAAGGCTTGGACCAAATATATGTGCCCACACCTTCCCCATCCTGGCTCTGCTACCGTCAGTACATTACAATGTTTTATCGTTATATTTCTGTATTTCCCTTTCACTCTCAGTCTGCTAAGTCAAAATTCCAAACCACTTTTACCAACCTCCTTTGTTATTTTGAATCCTGTTCCAGCTTGTCTTGTTCTTCTGTCTGGTCCACTACACAGCACAGAATACTGGGGCATATCTATCTGTCCTTGTCCTTGCCATCTTATTTCTTGCAGCGCTACAATGTTGTACTTGAACTTCATGATTCAGCTGTTTCTTTCATTTTTCCCGGGTTCAACGCTGTTTTTATATTCCTTGTTACTATTGCCAAATCTTTTGTCCTTTTTCTTTGACGTGTCTTCTTTTTTACGTCTCATCCATCATCGCTCTTGTTGAGGTTCTGTAATATGTCGTTTTTACAGTGTGGGGTTACCGGCCCCACGCCCAACTCCCATCTTGGAGGGCCTAGTTTTCTTTAGGGTTTACTCCCCTAGGGAGATTGGCTTCCCTACGCCTACAGAGCCCCCCCCCTCCCCCACCCCCTCCCCACTCCCCTATGTTGCAGGACGCACTTCGTCTGGCTCCTCAGTCGAGACCAGTCCGGCTTCGGTGACCCTGCCAGTATCTACGCTACCACCAGCATAGCTCTAGACTTCATTAAAGCACGCAAACCCTCCTGCTTGGCACTGAAGGTCCCTTCGATAAGGCAGTGTCCCCTGGGAGGGACCACGATGATTCGTTTATTCAAAAGAAATGAAGAAGCACATCCAGTACCACAATGACCTACGCATCGATTGCCTACAATGGACATAAACCCGTCCACATGGCGGAGATTGGCGTATGTAGTATCACTGAGATTGCTGATAGTGTGTAGAGCATTACGTAAACTACCCGACTTGTCAGGTGTTGGAAGAGTGCTGTAGTGGGTGTCTCCAGCATGTGGTAAAGCAAGGTGTAATCAAGTCCAAACTTGGTGGGGTTGGGCGGTCACCCCTCATTACATATGTCTGAGGTCGTAGGCTAGACAGACTTGTAAAACAGGACAAGCAGTGAACTGTGGCGGAACTAATAGCAGACTTTCATGATGAACACGCAGTGCACCGAACACTCCTAAGGAAAGGGCTCTGCAGTCAACAACCCAGGTATGTGGCAATGTTAACAACACGAAATAGGCAACTACGACAGAAATGGGCAGGTGGCCATCGGCATTGAACGTTGGCGCAATGACAGAGTGTTGCATGGTCTCATGAATACCGATACTTTCTCCATTGTGCCGATGGGAGGTAGCGAATTCGTTGTTACATCTCCTTGAGATTTGTACTGCAGGACAGAGACAAGCTGGCGCGTTTGCATTACGCTCTGGGGAACACACATGTGGGCATCACTAGGTGTAGTGGAGCTCATGAAAGGCACCACCATGGCCAAAGAGTACCATCAACTGGTTGCAGACCACATACAGCCCTTCATGACTATCATGCTTCAAGAGGACAGTGGAGATTTTCAACAAGGTAATACGCCATGTCGCAAAGCTAGGAGCGTAATGAAGTGCTAGAAGGAACGCAGTAGCTCCCCAGCTCTCCAGGTCTGAATCCGATAGAACTCATCTGGGATGAAATAGAACGTGATCTCAGAGCTTTTCACCCCTCCTCCCTGAATTTACGGGAATTAGGTGACGTGTGTGTGCCAACTCCCTCCTGCGTTCTACCAAGGTCTCATTGCTTTCATGCCACGAAGCATCGCCGCTGTTATCTGTATTTCACTTCCAAAGTTGCCATTCAGATCTTGTTAAAGGAATCAGCATATGAACACATGCCCGGCAGACATCAAAATGTGGAATAGTCAAAAGACTGAAGGAATTGGGGCCCAGGAGTTTCACAAAGTTGGAACAATACGCAGTGGCGTGGAAACTGAGGACGTAGTTTATAGAGTCGGTATCAATACTTCACTGGAGCGCAGATACGGTCGGCAGACCGATACTACAACGATAATTGTGAGAGTGAGAATAGAAATGAACATATTTGATTAGAAAAAGAAAGAGAATGTCAAGTGCTTAATACTGTGAAGAGAGAGAGTTTCTGTATGCAGATTTCAATAGTATAATAGACACTGCTTAAAGACAGTCAGGTAGTTCAGTCATTTAGGTTCCCCTTAGTTATTATAAGTATAGATGGTGTTAAGATTCCGTGCAAGCCCTATCATTGTCTAAAATAGTCAAAATCCTACTCTGAATTCTGAGAGATGATGTTTCCAAAGACTGTTGCAGGTATAGAGATTACCCAGCAGTAAAAATTAAACAGAAATACTGTAGAATTTACTTTTAAAGATCGCCTGACTAAGAGTGATTCAGTGGGTGAGTCAGTCACCACTTTCGATGAATTTAAGTGTACCACCACAAAATAGTGAAATATGTGCTGATGGGGGAATATGAATAACGAGTATGGAAGGGGAAGATCTGAACACAATGATTCTGAAAAAGATATAACACTTAGAAGGGGAAACAAAACAGAAGAACTTAGATGTGAGAATTGTAAGAGTAGATAGAAGGATATGTTATGTTGTGGCAGTGTGGGGGATAAGGTCCTTTTGAGAGCATAGACAGTAAAGAAAACACAAGTTTTTGTACCACAAGATTTTCAGTGTGTTTGTTGAACAATTCTGAGTTAGGAGAGTTGTGCATCCGTGGTAACTGAAAACCTGCACACAAAGATGGTACATGGTTTAAGCCATATATCCAGTTTAAAATCGTTGGCCGAATAACGAATGTGTTGCGATGCTTTTCCTCAGAATTCGAAATTTGTAGTTAGTTGTTAGAACCTTTTATATGTATTTATAGATTACGTAGTGGCAAGGTCAGTATATGGACTACAGAAAAAATACTCCAATTGGAGCAGAAAAAGCGAATATGCCCCTGTTGAAAAGACCAGCTGCCTCATTTTACTTTCCATCAGTAAATCCTGTAAAATATTTCCCTAAAGTTTTGCTGTGGGAACATATTCACGCTCTTTCTAATACGCAATTCACCTCTCACTCCCAGAAACTCCGCTGACTGTAACTCGTTCACACCCACTAGTCAATCGATGTAAGTGGCTCTTACACATCCTCTCCCAATTGCTGATACTCACTCACTCATTTAGCCCAACTCATTATGTGTTTCATCAGGCCATGCGACGTTCAGGCACTGCACCAACGTCCAATGTAGATGGCCACCTACCCATTTCAGATGTAGTTGCCGGTGTCATGGTGTTCAATTTGGCACATGCATGGGTTGTCGGTTGTGGAGACACATCGTTAGGAATGTTTCGTGCACTGTGTGTTCAGACACACTTGTAGTCTGTCCAGCATTAAAGTCTGGTGTTGGTTCCACCACAATTCGCCGCCCTTCCTGTTGTACCAGTGTGCCCAACCTACGACGTCCGACACCTGTAATGAGTGGTAGCTGCCCAACAGCACGACGTCTGGACGTGGTTTCACTTTTGTTTCGCCACGTGTTGAGGAAATGCTCGTGCCGAGACTCTGGGCCTTCACAGTCTGACATCGCTCGGACAGATCGCGCGCCTTCCCCATCCTACACACGGACAGCATGCTTCGTGATACTACAAACATCTAACAGACTTTCCCTGCCAGGTGATGCTGCTATCCGCTAGACGGGTTTACATCGATAGTAGGTCGGCGAACATAAGGCTTTTGCTGATCAGTGTATATCTGCTGGGAGAGGGTGATGGCACACTTGGCATGTTGCTTTTGTGACGAGGGGCTATCCAGAGGTGATGGGGGGCAGCCGATTGCTGTTGCCGCTCAGACAACCGAGCACAGTATGGCGATCGTCTTCGACAGCATTTTGAGCTTCGGACTTTTATGACGTCTCGTTGTCGCTGTGGAGCTGTACCATGGGAGCAAGGATAGGATGTTGTTTGGCGGCCGGTATCCTCATTCTATGGCACAAACTGCACGTATAGATTCACTGGGTTCTTTACTCAAAAAGACAGAATGTTACTTACCTCCGCTAGGCATTGTGGTACTACCTCTTCTGTATAGTTCACGTTAGCGTCACTGGCGGGGAAGTACAAAGTCCGCAATGTACACTACGTGGTTGCTATGTACTGCCTGTCTTTGTGTTAGTGGCTGAGCTAACTGCTACTGCTATTCCCGCTCGGCTGCTAATGATGACACTGGAACCTACTCGGTGCGACACACTGTGATCAGACTCGAGCTAACTCCAACTGACCGGCCATCTGGTCCGCGGAAGGCTATTTAAACACTGGCGGCTGAGAAGGCGTTGGTGGCACGTTTCCTGTGAGTCTGTTTTTGGCCTCTGTCGATCTTTGTGCAACCTCTACACCACATGGTGTGCTGGCGCCAGCTTACGTCAGCACATGGACAGCAGCAAAGGAGAGCGCTCTATAGGGTAGGCTTAAGCCGTGGGGCGCGGCCAGCGACTTCGTTCAGCCGGGTTAAGCAGAGTGCTGCCTCATCGGTGTATTACACAGTGAGGCGCCGTACCAAGCGGCTTGGGAGGAGGGCGAATTGGCACCATACAAACAGTGATGTGCTGGCATGTGCACAGCTTCCTTACCACGCTGTAGTACCTCCTTGTGCATAATTTCTGAGTGAAAAGATGAGCTACTGAATTCATGAAATCATTAGTGTTCGTTTCTTGTATTTCTATTCAAGCAATACAGGGTTCCCAAAAAGTTGGTATTGTCAAATTTTGTCTTTAATGTTTGCTTAATTCTCAGTTATTACTCTAAATCAGGCTGCTTAGACAACAACAGGCAAATTCCTTTTATTCATAAGCTTTGTTAATTACACTGCTGCTTAATTTTCATTTTTGAGATATGTGTTTAATGTGGTATTTCCTTGTGGTTTTGAAAACAATATTCCAAGACATTTGAAAATGGACTGAAACTAAATAAGTATGTAAAATGTTATGATTTTTCTTAAACTGTTGTGTCACGCCGGCCGGAGTGGCCAAGCGGTTAAAGGCTCTACAGTCTGGAACCGCGCGCTCGCTACGGTCGCAGGTTCGAATCCTGCCTCGGGCATGGATGTGTGTGATGTCCTTAGGTTAGTTAGGTTTAAGTAGTTCTAAGTTCTAGGGGACTGATGACCTTAGAAGTTAAGTCCCATAGTGCTCAGAGCCATTTGTTGTGTCACATACAAAGAAAGTTTGCAAGAATTACAGATTTATAGGGATCGATGAATGTGATGTGTATGCTCTTTTGAGATACTGACATTCAGACCATTAATTTGAAAGAAGTGTGTCATTCTAAACTGTTACTATATTTCCGTTTCTGGTATACATGCGTCTACATTTCGGTCAGATTTTTTTCTTACTTTCCTTCCAATTTGGGGAACTATTCAAACACTTTCGAAAACACTAAATTCTTGTTGTTTTTTATGTGAAGGGATGTAAGGGTACATAACTCAGACCACTCCAGGGCAGATCGAATTTCTCCACACGTGTCTTTGATCCAGCGAATTAGCATCACTGTCGGGGAGGCTCCAGTGTACCAGAAGAGTGCGGCTTCGCGCACGCCGTTCTTTCTGACGCGGAGGTAATTAGAGCCAGAACAAAACAGCTCCTGTGTGCTCATTCCCAGTGCAATTTATGATTTTAACTCTCTGTTTCGTATAAGTAATTTATTTTTCTGTGCAACACGTTGTTCCTAACGTTGTTTTATTGCTCAAAACAAATTTTACTTGTAATGTGGAACAATATACGAACTCTATATCAATATACTAATTCTAAATATAGATAAATGTAAATTAATGCAGATGAATAGGAAAAAGAATCCCGTAATGTTTGAATACTCCATTAGTAGTGTAGCGCTTGACACAGTCACGGCGATTAAATATTTGGGCGTAACACTGCAGAGCGATATGAAGTGGGACAAGCATGTAATGGCAGTTGTGGCGAAGGCGGGTAGTCGTCTTCGGTTCATTGGTAGAATTTTGGGGAGATGTGGTTCATCTGTAAAGGAGACCGCTTATAAAACACTAATACGACCTATTCTTGAGTACTGCTCTAGCGTTTGGGATCCCTATCAGGTCGGATTGAAGGAAGAGATAGAAACAATTCAGAGGCGGGCTGCTAGATTTGTTACTGGTAGGTTTGATCATCACGCGAGTTACGGAAATGCTTCAGGAAGTCGGGTGGGGGTCTCTAGAGGAAATGAGGCGTTCTTTTCGTGAATGGCTACAGAGGAAATTTAGAGAACCTGCATTTGAGGCTGACTGCAGTACAATTTTACTGCCGCCAACTCACATTTCGCGGAAAGACCCCAAAGATAAGATAAGAGAGATTAGGGCTCGTACAGAGGCATATAGGCAGTCATTTTTCCCTCGTTCTGTTTGGGAGTGGAACAGGGAGAGAAGATGCTATTTGTGGTACGAGGTACCCTCCACCACGCACCGTATGTATGTAGATGTAGATGTAGATGTAGATGTAGAATATACTATTATATGTTAAATTGTATAATGTGCGACCTGTTTTTTTCCTAATATAAGGCAGCTGGTCTTTAAATATTCAGTAAATGAAATAAAATGAAACGAAAAATAATTTCACATAAAAGTACAAAGTGGTTACAATTACACTTTCGCTGCCTGAGAGGTCCTCCATGAAAAGCGCGTGATCGTAGGAATGAAACTTTGTGGACACTTTTGTAAGGACATGTGGAAGAGAAATAACGAATGAACCGTTGAAAGAAACATATGTCCACGTGAGAGAATGATATCTTTTAATTACGTACCATGTTTACGTTCCGGGTAATAAAGTTGCTCAGTGTGACGACAGCCCGGAAGCTTGTACGGATACCATTTCACAACTGTTTGCAGCACTTTTCGAACGGTGGATCACGAAGTGTTCAACTGTCGTGGCACAGCTCGTGCACTGCTTGAAGATCGTACATTGCGTCCAACATTCTCAGCCGTGGCACAAGTTACTTCTTCAACAATTTGTGGCGCAATCCGTCCGCCCCTCCAAGGAGCAATAATCAAATCGGCAGAACTGCTGAATCATGTTCTTCAACCTCTGTGCGGATAGGGGACATCTCCGTGCTCCTTTAATGCATCGATACTTGTGAAGAGCAGCAGCACTACTGCTGTTGTTTTGATAAAACAACCTCACGAGTAAAGCCCTGCTCACCCTGTCCAGACCCACGTTGACTGTCTAGAAGTATAATGGACGATGATGCTTGTGTTTCAACCCTTTGTCGCCGTACCAGTACAGGCGCCTAACGGCAAGTCTTGACACCAACACTACTAACAATACAAAACCAGCAACGGACAGTCCGAACATCATTCCTGTAAAGCTCGGTACCCGTACGGTGAATACTTTTCCGTCTCCCCTGGCTCAACTAGCGAAATTTCAGTTCTAATCACCCTAAAACCCTGTAAATTGGTTTTGTGATACTGCATAGTGTTTAGAGTCCCGCTTGACCTTTAAACAGAGGATTGCGCGTGTGTGCGTGGTACGCGATCGGGATTTTTCTTTTTGGAACTGAAATTATTTAGTCAGCCTAAGGTATCAAATTATGGGTGACCTTGAGGAACTCACCAGCAATGACAAACTCGATTCAAAATGTGTCAAGTGCATGAATTCGGTTGCAGAGCTGCTGTGATTAAGCTCGTAGGAGTAAACCGAGTGTTGTCAAATCGGTGTAAACTTCACTTAACCTGATCATATTAATTATAATGTTTTGGTGGGAGTGTTGATTACGATTATTGAAATTATGTGTAGATGAGACACGTGTCAGCAGGCGAGCGGTTAAGAACTTTCTCGAAGTGGCACGTGTACTTTGGAAGTTGTTCGCCCTCCACGGTGTCGTAACCGTCTTCTCCGACTGTCTATTATAATTCACACAGCCAAAGTACGCCAGTTAGCTTAAATAAAAGGAGAAGCAACTTACACTGTAGGAAACTAGACCAGAAATATGTATATATGTGGACAAGGTGCAACATATATTTAGTTTTCTTAATACGTGTGAACGACTGTAGAGACTAACGTGATCTCTATTCTAGACGACGTTACTGGTCTTCTTGGAACTAACGTCCTCTCCATTCTAGACGACGTTACTGGTCTTCTTGGAACCACCTCTAATTCTCTTGAAAGAAAAGGAGGATAATAAAACAAGATTCTTTGAAATGACAGGAGAAGTGTCATCACAAGTTTTTAATGTCATGAATGAATATTTGATAGCAGTTATAAATCCGCTGGAGAAAAGGACCCACTCTAGATTGCGGTCCACTGTTCAGCTGCGGCGGTCATGTGTTCAGGAGAGGCATCCTTAACCGAGATCACTGGATCACTGGCAGAGCGAGCCACCGCGAGGATCCACTTTTACATTCTTGTAGACAGCAAAGAGTGTCTCTAGGTACATTAGCCATCATTCAAAATGGAGCAAACTCATACTGGTTCACCACTCAGATTATTCGTCACTGTAGCTCATTCAGCGTGAGAAAGGGTAAGTTAGTTACATGTAGCACGCATCATTTGAATGATTTTTTATGGAAATGATGCGGCACGAGTTAGTTTACAACATATGTATACAGGTTATACGCCATAAAAACAATCATATTCGATAATGTTCCTGGGTGCATTACGAGTTCCTACCTCTCATCATAAGAAAGCACGGCTAGCATCGTCGAACACGATAGTTTTTGAGTTCCAGGTGGTATGGTGTGGGAAGACGTAAAGCCACGGATGTTTTTATCTCCGAATCTTTGAACACGGCACACTGACCGAGCAAAGTATTCCTTCCCCATTTGCGTCTATTCATGGATGCATTCGACCCTGAGTCCATTTTTACGAATGACAATACGCCACCGCATCGAACAGCCCTGTGGTGCAGGAGCTCTCGGGCCCAAAGGATGTTCGGCGAATGGAGTGCCTGTCCATTCCTCCGATTTAAATCGAATCGAGGACTTGTGCGATACGTTGGGGAGACTATTGTAGCACGTCCAACGCACCGACGACCATCCAGCACTTGTCAACCGCGCTGGTGGAGGAATGGAAAGCCGGCTGCTGTGGCCGAGCGGTTCTAGCCGCTTCAGTCCGGAACCGCGCTGCTGCTGCGGTCGCAGATTCGAATCCTGCCTCGGGCATGGATGTGTGTGATATCCTTAAGTTAGTTAGGTTTAAGTAGTTCTAAGTTATAGGGGAATGATGACCTCAGATGGGACAACCATGAATCGTTTGACTCCAGTCTTTGTGTTCGAATAAAAGTGTCCCTTCTTTTCGTTTCATTGCGTATTTCTTTCAGTTGCCTTCTGTACTTTACAGCACCACTTCTTTCTATGTGTGATCCGAGGTATGTTGCTTGGCAGTGACATCGTGCAAAAGTTCTTTTCGTTCTTAAGTTTTCACACCAATTAGGTTGTATAAAAATGGCTCATTTGCTGTGTTTACAATCTGACAGTTTCTGATGATGGCTGTGATCGAAACAAATAACGGTATTTATTTCTTTTTAGTTAAAAATACCGATTAAGGCGAACAATTATATCGGCATACCGAATCAACCATTGAGTGGTTCGTTGCACTTCCACACCAAGGATCTTACGCTTATATCCGCTGAGAGAAAAAAGTTAGTAATAAGTTTACGCAGCGCTCTGGCACGTGGTATACCTTGTTTGGGGATCTACGTTGTGTAAGTGTTGTGTATATACACACCAGCACGACCACATACAAAGGACCTACATTTCCATTCATTAGCATTTTCGAATACATGCAACTAATATTCCCTGTTATTTGGGAAAGGTATGTGATCCAAAGGGTAATGAAAACTCTGGTTAAGTGCAGATATAACCGAACCGTTATAGCGCGACTACTTTTGCGCGATAACAATCGAAACAAACTTTGACAAAAAAAGGTAAAAATAACGAATAGTTAGTGAAATCTGGAATAAATAAACTGAATTTGTTATAATGTTAGATTTCCCGTTGTTTAAAAATAGTCTTCAGCACAATGCGTGTGCAAAACGTTACTATGTTTATAAACTGTAATTACGAACCAAAGGTATTGACTGGAGCTCTGATGTATAAACACAGTTAATACCACGATTTAAACTTAATCAGAAAACCAACTGAACAATTTGCATTAAACACATACACTTCATATTCAACTGTTTACCAAACAGTTCGCGCAATGAGCAGATTTGCCTTACTCACTATAATGATTTTGAAAATGCTAGTTTTATTAAATTTTTTTTCTGTTATAGTAACTTGTTTCTGTAAAGTTCATAATGTTTCATTGGGCGAGGAATAATTAATTTTAAACTACACTGTTACGTAATTTGCAAATGCGAGCAGAGTTTGCAGTGTACACAAAAAACATTAAGTTTATTATTCTGCAGTAATATTTTGTCAATACTCATTTACATTACGCTATTACTTAGAAGTGTAAAAACAAACAGAAAACAAAGGTGTACGAAAAAATGTGCTGAGTAAAACATAAAAAAATGCATAGTGCTGCAGAACAACTAAACATTAGACCACAACTATCAGTGTCTAAAGAGGAAAAACGCCAATGATATGTTACCAGACGGCGTTTCCATATGTAGGCGAGATATCAAGCGGAAATGACCACCACTGACTATGCTTTACCTCAATAAAGCGAAACGCGTCTCGTGAAAAAAACACGCATTTTCTGTAGTTGCGACTACACAAAGAAAATACCCTCACGAGTGGTGAAGTAACTACGGATGATATGGACCCACGAATAAGCAACTTTGTTATTGATGTACACTGAGGTGGAAAAAGTCGTGGGATAGCGAATGCACGAATAGAGATGTTGGTAGAGCGCATCTGCAAAGTATAAAGGGGCAGTGGATTGGCGAAGCTGTCATTAGTTCTCAGGTTGGTTCTATGGTTGATTAGGGGGAGAGGACCAAACAGCGAGGTCGTCAATCCCATCGTATTAGTAAAGGACGGAGAAGGAAGTCGACCTTGCCCTTTCGAAGGAAAACCTAAATCAGGATGGCCGGACGCGGGTTTGAACCGTCGTTCTCCAGAATGTTAGTCCAGTTTGCTAACCATCACGCCACCTCACTCGGTCGTTCTCAGGTGATTCATGTGAAAAGGATCCAACGTGATTATTGTCGTACGATGGCAATTAGCAGACTTTGAATGCAGAGTGGTAGTTTCAGCTAGAAGAATGGGACATTCCATTTCGGAAATCGTTAACGAGAATACCACATTTTAGGCATTACCTTTACGGGCTTTCAAAGAATTACGCACCCTCCGACTCAGAGTTGCAATATTATAAGTTCAGGCTGGTTTCGTTGCCTAGGGGCTGGGATACGTAGTTGCCGCATTACAGGCCAAATACTGCTGCGTCTACAGTTATAAGTAGGCTGTTTAGGTTTTTATATTGGTAACGCCACGTAGCGCTCTGTAAGAAAATCAATGGCTGTGCTGTGTGCAGTCTGCGGCTAGTTTGCATTGTTGTCTGCCATTGTAGTGTTGGGCAGCTGGATGTTAACAGCGCGTAGCGTTGCGCAGTTGGAGGTGAGCCGCCAGCAGTGGTGGATGTGGGGAGAGAAATGGCGGAGTTTTGAAATTTGTAAGACTGGATGTCATGAACTGCTATATATATTATGAATTTTGAACACTAGTAAGGTAAATACATTGTTTGTTCTCTATCAAAATCTTTCATTTGCTAACTATGCCTATCAGTAGTTTGAATCTTTTATTTAGCTGGCAGTAGTGGCGCTCGCTGTTTTGCAGTAGTTCGAGTAACGAAGATTTTTCTGAGATAAGTGATTTGTGAAGCGTATAGGTTAATGTTATTCAGGGCCATTCTTTTGTAGGGATTACTGAAAGTCAGATTGCATTGCGTCAAAAATATTGTGTGTCAGTTTAAGCACAGTCATGTATAATTTTTCTAAGGGGACGTTTCATATGTCGACCCTTAGCCGAGGATACCCCACTGGAATCTTCTGATTTTTTCTTGTAGTTTGTGTGATTAGTGTAGCTTTAGTTTATTGCTAGCGCGTAATTATAGAGAGAATTTCCTTTGTAGTTGTAGTTTTTCATTGTTGTACAGTAAAGCACTTGCATGCATGTAGATTTGCACCAAGTATTTCGCAGCTGCGCTTGCAATTAACTAGATATTATTTTCAGTGCTATGTTAATGTGTTTTCTTATTTTGCTCTTCAAATTGTGCTTTTCTGTGTTGTCGTGTGAAATATTGTGACAATAATGGCGTGTGAAAAACGTAATACTAAGCTCCAAAGTAAATTGAGAATGACAGTGAAGACGAAAGCAGTGTGTTAGCGCCACCGTGTAATGAATTAACTAATGTTCAAAGTAGTAATTTGGTAACTGTGCATAGAGAAATGGAGCGGGCGGCAATTAATGGTGTAGACAGTGAACAAGTAGTGAACAGGGAAGCATTATCGATCTATCGGTCGGCAACAGCTCGCCTCAGGAATCCAAAATGACAGAACACAATATTGCAAATACTGTAGACTCAGATTTTAGGTCCTCACCGTTTTCTCAAATAAGTCAAGACACATTTTCTGCTCGTCAAAATGTAAATGTTGCCGGTGCAAATGCACTGCCGAAAAGCATAGAGGAACAGGTTCCTGACACTAATACATTATTATTGCAATTAATGCAGCAAATGAAACAAAATCAGAGACAAACACAGAAACAGTTAGACACAATGGAACAAAATCTTCAAAAGTTAGACACAATGGAACAACACCAAAGACAAACACAGCAACAGTTAGACACAATGGAACAAAATCAGAGACAAAAACAGCAAAAGCTTCAAAAGTTAGACACCACACTTGAACAAACACGTGAAGATTTAACTACTGAGTTACATAACATTGAATCGAAATGTCAAAAAGTCTGTAATGACGTAAAAACACAAATTTGTGAGCATTTTCAACCTATTTTTTCGCGGCATGAAAATGCATTACAGAATCACGAAGCAGTCATAAAAGAACTGCAAACTATTGTTCATGAAAATCATGAGACCTTGCAAGCTAAAATTGACTCAGTTGCATCTACCGATTCGGTTAAGCAACTTGCAAAAACTCAGGAAAACTTAAAGGACACAGTAGATACTCTGAAAATTGGTTCAGAAAGACACATGGAGGAATTTAGTTCACTATCAGAGAAAGTAGTCGAACTTTCGGATCAGTTAATTTATCTACGAAGGTAGATGATAATCTGAATGACGCAAGACCGGTAGTATTTAATGACACAGAAGAGTACAAACAAATGAGGAAATTCAAACAAAATCAGAATCGAATTAATACGCAACACCAAAGAGAAATCCGGGAAGTACGAGATCAGCAGACACAGGTAATACAAGAATTACGTATTTCAGAGGACACTCGCGCTCCAACACGGGAAGAGGGACTTACAAATACGGAAAAGCCGCAAAATAATAACACAGCGCATTTCGGAAATTATGAAAGAAATTGGCAAGGTGCACCGAATTTTGAAATGGAACCGCGGAAACGACGCAACAATGACCGACATGCGACTCGCCGACACGATGATTTTGACTATAAGCTGTTCATTACTACACGCAAATTCAAAACATTTAAGAATTCTGGCAACGACATTCATCCACAAGCGTGGCTTCATCAATTCTCTCATTGTTTCCCACCCAACTGGTCATTAGAGCACACATTAGAATGTATGTGTGGCTATTTAGAGAATGAACCAGCTGTAAGAATGCGATCGGGCACTCACGATTGCCACAGTGAAGGAGAATTTTATCATGCCTTCCTGCCAGCATATTGCTCTCAAGCTACACAAGACCGAGTAAAACATAGCATCATAATGATGAAACATTTCGAACAATCTGAATTTTCCAGTCTTGTGAAATACACTCCTGGAAATGGAAAAAAGAACACATTGACACCGGTGTGTCAGACCCACCATACTTGCTCCGGACACTGCGAGAGGGCTGTACAAGCAATGATCACACGCACGGCACAGCGGACACACCAGGAACCGCGGTGTTGGCCGTCGAATGGCGCTAGCTGCGCAGCATTTGTGCACTGCCGCCGTCAGTGTCAGCCAGTTTGCCGTGGCATACGGAGCTCCATCGCAGTCTTTAACACTGGTAGCATGCCGCGACAGCGTGGACGTGAACCGTATGTACAGTTGACGGACTTTGAGCGAGGGCGTATAGTGGGCATGCGGGAGGCCGGGTGGACGTACCGCCGAATTGCTCAACACGTTGGGCGTGAGGTCTCCACAGTACATCGATGTTGTCGCCAGTGGTCGGCGGAAGGTGCACGTGCCCGTCGACCTGGGACCGGACCGCAGCGACGCACGGATGCACGCCAAGACCGTAGGATCCTACGCAGTGCCATAGGGGAACGCACCGCCACTTCCCAGCAAATTAGGGACACTGTTGCTCCTGGGGTATCGGCGAGGACCATTCGCAACCGTCTTCATGAAGCTGGGCTACGGTCCCGCACACCGTTAGGCCGTCTTCCGCTCATGCCCCAACATCGTGCAGCCCGCCTCCAGTGGTGTCGCGACAGGCGTGAATGGAGGGACGAATGGAGACGTGTCGTCTTCAGCGATGAGAGTCGCTTCTGCCTTGGTGCCAATGATGGTCGTATGCGTGTTTGGCGCCGTGCAGGTGAGCGCCACAATCAGGACTGCATACGACCGAGGCACACAGGGCCAACACCCGGCATCATGGTGTGGGGAGCGATCTCCTACACTGGCCGTACACCACTGGTGATCGTCGAGGGGACACTGAATAGTGCACGGTACATCCAACCCGTCATCGAACCCATCGTTCTACCATTCCTAGACCGGCAAGGGAACTTGCTGTTCCAACAGGACAATGCACGTCCGCATGTATCCCGTGCCACCCAACGTGCTCTAGAAGGTGTAAGTCAACTACCCTGGCCAGCAAGATCTCCAGATCTGTCCCCCATTGAGTATGTTTGGGACTGGATGAAGCGTCGTCTCACGCGGTCTGCACGTCCAGCACGAACGCTGGTCCAACTGAGGCGCCAGGTGGAAATGGCATGGCAAGCCGTTCCACAGGACTACATCCAGCATCTCTACGATCGTCTCCATGGGAGAATAGCAGCCTGCATTGCTGCGAAAGGTGGATATACACTGTACTAGTGGCGACATTGTGCATGCTCTGTTGTCTGTGTCTATGTGCCTGTGGTTCTGTCAGTGTGATCATGTGATGTATCTGACCCCAGGAATGTGTCAATAAAGTTTCCCCTTCCTGGGACAATGAATTCACGGTGTTCTTATTTCAATTTCCAGGCGTGTATTTTGAAGACATGTTGCACAAGAATCAGTACCCGTCAAACCCATACAGCCCCTCAGAACTCATCCGCATTTGCTTAATCAAATTACCTGAACATTTACGACGTATTATTTTGGCAGGAAGTTGCAAAGACGACATTGAAGCTTTTCAGGGACTCTTACAAGAATTAGAAATTGACACTGAGAATCGCGGAACGCGAAAACAGGAATGCAACAATTACAGGTCACATCTGTCGCAATAATAACTGGACACGACAAGGCTATTCTCACAACACAAATCGTGACCAAAACAGACATCACCCGTATGACAACCGTTGGAAGAGTAGTAATAATTACAGGGAAAGATCACCTCTCCACGGTAGTGACTATCACAGAGAGAGAAACAGACAATATGGGAACCAAAATAATTATTATCAAGGGAGACAGAATAACTTTAGACGCAACGGTCCAGCGCACAGTCACAATTCAGGGAGAAATTCTCCACCATGTGACCGAAAAGAAAGAAACTATGGAATCTACCGACATGACGACAGACGATATGATCGTAACGACAGACCTGAATTGCATCAGAACTGGCGGGATTCAAACAGGGCGGGGCCCTCTCGACAAGTTAGGTCTCCAAATCCCAATAACGACGCGCGCCAACAAAGAGACAATAGGCAATGACTCACACCGCTGGCAGCCACAAAACGTACTTATGAAACTGACGACACAGCTGCCATAGCTAGTAATTACGTAAAAATGGAAGACATTAGGGACATCTTTCTCCAGGAACACGACGTAAAACATAACAACATTGCATATCCTGTGATTCACATTACAGTAAATGACGTAAAATTTACGGCAGTACTTGACTCTGGCAGTCCCATTTCAGTAATTAGTGAAACAGCCTTTAGCAAATGCAACAAATCGAACGATTGCCCCACACTTCCGTTATGTAAGATTAAATTACAAGGTGCGATCAAGGAAAAAGTGTAGATGTACGTCAACAAACCAACTTAGAGTTCTTTTGTCAAAGCCACAGCTTCTCTATGAACTTTCTTATTGTTCCATTATTGTCGACGGAAATTATATTGGGAGTAGACTTTTTGAATGAATACAAAGCAATCTTAAATTTTCACGATGCTGAAATAAGTTTAGAGAAAGAAGGTAAGTCAATAGCTTTGAAATTTGAAGATTGGCTCTCAACCCATGACAAGGAAATTAATCGGCTTTACCTTCTGTTAGACGGGAATTTTCTACGGAACTAGACACTAACAATCACTCTGCAAGTACTGACAGGGATGATATCGACGACATATTTGAAACTAATAAGTTAATTCAGAATAAAATCCAAACAATTGATAATTGTAATGACACTGATAGGCAGGACCTTGAGATTTTACAAGCACATTCCACAGTTTTTACTCACAAAACAGGAACAATCAAGGGATTTCAATACCAAATTCGTGTTTGTGAGCATACTAAATTTTGTGTTAGACCATACGTAATTCCAGCACATTATAGGGACCGTGTTAGAACAGAAATACAATCTATGCTTGACGAGGGCATTATTGAGCCTGCAGTAAGCTCTTACAACAATTCATTACATGTTGTTGAGAAGAAAAATGGATCGATCAGACTTGTCTTAGATTCGAGACAAATCAACATTATCATTATTCCTGAAATAGACAGGCCGCAAACGATGGAAGAACTTCAAAATTTTAATGGTGTAAAACTGTTGTCTTCTATTGATCTCAGATCCAGCTTTTATCAGATCGAACTTCATCCAGAATGTAGAAAATACACAGCTTTTCTTTGTTTTGGCGTTTGTTATCAATTTCGGAAACTTCCTTTTGGTTTCAACATTTCTTCGGCAGCATCCATTCGCGGGCTAAATTCCATATTACCTGAGTTCTTAATACGTCACATCACCTTATATGTGGACGATATTCTGATAGCAGAAACTTCATGGGAACAACATAATCGCAACCTCAACAGTTTGTTACGTATTTTTGCAGAATCTGAATTACAGTTAACTTGGAAAAGTCTGAATTCGGTAGGACAAAGGTGAAGTTTTTGGGACATATTATTTCTTCTGAAGGCATTCAGCCGGATCCTGAAAAGTTAGAAGCAATCAGAGCCATTCCAGTTCCATCCACAAAAAAAACAAGTCCGCAGTTTTCTAGGTCTCGTAAATTTTTACCGTCGTTTTCTGAATATGCAAATTCTAGTTACACCAAAACTTTGTTCTCTCACTGGAAAAAATACTATTTGGAACTGGGACGAACAAGCACAGTTGGAATTCAATTCTTTGAAAGAATCGCTACTTAACGCGGCAATACTAGCTCATCCAGATCTGTCACACGCTTTCTGCCTTAGTACGGATTCTTCTAAAGTCGGTTTTGGTGCCCATTTATTTCAAGAAGCCATAGAAAATGACACTACTGTTCAGAAAACCATTGCTTTTTCTAGCCGAGTGCTAACAAAATCAGAAAAAATTATTCCGTTACTGAATTAGAAACTTTAGCTATCGTTTGGGCATTTAACAAATTCCGTTTCTTTCTTTCTGGTAAGCACTAAAAGTATACAGTGATCATCGTGCATTACAATTTCTTATGTCTTCAAAATTTAATCATGACAGGTTAAAACGTTGGGCATTGTTTCTGCAAGAATTCCACTTCACAATAGTCTACATTCCCGGCAAGGAGAACATTGTTGCGCACGCACTGTCACGCGCACCGGCTGGGCTTGAGAAAAGTAACACAGAAGGCAACCTCGAGAAAAATTTCAGTATTCTTTACATTCAGAAAGTCGCCTTTGAAAACTTCATCACCACATCTTTAAACGACATTGCTCATGAGCAAGATAAAGATCCGATTTGGAGAGACATCAAAAGTAAGTGGCATGAAAAGACGCACACTCATATTCGGCATTATTATCTGGTTAGAAACAACATACTCTACAAACGCTGCACTGTTGATGACAAGCTATGGGTACTTTGCATTCCAGATGATTTTCTTAATAAGCTCATTTGGTACATTCATTTCAGCTACGCACATTTTGGTCCACGAAAATGTTATCATATTCTTCGAACGACTTGTTATTTTAACACTATGGAAAAGAGAATTCGAAGAGTCTCTTCTATTTGGAAACTTTGTCAAAAGGCGAAACCATCTACTATCTCACATCGTGCTCCGTTGTTTCCTATCATTCCTTCTAAATTAAAAGAATTTGCTGCTGTTGATCTCTTGGGATCCCTTGTGAGAACATCGAATGGATTTTCGTACGTTCTCGTCGCTGTTGAACTTACTTCAAAATTTGTTTCTTTCACTCCGTTACGTAAATCCACTGGACGGTCTGTATCCAACGCCTTTGTTAAAAATTTCTTACGTGAAGATGGCCACGTTGCTAAAGTCATTTCAGATAACGGACTGCAATTCAGATCTGCTGTTTGGTCACGCATGCTTCGGAACCAAAAAATCAAACCTGTTTTTATTTCATTGTACTCACCACATTGTAACCCGTCTGAACGGATTATGAAAGAAATCAATAAGCTTTGCAGACTTTATTGTCACAGAAAGCATCAGCATTGGGACAGATATTTACACTTATTTCAAAATGTGCTGAATGAAATGCCTCATGACTCCACTGCTTTACCACCTACTCTTGTACTGAAGAATGAAGAACCACCGAACAGAATCGAGAGATTGTACCTTTCCCGAATACACGTAAACTTCGACACAAAGACATAATTGAT
Organism: Schistocerca nitens; assembly: GCF_023898315.1. Lineage (NCBI taxonomy): Eukaryota > Metazoa > Arthropoda > Insecta > Orthoptera > Acrididae > Schistocerca > Schistocerca nitens. Next base: position 79,937,293 of record NC_064622.1, on the reverse strand, counting down.
TTGGCTATTAAAAATATAAAATCTGCATCAGACAAAAGGAGAAAACTACACGGTAAAGCAAATGCAAAGAAATTATATATTGGTCAGAAAGTTCTCAGTAAAGCTCATTCATTGTCACATAAGAAGAAACACTTGAGTCACAAATTCTTTCTGATTTACAATGGACCTTACAGAATCCGACGTATACCACATGATAATTGCGTTGAAGTTGAAACTCTGCGTACTAGGAAGAGTAAAGGATTGCACCACATTTCACATGTAAAACCGTTTATTGAGAGATAATCTGTTTTTTTTTAATTTAGTCTTTACTATAAAATGTTTCACTTCACGTTACTAGTACTCTGTGTCACACTTAGAAACTGTTAACATGCAACAATGTTTTGAAGTTAACTATCCAGTCTAGAACCTAGGGAACATTTTTAGACAGTAATTACAAATGCATTGTTATAGTGAACAGACGACACAGTGTTATTGTGTGTGTACATTCTTGCTTATTAGTGGCACGATTACGTAACGACCATAAGGCTCACCATACTTAGAACATTTACCGCTACTGCTAATGAGATTTTAATGCATCATTTTGGTTTATTTGAAAATACATTCTGGATTTAAAGTACTTTTTGAGAGATATCAGATGACACAGTGGTTAGTTTATTTGACAGCTACACGATTATATCACGACGCTACTAATGAGTGACACAATTTATGTTATTGCTTTTGCGCTGTATCTGTTTTGTATCTGCACAGTTTTTCTGTATTATTATGGAAAGTAAAACATGTTTTAGTAGTAACTTTTGTGGAATAGCTACAATGAGACAGCCTTTTTCGTAGCACAACAATACGTTACATTATAGTACTTTCTTGATCACGGTAAGGTACGTAATAACTGCGATATCTATACGCAAAGCATTTCACTTTCGTTTATGATGAGGTAAGTACATTGACTTGAGCAGAACTTTGCTTACAGAGGACGATAACTACGACAGTTCCACAGAATTATCTTCTACGTCTACATTTACATCTACATCCATACTCCGCAAGCCACCTGACGGTGTGTGGCGGAGGGTACCCTGAGTACCTCTATCGGTTCTTTCTTCTATTCCAGTCTCGTATTGTTCGTGGAAAGAAGGATTGTCGGTATGCTTCTGTGTGGGCTCTAATCTCTCTGATTTTATCCTCATGGTCTCTTCGCGAGATATACGTAGGAGGGAGCAATATACTGCTTGACTGTTCGATGAAGGTATGTTCTCGAAACTTTAACGAAAGCCCGTACCGAGCTACTGAGCGTCTCTCCTGCAGAGTCTTCCACTGGAGTTTATCTATCATCTCCGTAACGCTTTCGCGATTACTAAATGATCCTGTAACGAAGTGCGCTGCTCTCTGTTGGATCTTCTCTATCTCTTTTATCAACCCTATCTGGTACAGATCCCACACTGCTGAGCAGTATTCAAGCAGTGGGCGAACAAGCGTACTGTACCCTACTTCCTTTGTTTTCGGATTGCATTCCCTTAGGATTCTTCCAATGAATCTCAGTCTGGCATCTGCTTTACCGACGATCAACTTTATATGATCATTCCATTTTAAATCACTCCTAATGCCTACTCCCAGATAATTTATGGAATTAACTGCTTCCAGTTGCTGACCTGCTATTTTGTAGCTAAATGATAAGGGATCTATCTTTCTATGTATTCGCAGCACATTACACTTGTCTACATTGAGATTCAATTGTCATTCCCTGCACCATGCGTCAATTCGCTGCAGATCCTCCTGCATTTCAGTACAATCTTCCATTGTTACAACCTCTCGATACACCACAGCATCATCTGCAAAAAGCCTCAGTGAGCTTCTGATGTCATCCACCAGGTTATTTATGTATATTGTGAATAGCAACGGTCCTATCACACTCCCCTGCGGCACACCTGAAATCATTCTTACTTCGGAAGACTTCTCTCCACTGAGTATGACATGCTGTGTTCTGTTATCTAGGAACTCCTCAATCCAATCACACAATTGGTCTGACACTCCATATGCTTACAAAAATGAAATGGTTCAAATGGCTCTGAGCACTATGGGACTCAACATCTGTGGTCATAAGTCCCCTAGAACTTAGAACTTCTTAAACCTAACTAACCTAAGGACATCACACTCATCCATGCCCGAGGCAGGATTCGAACCTGCGACCGTAGCAGTCGCGCGGTGCCTGACTGAGCGCCTAGAACCGCTAGACCACCGCGGCCGGCCCATATGCTTACAGCAAGACGCACATTTAGCGCTACAGGACACGCATTTGAGTGATTAATTTCGTACTTAAACCATTTATTTTTCAAGATTTTTGAATTACAAAGAAAGTTTTCCATGATACATTTCATTCCATTGCTGTAATCTGTAACACCTGAGGGTATAATTACATTTATCCTCAGGGGGGTACACACTTACTTTGTGTACCATGTGTGTGGCAAGCACAAGGAGCCCTAGATAATATGGTATTTGCTTATACAACTTTACACATCGGTACCATATTTCTCCAACACAGAATTACACAGCTATCTGATTACTTAACAGAGAAACAAAAATTTTTTTATGTCAGTGACACAGGTTTACGCAATTACACAGTTGGATAATTTCACACTTATGAAATTGTATTTTGTCTGTACTTTGTGAACTGTTCATATTTTTTCGGAACCATTGTGATAATATGAGAGCTTAGAATGATGTATTTGGTAAGGGATCATGATTTTTGAAGTACGTTTGAGGTAGATGACTTGATTGGAGGTCTTGAAATTATTGAAAGAAGCTGCGACGATTCTGAGATGTGATTGATCTGTTATGATGTTGTTATTGCGATGACGATGTGTATTATGCTGTTGAGGTACGTTTATGATCAATAAGCTGAGTATCGTACTTTAAAGAGTAATGAAATGTGTGTACATGCGTGAATGTATCACAATGCCGCCGAAAATTTTTTCGACTCTGTTACATTGATAGGATTTTGTTTCTACACATTTGTAACGCAAATTCTCGACCTGTGAAATTTTTATATGAGACTGTTACTGCTGTCGTAAATATTTTGGTAAGAAAGTTAAGTGACCACCGACCACCTTCACGTAATGCGTCGTGGGCACCCAGCTGCATGACAATCGCCTGGAAAAAAGCCATTAGTGTGTGCCTTTCAGAGGCACAGGTGGAGAAAAAAAAAGAGGCCATTATCCTCGCTATTGACATTTCTTTGTAGAAAGCATCGCAAATACGACACGCTCAAATTTGAAAACATATTATTATACTGTGGAGCTTTTAATTTATGATATTTACTAAAATGCCTAATGAAATGATGAGAAACATTTTACATCTATTGTCTTTCTAGTTGAGAGTTTGTTCATTTTGTTTAATATCAAGTTTCTAGCTGCAGCAGCATTGGTTAAAATAAAATTTAATAGATGTACCAATATCACATTTTCTGTCTACAGACTCAGTAAAGAATAATTTTATGGTGTACTTTCGTAGAAAAGAGAGCACAAATAGACATTTCCCTTCACAGGAATTGCAAAAATTATTTTTTAACAGGTTGGTAATTTATCTGCTAGAGTAAGTCAAGGTGATGCATCACTCTAGTGTTAAGATGCGACATAGGTATTAAACATGGCCATTTTTACTTTGTCATGTTTAGATATAAGTTATTGCATTTGCTGCTGCTGTTTTCCAGGCATAGTGCTACTAAATTTCACTTTGTATTACTCTGTTAAGCTAGTTTTACTACTGATTTATTTTTCTTGTTGCTGCACATTGGCTCATATTAGTTGTAATGTTGCATTTGCTTGGTAATTTAGATTTACTGTAGCTTGCTTTGCCAATTTCCATTTTTTTTGTCCTTGCTGTTTGTGTTAATTGTTTTGTGCTGCTGCATTGCCTCGTCCCTTAGTTTAGCATCTGAGGTCAGTAGATTTAAGTTAGCTTAAGATGGGGTAAGCTATATGTGAGAACGAGTTGTGATGAATTGGAAGAAATGCATTGGGAAGCTATAAGAAAATGGTTTGGTCAAAAAAGAATTTTGAAAGAGGATGTGAACAGAATACAGAAAGCATGCTTGGATACGATTTTTTTTTCGTGGAAACAAATGTTGAAATAAGGGGAAAGATCTACAGAACGAAGTTTTGGGTTGGACTGCAGTACCAAATGTCACACTGAAAACGAACCCTGTCTTTCCTTTTGTATTATTCCGCTATGTGTTTATGTACCCTTGTGTATTTGTCTTTTTACTGTCTTTAAGTGTTTAGCTAATAAGATTTATGTTGTAGAATTTTTCAAATACTATGTTATTTACTCTGTAAAGATGTATAGACACTATTTATTCTGTTTTGTTTTAATGCTCATGTGTGAAGTTGATGTTTCAAAAGTTATTCTGATTTTTTATGTATTTACTTATATCATAATTCCTGTAACACTGGTGTATATGTTATTTCGATTCTTCTGTAAAGCCTGCATTACCACGAATGTTATCTGTATTGTTATGTTCTTTAATGATGTATTTTGTACCTTTGTTATTGTATTCTTATGTTATAAAATTGTAATTGACACCAGTTCATCAAATTAAGTAACTTGTAAGTTACATTTCACTGCACACGTTTCTGTTGGTCATAGTATATGGACAATATGTGAGAAGTAGGGACTGTTGGTGTTTGCACGTGTGTTAATAATTGAGCAAGGAACTGGATAACAGCATTGCTGGTTCCAAGGATAATTCCAAAACCTTTGTGAATGCACAAGTGGTGGTTTATGGACTTGCTATATTGTCCGCAAGACTCTTCGATGGTGATTGTGCAACTGCACAGTTGCAACAGATGGCTGCTGGCCGTCTCTACAAGGACTACAGTGGGTCTGCATCTTTGATGGCCCACCAATACCATTATCTCTACAAGGACTATAGTGGGTCTGCACCTCTGGTGGCCCACCAATACCGTAATCTCTACCAGGACTACAATGGGCCTACTCTGTGATGACCTGCCTACCAATATTCTTCAAAACTTCGACTGACTCTATGGTTGGTTTGCTCTGTTGTGGCCCATTACCTGTCTGCATGTCAAGAGTCAGCACTGATTTCCGTTGGAAGGACAACAATACTTCTTCAAGACTGCATGGAAATCTACTACTTCCGTGTGCATTTTCTTTGCTGCTCAGACATTGAGAAAAACACTGCTATTTTACTGTAATGGATGATCAGGACTGTCTGTATGCACTGTGAGAAAATTTTAGCTTTTGACCAACATTGTATCAATAAGTATGTGCATTTAATTTCTTTGTTATTGTAATTATGAATTTTTTTTAAAATCTGTATTGGCCACTGCCTAAAACAATTTGTAAAATTTTTTGTGGGGAGCATGGGGGCTATGTAAGTAGGCTGTTTAGATTTTTATATTGGTAACGCCACGTAGCGCACTGTATGAAAATCAGTACTCCCCTGTCCTGTGCGACCCGATGCTCCTGCCCACTTCCATCCAGGCTCTCCACTGACTTCGGTAGTCGCCTACCGTAGGAAAGAGCGCTCCCGCCATGTCTCCAAGCCAACGCACACTCACAAACATATTGAAACACATACGAAATACTGGATTTACATTTAAATACTGGATTTACTTTAAATAACTTGAAATTAAATAAATATTCCTACGGCTGGACCATAAACACGCTCTAACACACATTATTAAATACATAAACAATTAAAGAAACATATATCAAAAGAAAAGAAGCAAAAGGTAGGCCAGGAGCCTAATGTCCCTGTGCTTTCTAAAACGCAGAAAATAATACACCAGTTTCTTCATGAATAGCATACATCGGATATAAACAAACACACATATGAATAAATATACTTACAAGCACGCTGCTACCGTTTTTTCGTGTAACTGCGGAGTACTTATGGCCTGACGCGATCGATAGTAATCGACCAGTTTGACCTCCAATAACTCATGTACTATTCAAGTTACATGCCTGTAATTCATACCAATTTAGATTTACACTAATAGCTTTCTAAGGACACGGCGATCGACAAAAACGGATGAAGCGTTTATATTTTGGAAATTCGTTGCTGTGTGTTACTTGTATAATTTACAGTCAGATACTAAACTTTAAACTAATAAAGACATGGAAAATCTGATTACACCATCAGAATCGTCGTGCAAAGAATGGTAGGGTACATGTTTCTTTTTGAGGTATCATGATTCATCTGGCTACTATTAATTTCTATACGAACTGTGAAATGTCTGCCATTGAGTTTTCACAAAGTCCGCCATCTTTGGCTCTCCCGGCATGGACATCTCCTTTATCGACACAAAGCAATGTCCTCGTCACAGTGGAATTCCCAGCAACGTGGCTGGCCCATGCGCTGGGGCTACCCCTCTCGTCCGGCTAATGTTTGGCACAACGTGTTTGCTGGCGGGCCCCAGCTTTGACGAGCGGCCCGTGCGGCCACGACAACTTGGAATATTTTCAGGGTGCCACAATTCGCCCGTTACCTCACACCTCTCACTGCGGGCAACGCAGCGGCCGGCAGCCTTCTCTTATCGACAGAAACTAGCGGCGTTTCCATAGAGTTGTCAGAGCTAACGGACAAGCAACATCTACAATCAGTGTGGGACTTACGATGAATGTATCCGCTAGGACAGTACGGTGAAATGTGGCGTTAATGGGCTATGGCAGCAAATCAACGACGTGAGTGCCTTTGCTAAGAGCACGACATGGCCCCCGGTTGCTGTCCTGGGCTCTTGACCATATCGCTTGGACCTAGACGATCGGAAAACCGTGCCTTCGTCAGATGAGTCTCGATTTCAGTCTGTAAGAGCTGATGGTTTAGAGTGAATCGTTGACCCTGAGAAGCCATGGACCCAAGTTGTCAACAAAGCATTGTCCAAGGTGATGGTAGCTCCACAATTGCGTCGTCCATATTTACATTTACGTGAGTCCATATTTACAATTGACTGGGTCCCCCGGTCAAAGTGAACCAATCATTTACTGGTGTCGGTTATGTTCGGCTACTTGGAGGCGTTTAACACACATTGATGTTCCCAATGAACGATGGAATGTGTATAGATCACAACGCGGCACGTTGTTCACAATTAGTTTGAAGAACATTCTGGACAGTTCAAGTGAATGTTTGGCCACTCAGACCGCCCGACGCGAATTGTATCGAACATTTATTGGACGTAATCGAGAGTACAGTTCGTGCACAAAATCCTGCACCAACAACATTTTCTCAATTATTGATGTCTATAGTGCTACTATAGCTCGATATTTCTGCAGGAGACTTCCAAAAAATTGTTGAGTCCTTGCCATGTTGAGTTGCTGCATTTTGCCAGGGAAAAGGCGGTCCGACACGCTATTAGGAGGTATCCCATGACTTTTTTCACCTGGCGACCACTTCTTTCCCGACTCACCGCTTACGCTTCCAGAATCAATACTCCTTACTTCAAACGTATTCTTCGGCTCTATACATTAGCAAACTTCCCTGACTGAAGCGAGGTTTATACGAGGGCTGTTAAATAAGTAATGCAACACATTTTTTTTTCTGAAACAGGGGTTGTTTTATTCAGCATTGAAATACACCAGGTTATTCCCCAATCTTTTAGCTACACAACACTATTTTTCTGCGTAATCTCCATTCAATGCTATGGCCTTACGCCACCTTGAAATGAGGGCCTGTATGCCTGCATGGTACCATTCCACTGGTCGATGTCGGAGCCAACGTCGTACTGCATCAATAACTTCTTCATCATCCGCGTAGTGCCTCCCACGGATTGCGTCCTTCGTTGTGCCAAACATATGGAAATCCGACGGTGCGAGATCGGGGCTGTAGGGTGCATGAGGAAGAACAGTCCACTGAAGTTTTGTGAGCTCCTCTCGGGTGCGAAGACTTGTGTGAGGTCTTGCATTGTCATGAACAAGAAGAAGTTCGTTCTGATTTTTGTGCCTACGAACACGCTGAAGTCGTTTCTTCAATTTCTGAAGAGTAGCACAACACACTTCAGAGTTGATCGTTTGACCATGGGGAAGGACATCGAACAGAATAACCCCTTCAGCGTCCCAGAAGACTGTAACCATGACTTTACCGGCTGAGGGTATGGCTTTAAACTTTTTCTTGGTAGGGGAGTGGGTGTGGCGCCACTCCATTGATTGCCGTTTTGTTTCAGGTTCGAAGTGATGAACCCATGTTTCATCTCCTGTAACAATCTTTGATAAGAAATTGTCACCCTCAGCCACATGACGAGCAAGCAATTCCGCACAGATGGTTCTCCTTTGCTCTTTATGGTGTTCAGTTAGACAACGAGGGACCCAGCGGGAACAAACCTTTGAATATCCCAACTGGTGAACAATTGTGACAGCACTACCAACAGAGATGTCAAGTTGAGCACTGAGTTGTTTGATGGTGATCCGTCGATCATCTCGAACGAGTGTGTTCGCACGCTCCGCCATTGCAGGAGTCACAGCTGTGCACGGCCGGCCCGCACGCGGGAGATCAGACAGTCTTGCTTGACCTTGTGGCGATGATGACACACGCTTTGCCCAACGACTCACCGTGCTTTTGTCCACTGCCAGATCACCGTAGACATTCTGCAAGCGCCTATGAATATCTGAGATGCCCTGGTTTTCCGCCAAAAGAAACTCGATCACTGCCCATTGTTTGCAACGCACATCCGTTACAGACGCCATTTTAACAGCTCCGTACAGCGCTGCCACCTGTCGGAAGTCAATGAAACTATACGAGACGAAGCGGGAATGTTTGAAAATATTCCACAAGAAATTTCCGGTTTTTTCAACCAAAATTGGCCGAGAAAAAAAATGTGTTGCATTACTTATTTAACTGCCCTCGTAGTACACCACAGTTACGATATTCTCTTTTATTCTTCGACAGTTAATTATATGAAAACATTAGTTAAATAATAGGAGATACAGATGGCAGATATTACACGGCAGTTACATTGTAGTTATAGAATTAATTATGCGAAAAGTCCATTACGCACTGTGTTCTAGTGTTACATACCGTCCTCGATTGCCATGATGTACTGCCTGCACAGCTCCGCAATCCACATTATGTTGAAATTAGTGCGTATCAAAGCTAGTGTCACTCGCTCTGAACAGTTAGTTAGATCATTTATTTCCTGCAGTAAAAGTTGGAATCGACTCTGGGTCCTCAATCACCTCTATCAGCTCCTTGGCCACCAGAGAGCTGCTCATAGAATTACACTGTCAGTCTTTAATATCTTATTGGTTCCTGATGTGTGGGTAACACTGGGATGTGGACTGTGGCAATTAATTCCGTTGTCCTTTGCCAGATATCTATATATTTGTTGAAAGATCAAACTCTCTCGCCTGTCTACAAACGCCTATCAGTTTCAAAATTTTCGTCAGCATGTTGTTCAGACAGGGATCGTGTTAGTATGCTGTTATGGAGTGCCTAAGTTTGGCCTTCTGAAATGCGATAGCTTTCTTCAATACTAGACAGCCTACAGTCGATCTCATTGCAGATTTAATAAAAGAGGGGCGTCAAAAAATGTTTATTTATATTAAAAAACTAAAAACCCGCCTCGATTGCGAAAAAAGCACCTCGTGTTAAGTGTTAACCCAGGTTTCGGCGTAGATAGCTACACCTTCTTCAGAACAACAATAAAACCCGTAACTGCCTAAGAAGACCTTTGTCAATGATTAAAAGAACACCACAGCTATCCATTTATAAACGAAAAAGAAAAGGAAAACACAAACAGTACATATGTACAAAGTCAAAACCACTACTTAACTTAATGGTGTATGGCGGGTCATGGCCCATCGAACATGGCCGGTGTGAGGTGGAGCGTACACCATTAAGTTAAGTAGTGGTTTTGACTTTGTGCATATGTACTGTTTGTGTTTTCCTTTTTTTTCGTTTATAAATGTATAGCTGTGTTGTTCTTTTAATCATTGACAATGGTCTTCTTAGGCACTTGTGGATTTTATTGTTCTGAAGAAGGTGTAGTTATCTACGCCGAAACCTGGGTTAACACTTAACACTAGGTGCTTTTTTTCGCAATCGAGGCGGGTTTTTAGTTTTTTAATATATTAACCAACGAGTACTGACGCGCTGCGATGTTGAAGGTTCTTAAATGTTGATTTAGGTTCCTGTCGTTCTCCTGAATCATTTACCCAGTTACCAAACCGGTCCTTCAAGGTACTGTATTTCATACATTCTCATTCCACTCATTCCCCATTTCCCCGCGATTTAAAGTATTGCTTCTTCTCTGGACCCCGATAAACGCAGTTACTGATAAAGAAATGTGGGATTCTTCAGATCAGCTAAGATCCTTCCATCCTTTACAGCGTACACAGTTGCAAGGTACCTGTGTACGGAGAAGGAACCGATAGTTTGCGGCGGACATCCCGCCTACTCGAAGATTTACGACAGCGTCGGTGTTGTTTTGGACGTGTTGGTCGGCCCCGTGACCACACATGGCGGCTCGATTTGGGCAGTGGAAGCGGCTGTGACGTCAGACGCACGATCTCGCCCGCCGGGAATCCCTTTTCCCGCAGCCGCTGCGCACTGGACGTCCTCACTTGACAAGGCAGTGAGTCCACATTAATCTCCACTTAGCATAATTTTACAGGCTCACAGCAGAAGTTCTACGACGAGGTAGGGTTCTCACTGCCTGTTCAGCAACCTCAACCACGTTCTTCGTTCTCTCTCTAGTTAGCTATATTGATATGCCTTACTACAATAAATATGTACAGTTCACTTCAAAAATACCTACTGTAACTAAAATGCGTATTTTGACAATCAATCGTCGAGTGCACAAACGACGTTCCCAGACCAACGGACAATGGTTCCTCGATAATTTGACTCAATACTATTTTTGTGACTCATTTATTAATTTACAACGAAATATGAATGTGAATATATATTGTATGTAGAAGGTGTTTCATAACCCTCAGGAATTTTTGCTGCAACATTAGACCAGCTACACCGCTTGTTTATTTTCAAAATCCATTTCATTCCATGATCATTTTCGGATTGTAGAAACGGCAAACAACTCTGCATCCAATAAGTACAGCCCTTCATCATGAGACTGAAATACAGGACAGGAAATCTAATCATTCAACTCAGTCTTTACTCCTCAGTCCCAAAAGCTAATGAACGACTAGAAGGCCAAATGGCGAATGCTACACTGCAACAGTGCCTCAGTGAACCTGATAATGTTTGTGCTACGCGCACAAAACCAGCGCTGCAAATACCAGAAAAAGGCATCTGTAACGTTCAAAATGCAGTAGAAAAAAACGTACAGACAAAGATCACACCACTCGGAGACGATAGAAAGCCGGATACGATTTTTAGAGAAAATAAAGCTACTCAGAAAGTGCCTGGTTGCTGCATTTCTGTACGTAACCTGTATATATTTAAACGAATTACTGAAAACAAACCCTGGTCTCCGTCTACAATGTTTACCTGTTACCAAAATCACCATACCTTGAGGCATTAGGACGAGTCTTATCGGCCTATCCGGCTAGTGTGCACACAGAATTCACCAACGACTGGAAGAACTGAATGGAGCCAATATAAAACTACCCTAGAACATGAGTTATAATAATGATTCCTGCAGTGAAACGGGTCAAACATGAGATGTTCGGCTATGTCATAAGATTATTAAATTTTCTGCCTTAAATGTAGGTATCTATCCCTAATATTACTTGCGCTGATATAGATTTCATGTTGGAACGATGTACGGTGTATAATACAGTATATGTATCACTGTAATTCACAGCTTCTTCTTGAAAAATCGCCATTAAGGTGTAAACCACTCTTGGTGACTCAAATTAAATTGACAGTCAAACACGACAATTTTTCTCTTCAAAATTATTTTGAAATGTCGGAATTCTCGTGGAAGCATGCTTCGGGATTCAATGGGAGCACTTCTTATTGATTATCTTGAAAAAGGTTAAGACTGTAACATGTATCATATAGGCTATCTGCATGATAAGTTACCCTAGTAGAAGCCCGACATTGCACCAACCTTTAAAGGTGCCTTTACTTTGGGGAAACTTAGGGGTTTGTCATTTCGAAAAGTTATTGAAAGAGATAACGTACTTTCGCAGTTCTCACGGATATTATCTGTGACAATTGTGTAAAAACATTATCTAGTTAATAAGTACTTTAAAACAAATCAAATGTATTCGTAATACGTTAATATGAAAAGGGAATCTCTTATTCGTGTTTAATAAGCTAGCTTCGTAAAATTTAGGAATGAAGCTAAGCATCCGTCATCCTCTTTACCCTATGATAGTTAAAAGTATCTTTTATGTTAAAATTTTCCGCAGGTAGTACGTTTTAGTGCCAAATCGGTATGCAATGTCAGAATCTGGTAAAAAGCTTTTCCAGCGATACCTCATTCACCACTATATGATTAGTATGTGTTAAGAAAAAGGGATGTTGACGTGAGAATTGTAACTGGAAATCGCTTTGAGTTCACTGAAAAACTTATGACATCCGTTTGCAGGTAACGTATAGACCTTCCAGAAATATTTTTGTATGTGTAATCTGTGTAATTTCCATTTGATTGATGTGTTTGTTGCAGCTGCGCTGGTGCATGCAGTTTGTGCCTTAAAGTTACATTCAGCTTCAGACTGCTGGGACTCTTTTTATTTGTGATAAAAATTTCTAAGAGCTCGTGCTTTCCTATAACATATACTTCCATTGTGAAGGAAACACATATACTGCGAAGGTTTTTATACGCAATCAGAAATGGAAAGTGTTACACCATGACGCAGCAATCCGATATTTACCAAATTGTGTGGCGATGTTCATTATACAGCGGGTAATAAATGACTCAACTTCCGCTCCACTCGGAACAGACGCCCATCATCAACATGAGTTTGATGTATGACCCCCACACACGAGAATACACTGTGGTATTCGTTGTGATATGGAAGAAAACAGCTTCCGAGTCCGCAGCTCGTGGTCGTGCGGTAGCGTTCTCGCTTCACGTGCCCGAGTTCCCGGGTTCGATTCCCGGCGGGGTCAGGGATTTTCTCTGCCTTGTGATGACTAGGTGTTGTGTGCTGTCCTTAGGTTAGTTAGGTTTAAGTCGTTCTAAGTTCTAGCGGACTGATGACCCTAGATGTTAAGTCCCATAGTGCTCAGAGCCATTTGAACCATTTTGAACAGCTTCCGAATGTCTACTTGAGGAATTTCATCCCATGCACGTTACGTTCGGTGTCAGTTCATTACTTGCTGATTGAAGGCCGGTATGAAAATAAACATCTTCCGATTGCATGGCAGAGATTATCTATGGCTGGAAAATTATGGGAATGGATAGGTCAGTCAAGGATGCGAATATTCATAGAGGCGATTGTTATAAAAAATCAAGTCTTTAAAACCTGGAAAATGCAATTTGCATCGTTACGACAAGTGCCTGTGCATATACAGTACACCAAAACTCATAATACTTAGGCGATAGATACGCATACTATTGTGTACTTCATAGGTTACATCACGACGATTCACTTTGAATGAGGTTAGGGTTTCTTAAGAATTAAGATTATACTCATCTATGAGAATTATGAAGGTTTTTTATATTTTAAAACAAAAACTAGACAAGCTTTATCCGTCTCTGCATCTGATGGTATATTGTCTAGTTTTGTTTTTTGTAACGTTTGGCATGTTCTGCTATAACTCTGTGATGCCAAAACGGTTTCATTGCTAATCAGTACGTTTACATGTTCTGCTTTCTTGTGCTGCATATACCCAGGTACTTGTCTTAACGCAGCATATTGCAATTTGTAGGTTTTAAGGGTTTTTATTATTACGCTTCATTTCTGTAAGGTCAGCTGCGGTATCCTTAATATACGCTACCTTTATACTTGTTTTTAATGTGAAGGAGCCTGAGGATGGCAATACTGAGAAGCCGAAAGCGGTTGTCTAAATAAAATAACTTCTCAAAACATACGGCTGTTTGGCGATTTTCCTTGGTAGATGTTTGACAGGTCACTATCCCATTTTCGCATTGAATCAACAGAGTAAATCTGGATGCTCGGAAATTGATTTGAACCTTCGTCCTCCAGATTGCGAATCCTGTGTGCTGACCCCTCTGACCCTCCCTCGGTCATACCATGCACTCACACATGACAGACAGTATGAGTTACTTAGTTATGACATTATAAGGAAATGTTCGGATGCTTATATTCAGTTCTTGTAAATCGACGATACTTTTTTCATCTCATTTATGCATATGTATAATATTAGTGTGACCTGCTTCTATCCTGGAAACATTAAATATGCAAATTCAAGTATTTCAAGACAATGTTGTTGTCAGTGCCTGTGTATACTCTGAGGTGACGTAAGTCATGGTAACGATATGCACAAATACACATGACGGTAATATCGCGTGTTCGAGGTATTGAAGGGCAGTGCATTGGCGAAGCTGTCATTTGTACTCAGTTGAGTCATGTGGAAAGGTTTCGGAAGTGATTATAGCCGCAAAACTGGAATTAACAGACTTTGGACGCGGAATGGTAGCTGGAGCAAGACGCATGGGACATTCACTTTCGGAAATCGTTAGCGAATTGAATATTCCGAGATCCACAGTGTCAAGAGAGTACCAACTATACCAAACTTCAGCCATTATCTCTCACAACAGACAACGCAGTGGTCAGTGACCTTCACTTCCCGACCTAGAGCATCAGCTGTCAATGCCCACAGGCAAGCAACAGTGCGTGAAATAACAGCAGAAACGAATGTGGCGTTAATGGACTATAGCTGCAGACGACTGACGCAAATGCCCTGGTCAGATGAGCCACGATTTCAGTTGGTAAGAGATGATGGTAAAGTTCGAGTGCGGCTCAGACCCTCCGAAGCCATGGACGTAGGTTGTCAACAGGTCGACTCGGAGACCGTAAGCAACCATTCATGCGCTTCACATTCCCAATCAACGATGGAGTTTTTTGTGGATGACAATAAGCCATATCACTGGGTCACATCTACAGCTACATCTAAATCTACCTGATTACTCTGCTGTTCACAATAAATTGCCTGGCAGAGGGTTCAATGAATCACCTTCAAGCTGTCCCTCTACTGTTCCACTCTCGAAGGGCGCGCGGTAAAAACGAGCACTTTAGTGTTTCTTTGCGAGCCCTGATTTCTCTTATTTTATCGTGATGATCATTTCTGTCTATGTAGGTGGCTGCCAACAGAATGTTTTCGCAATCAGAGGAGAAAACTGATGATTGAAATGTCATGAGAGAATCCCGTTGCAACGAAAAACGCCTTTGTTTTAATGATTGCCACTCCAATTCACGGATCATGTTGTGGCATTATCTCCCGTATTTCGCGATAGTACAAAACGAGCTGCCCTTCTTTGAACTTTTTCGATGTCATCCGTCGGTCCCATCTGATGCCGATCCCAAACCGCACAGCAACATTCCAAGGTATGGCGGATAAGCGTGGTGTAAACAGCTTCTTTAGTAGACCTGTTGGCCCTTCTAAGAGTTCTGCCAATGAATCGCTGTCTTTGGACTGCTCTACCCACAACATTTGAAACGTCCCCTTAGAAAAATTATTAAATGACTGTGCTTAAACTGACACACAATATTTTTAGCGCAACGCAGTCTGACTTTCAATAATCCCTACAAAAGAATGGCCCTGACTAACAATAACCTATACCTTTCATGAATCACTTACCTCACAAAAATCTTCGTTACTCAAACTACTGCAATACAGCGTGCACCAATACTGCCAGCTGAATAAAAGATTCTAACTACTGAAGGCACTAACTACTGATAGTCATAGTTACCAAGTGAAAGATTTTGATAGAGAACAAACAATGTATTTACCTTAATAGCGCTCAAAGGTCATAATATACACTCCTGGAAATGGAAAAAAGAACACATTGACACCGGTGTGTCAGACCCACCATACTTGCTCCGGACACTGCGAGAGGGCTGTACAAGCAATGATCACACGCACGGCACAGCGGACACACCAGGAACCGCGGTGTTGGCCGTCGAATGGCGCTAGCTGCGCAGCATTTGTGCACCGCCGCCGTCAGTGTCAGCCAGTTTTCCGTGGCATACGGAGCTCCATCGCAGTCTTTAACACTGGTAGCATGCCGCGACAGCGTGGACGTGAACCGTATGTACAGGTGACGGACTTTGAGCGAGGGCGTATAGTGGGCATGCGGGAGGCCGGGTGGACGTACCGCCGAATTGCTCAACACGTGGGGCGTGAGGTCTCCACAGTACATCGATGTTGTCGCCAGTGGTCGTCGGAAGGTGCACGTGCCCGTCGACCTGGGACCGGACCGCAGCGACGCACGGCTGCATGCCAAGACCGTAGGACCCTACGCAGTGCCGTAGGGGACCGCACCGCCACTTCCCAGCAAATTAGGGACACTGTTGCTCCTGGGGTATCGGCGAGGACCATTCGCAACCGTCTCCATGAAGCTGGGCTATGGTCCCGCACACCGTTAGGCCGTCTTCCGCTCACGCCCCAACATCGTGCAGCCCGCCTCCAGTGGTGTCGCGACAGGCGTGAATGGAGGGACGAATGGAGACGTGTCGTCTTCAGCGATGAGAGTCGCTTCTGCCTTGGTGCCAATGATGGTCGTATGCGTGTTTGGCGCCGTGCAGGTGAGCGCCACAATCAGGACTGCATACGACCGAGGCACACAGGGCCAACACCCGGCATCATGGTGTGGGGAGCGATCTCCTACACTGGCCGTACACCACTGGTGATCGTCGAGGGGACACTGAATAGTGCACGGTACATCCAAACCGTCATCGAACCCATCGTTTTACCATTCCTAGACCGGCAAGGGAACTTGCTGTTCCAACAGGACAATGCACGTCCGCATGTATCCCGTGCCACCCAACGTGCTCTAGAAGGTGTAAGTCAACTACCCTGGCCAGCAAGATTTCCGGATCTGTCCCCCATTGAGCATGTTTGGGACTGGATGAAGCGTCGTCTCACGCGGTCTGCACATCCAGCACGAACGCTGGTCCAACTGAGGCGCCAGGTGGAAATGGCATGGCAAGCCGTTCCACAGGACTACATCCAGCATCTCTACGATCGTGTCCATGGGAGAATAGCAGCCTGCATTGCTGCGAAAGGTGGATATACACTGTACTAGTGCCGACATTGTGCATGCTCTGTTGCCTGTGTCTATGTGCCTGTGGTTCTGTCAGTGTGATCATGTGATGTATCTGACCCCAGGAATGTGTCAATAAAGTTTCCCCTTCCTGGGACAATGAATTCACGGTGTTCTTATTTCAATTTCCAGGAGTATATATATATATATATATATATATATATATATATATATATATATATATATATATATATCAATTCGTGGCATCCAGTCTTACAAATTTACTGTCTCTGATGGACACACGTCCAGATCATCCGCTCTCAAAACTCCGCCATCTCTCTCCCCACATCCACCACTGCTGGCGGCTCACCTCCAACTGCGCAACGCTACGCGCTGTTAACATCCAGCTGCCCAACACTACCGATAGCAGACAACAATGCAAACTAGCCACAAACTGCATAGAGTACAGTCAGTAATTTTCATACAGAGAGCTATGTGGCGTTAGCATTATAAAAACCTAAACAGCCTACTTACATAGCCCCCATGCTCCCCACAACAAATTTTACAAATTGTTTTGGGCAGTGGTCAATACAGATTTGAAAACATTTTTTCATTATTACAGTAACAAAGAAATCAAATACACACACTTATTGATACAATGTTGGTTAAAAGCTGAAAATTTTCTCACAGTCCATAAAGACAGTCCTGATCATTCATCACATTAAAATTGCAGTGGTTTTTTTATTTCTTTTCTCAAAGTCTGAGCAGTGAAAGAAAATGCACAGGAAGTAGTGGATTTCCATGCAGTCTTGAGGAAGCAGTGTTGTTCTTCCAACGGATAGACAATTCTGCAATGCTGACTCTTGACATGTAGACAGGTAATGGGCCACAACAGAGCAAACCCACAGCAGAGTCAGTCGAAGTTTTGAAGAATTTTGATAGGTAGGTCATCACAGCGCAGACCACTGTAGTCCTTGTAGAGATAATGGTACTGGTGGGCCATCAAAGGTGCAGACTCACTGTAGTCCTTGTAGAGATGGCCAGCAGCCATCTGTTGCGATTGTGCAGGTGCACAATCACCACTGAAGAGTCTTGCAGACAATATGCAAGTCCATAAACCACCACTTGTGCACTCACAAACTGTTTGGTATGTCCTTAGAACGAGCAATGCTGTTAACCAGTCCCTTGCTGAATTATCAACACATGTGCAAACACTAACAGTCCCAACTTCTCATGTATTGTGCATATACTATGACCAACAGATACGTGTGCAGTGAAATGTAACTTAATTTGAAGAGCTGGTGTCTATACAATTATAAATTTACAACATAAGAATACAATTACAAAGGTACAAAATCCATCATTAAAGAATATAATAGTACAGATAACATTTGTAGTAACGCAGGCTTTACAAAAGAATAGCAATAAACATATACATCAGTGTTACAGGAATTATGACATTAATAAGTACATAAAAGATCAGAATAGCTTTCGAAAATAATGTCTAAACATCTTTACAAAGTAAATAACATAGTATTAGAAAAATTCTACAACATACATATCATGAGATAAACACATAAAGACAGGAAGAACACAAATACACAAAGGTACACAAACACATAGCGGAATAACACAAAAGGAAAGGACAAGGTTTGTTTTACTGCAGTATTTTGCAAACAAAACTTTCTTTACTTCTTGGCGATCTCTCTTCATTCTTCATTATTTCCAAAAGGTCCTATCTATACCTGCTTTCTGTACTTTTTTCGTATAACTTCTCAATGCATTTCTTCCAATTCATCGCAACTCATTCTCTTATATAGCCTATCCCCCCTTAAGCTAATTTAAATCTACTGAGCTCAGATGCATAAACTAAGGGACGAGGCAATGCAGCAGCACAAAACAATTAACACAACAGCCATGACAAAAAAATGCGAATTGGCAAAGGTAGCAGCAGTAAATCTAAATTAGCAATGCAAATGCAATATTGCAACTAATATAAGGCAATGTGCAGCAAACAAGAAATATAAATCAGTAGTAAAACTGGCTTAACAGAGTAATACAAAGTGAAATTCAGTAGCACTACGCCTGGCAAACAGCAGCAGCAAATGCAATAACTTATATCTAATCATGTCAAACCCACAAGCAGAAAAAATGGTACACTAAAGACAACAATGCAGATAAGGGAAATGTCTATTCACATCTTAATGTCTATGTCATTAAAGTGGTGCACCACAACTTATTCTACAAAAAATTACCAAGTACTTGAAAAGAAAATTATGTATGCAGTTACTGTTATTAGTCCCTTCTTATTGTTCTTCCCTTTCCAAGTGCTCCTTTTTCGAAGAGTGTGGATCACAAAATTATTATTTAATACATCTGTTGACAGAAAGTGTTCACATTAGCAAATGCATTTAATTTTATTTTATAAAACCAATGCTGCAACACAGCTGGAAACCAGATATCAAATGAAATAAGCAACTATGTAAAGCAAAGCATAAAAATATCATTCAATAGTCATCTGGCATTTCATAAGTTAATAGAAATTCTCTCAATTCTCGTAGAAAGACACTTGTCATAACCAGGTGTGGAGATGTAAGAATATTTCCCATCAATTCATAACCATTTGAGTAAGTAGCACAAAGTACGTGCTCCATGTTGTTGTTGTGGTCTTCAGTCCTGAGACTGGTTTGATGCAGCTCTCCATGCTACTCTATCCTGTGCAAGCTTCTTCATCTCCCAGTACCTACTGCAACCTACATCCTTCTGAATCTGCTTAGTGTATGCATCTCTTGGTCTCCCCCTACGATTTTTACCCTCCACGCTGCCCTCCAGTACTAAATTGGTGATCCCTTGATGCCTCAGAACATGTCCTACCAACCGATCCCTTCTTCTGGCCAAGCTGTGCCACAAACTCCTCTTCTCCCCAATCCTATTCAGTACCTCCTCATTAGTTATGTGATCTACCCATCTAATCTTCAGCATTCTTCTGTAGCACCACATTTCGAAAGCTTCTATTCTCTTCTTGTCCAAACTATTTATCGTCCATGTTTCACTTCCATACATGGCTACACTCCATACAAATACTATCAGAAAACACTTCCTGACACTTAAATTTATACTCGATGTTAACAAATTTCTCTTCTTCAGAAACGCTTTCCTTGCCATTGCCAGTCTACATTTTATATCCTCTCCACTTCGACCATCATCAGTTACTTTGCTCCCCAAATAACAAAACTCCTTTACTACTTTAAATGTCTCATTTCCTAATCTAATTCCCTCAGCATCACCCGATTTAATTTGACTACATTCCATTATCCTCGTTTTGCTTTTGTTGATGTTCATCTTATATCCTCCCTTCAAGACACCATCCATTCCGTTCAACTGCTCTTCCAAGTCCTTTGCTGTCTCTGACAGAATTACAATGTCATCGGCGAACCTCAAAGTTTTTATTTCTTCTCCATGGATTTTAATACCTACTCCGAATTTTTCTTTTGTTTCCTTTACTGCTTGCTCAATATACAGATTGAATAACATCGGGGAGAGGCTACAACCCTGTCTTACTCCCTTCCCAAACACTGCATCCCTTTCATGTCCCTCGACTCTTATAACTGCCATCTGGTTTCTGTACAAATTGTAAATAGCCTTTCGCTCCCTGTATTTTATCCCTGCCACCTTTAGAATTTGAAAGAGAGTATTCCAGTCAACATTGTCAAAAGCTTTCTCTAAGTCTACAAATGCTAGAAACGTAGGTTTGCCTTTCCTTAATCTTTCTTCTAAGATAAGTCGTAAGGTCAGTATTGCCTCACGTGTTCCAGTATTTCTACGGAATCCAAACTGATCTTCTCCGAGGTCGGCTTCTACTAGTTTTTCCATTCGTTTGTAAAGAATTCGCGTTAGTATTTTGCAGCTGTGGCTTATTAAACTGATTGTTCGGTAATTCTCACATATGTCAACACCTGCTTTCTTTGGGATTGGAATTATTATATTCTTCTTGAAGTCTGAGGGTATTTCGGCTGTTTCATACATCTTGCTCACCAGATGGTAGAGTTTTGTCATGACTGGCTCTCCCAAGGCTGTCAGTAGTTCCAATGGAATGTTGTCTACTCCGGGGGCCTTGTTTCGACTAAGGTCTTTCAGTGCTCTGTCAAACTCTTCACGCAGTATCGTATCTCCCATTTCATCTTCATCTACATCCTCTTCCATTTCCATAATATTGTCCTCAAGTACATCGCCCTTGTATAGACCCTCTATATACTCCTTCCACCGTTCTGCTTTCCCTTCTTTGCGTAGAACTGGGTTTCCATCTGAGCTCTTAATGTTCATACAAGTGGTTCTCTTCTCTCCAAAGGTCTCTTTAATTTTCCTGTAGGCAGTATTTATCTTACCCCTAGTGAGATAAGCCTCTACATCCTTACATTTGTCCTCTAGCCATCCCTGCTTAGCCATTTTGCACTTCCTCTCGATCTCATTTTTGAGACGTTTGTATTCCTTTTTGCCTGCTTCATTTACTGCATTTTTATATTTTCTCCTTTCATCAATTAAATTCAATATTTCTTCTGTTACCCAAGGATTTCTACTAGCCCTTGTCTTTTTACCTACTTGATCCTCTGCTGCCTTCACTACTTCATTCCTCAAAGCTACCCATTCTTCTTCTACTGTATTTCTTTCCCCCATTCCTGTCAATTGTTCCCTTATGCTCTCCCTGAAACTCTGTACAACCTCTGGTTCTTTCAGTTTATCCAGGTCCCATCTCCTTAAATTCCCACTTTTTTGCAGTTTCTTCAGTTTTAATATACAGGTCATAACCATTGGTCAGAGTCCACATCTGCCCCTGGAAATGTCTTACAATTTAAAACCTGGTTCCTAAATCTCTGTCTTACCATTATATAATCTATCTGATACCTTTTAGTATCTCCAGGGTTCTTCCATGTATACAACCTTCTATCATGATTCTTAAACCAAGTGTTAGCTATGATTAAGTTGTGCTCTGTGCAGAATTCTACAAGGCGGCTTCCTCTTTCATTTCTTAGCCCCAATCCATATTCACCTACTACGTTTCCTTCTCTCCCTTTTCCTACACTCGAATTCCAGTCACCCATGACTATTAAATTTTCGTCTCCCTTCACTATCTGAATAATTTCTTTTATTTCATCATACATTTCTTCAATTTCTTCGTCATCTGCAGAGCTAGTTGGCATATAAACTTGTACTACTGTAGTAGGTGTGGGCTTCGTATCTATCTTGGCCACAATAATGCGTTCACTAAGCTGTTTGTAGTAGCTTACCCACGTTCCTATTTTCCTATTCATTATTAAACCTACTCCTGCATTACCCCTATTTGACTTTGTGTTTATAACCCTGTAGTCACCTGACCAGAAGTCTTGTTCCTCCTGCCACCGAACTTCACTAATTCCCACTATATCTAACTTTAACCCATCCATTTCCTTTTTCAAATTTTCTAACCTACCTGCCCGATTAAGGGACCTGACATTCCACGCTCTGATCCGTAGAACGCCAGTTTTCTTTCTCCTGATGACGACATCCTCTTGAGTATTCCCCGCCCGGAGATCCGAATGGGGGACTATTTTACCTCCGGAATATTTTACGCAAGAGGACACCATCATCATTTAATCATACAGTAAAGCTGCATGCCCTCGGGCTGCATAGTATAATCATATGTTTCCAAGTAATGAGTGTGTCATATTTGCAATGCTTTCTGTAAAGGAATGTCAATAGCGAGGTTAATGGCCTCTTTTTCTCCCACCTAATGGCTTTTTTTTTTCAGGCAGGTGGCACAGCTGGGCACTCACATCGCATTATGTCAAGGTCACTTAGGTTTCTTACCAAAATATTTACGACTGCAGTTTGCGCTACAATGACAGTCTCATATAAAAAAATTTCACAGGTCAAGAATTTGCCAGAATTGTGATACATTCACGCATATACACACATTTCATAACTCTTAAAGTACCATTCTTGGTTTCCAACATCCTTTTTCACAAACCAGAGTCCCTAACCACTACTCATTATTCCTTACTTTATTACACATTTACATATTCGTAGACACGTCTTCATTCTTTCATCATAATAAATAGCATAATCAAATTCCTCATATAGCATCAGCTTATTGATCATAAACATACCTCAACAGCATAATACACATTGTCATCGTAATAATAACATCAGAAACACTCAGCCAAATCTCAAAAACGTCGTAGCTTTCTGCAATAATTTCAAAACCTAAAAAACTCTCTGCTCATGTCAATAGAGTCATCTACCTCAATCGTACTTTAAGATCATGATCCCATACCAAACACATAATTCAAAGCTCTCATAGTATCACAATGGTTCCGAAAAAAATATGAAGAGTTCACACAGAACAGACAAAATACAATTTCATAAGTGTGAAGTTATCCAACTGCGTAATTATGTAAACATCTGTCACTGACATAGTAAAAAAATGTGTGTTTCTCTGTTAAATAATCAGATAGCTGTGTAATTCTGTGTCAGAGAAATATGGTACAGATGTGTAAAGTTGTATAAGCAAATACCATATTAGCTAGGGCTCCTTGTGATTGTGTCACACATGGCACACAAAGTAGGCGTGAACCCCCCTGAGGATTAATGTAATTATACCCTCAGGTGTTACAGATTACAGCAATGGAATGAAATGTATCACCGAAAACCTTTGTATCTTTATAATTCAAAAATCTTTAACAATAAATGTTTTAACTACAAAATTAATCACTCAAATACGTGTACTGTAGCGCTAAACTGTGCGTATTGTTGTAAGATAAACTCTGTCATTACTTAAGGGTAAAAATGTAGCAAGTGTAGTAATTATCGTCGTCTGTAAGCAAAGTTCTGTGTAAGTCTGTACTTACCTCGTAATAAACAAAAGTGAAATGCTATGTGTGTAGATATCGTAGTTATTATGTACAGTACCGTGATCAAGAAAGTACTATACTGTAACGTATTGTTGTGCTACGAAAACGGCTGTCTCATTGTAGATATACCACAAACGTTACTACTAAAACATGTTTTACTTTCCAGAAGAATTCAGAAAAACTGTGCAGATATAAAACAGATACAGCACAAAAGCAACAATGTAAATTGTGTCACACATTAGTAACGTCGAGATAAAATCGTGTAGCTGTCAAAGAAACCAAATACTAAGTCACCTTTAATCTCACAGAAAGTACTTCAAATAAAGAATGTCTTTTCAAGTAAACCAAAATGTTGCATTAAAATCTCTTTAGCAGTATATGTTCTAAGTATGTAAGCCTTATAGTCGTTACGTAATCGTGCAACTAACAAGCAAGAATGTACACACACAGTAACACTGTGTCCTCTGTTCACTATAACAATGGATTTGTAATTACTTGTCTAAATAAGTTCCCTAGGGTCTTGACTGGATAGTTAACTTTAAAACATAGTTGCATGTTAACAGTTTCTAAGTGTGACAAACAGTACTAGTAACGTGAAGTGAAACATTTTATAGTAAAGACTAAATTAAAAAAAAACAGATTATCTCTCAATAAACGGTTTTACATGTGAAATGTGGTGCAATCCTTTACTCTTCCTAGTACGCAGAGTTTCAACTTCAACGCAATTATCATGTGGTATACGTCGGATTCTGTAAGGTCCATTGTAAATCAGAAAGAATTTGTGACTCAAGTGTTTCTTCTTATGTGACAATGAATGAGCTTTACTGAGAACTTTCTGACCAATATATAATTTCTTTGCATTTGCTTTACCGTGTAGTTTTCTCCTTTTGTCTGATGCAGATTTTATATTTTTAATAGCCAAATCAATTATGTCTTTGTGTCGAAGTTTACGTGTATTCGGGAAAGGTACAATCTCTCGATTCTGTTCGGTGGTTCTTCATTCTTCAGTACAAGAGTAGGTGGTAAAGCAGTGGAGTCATGAGGCATTTCATTCAGCACGTTTTGAAATAAGTGTAAATATCTGTCGCAATACTGATGCTTTCTGTGACAATAAAGTCTGCAAAGCTTATTGATTTCTTTCCCGTTCAGACAGGTTACAGTGTGGTGAGTACAATGAAATAAAAACTGGTTTGATTTTATGATTCCGAAGCATGCGTGACCAAACAGCAGATCTGAACTGCGGTCCGTTATCTGAAATGACTTTACTAACGTGTCCAACTTCACGTAAGAAATTTTTAACAAATGCGTTGGATACAGACCGTCCAGTGGCTTTACGTAACGGCGTGAAAGAAACCAATTTTGAAGTAAGTTCAACAGCGACTAGAACGTACGAAAATCCATTCGATGTTCTCACAAGGGGTCCCAAGAGATCAACAGCAGCAAATTCTTTTAATTTAGATGGAATGATAGGAAACAACGGAGCACGATGTGAGATGGTAGATGGTTTAGCTTTTTGACAAAGTTTACAAATAGACAAGACTCTTCGAATTCTCTTTTCCATATTGTTAAAATAACAAGTCGTCCGAAGAATATGATAACATTTTCTTGGACCAAAATGTGCGTAGCTGAAATGAATGTACCAAATGATCCTATTAACAAAATCGTTAGGAATGCAAAGTACCCATAGCTTGTCATCAACAGTGCAGCGTTTGAACGGTATGTTGTTTCTAACTAGATAATAATGCCGAACCTGTGTGTGTGTGTCTTGTCATGCCATTTACTTTTGATGTCTTTCCAAATCGGATCTTTATCTTGTTCATGAGCATTGTCCTTTAAAGATGTGGTGATGAAGTTTTCGAAGGCGACTTTCTGAATGTAAAGAACACTGAAATTTTTTCTCGAGGTTGCCATCTGCGTTACTTTTCTCAAGCCCAGCCGGTGCGCGTGACAGTGCGTCTGCAACAATGTTCTCCTTGGCGGGAATGTAGACTATTGTGAAGTGGAATTCTTGCAGAAACAATGCCCAACGTTGTAACCTGTCATGATTAAATTTTGAAGACATAAGAAATTGTAATGCACGATGATCACTGTACACTTTTACGTGCTTACCAGAAAGAAAGAAAAGGAATTTGTTAAATACCCAAACGATAGCTAAAGCTTCTAATTCAGTAACGGAATAATTTTTTTTTCAGATTTTGTTAGCACTCGCCTAGCAAAAGCAATGGTTTTCTGAATAGTAGTGTTATTTTCTATGGCTTCTTGAAATAAATGGGCACCAAGACCAACTTTAGAAAAATCCGTACTAAGACAGAAATCTTGTGACAGATCTGAATGAGCTAGTATTGGCGCGTTAAGTAGCGCTTCTTTCAAAGAATTGAATTCCAATTGTACCTGTTCGTCCCAGTTCCAAATAGTATTTTATCTAGTGAGAGAACAAAGTTTTGGTGTAACTAGAATTTGCATTTTCAGATTAACGACGGTAAAAATTTACGAGACCTAGAAATCTGCGGACTTGTTTCTTGTGGATGGAACTGGAATGGCTCTGATTGCTTCTAACTTTTCAGGATCCGGCTGAATGCCTAATACGTCCCTCTTCCCGTATTGGAGCGCGAGTGTCCTCTGAAATATGTAATTCTTGTATTATCCGTGTCAGTTGATCTTGTACTTCCCGGATTTCTTTTTTGTACTGTGTATTGATTTGATTTTGATTTTGTTTGAACTTTCTAATTTGTTCATACTCTTCTGTGTCAGTGAAGGCTACTGGTCTTGTGTCATTCAGATCATCATCTACCTTTGTAGATAAGTTAGTGAACTGATCCGAAAGTTCGGCTACTTTCTCCAATAGTGAACTGATTTCCTCAGTGTGTTTATCTGAACCAAGATTCAGAGTGTCCATTTGTGTTGAAATCGTATCTACTGTGTCCCTTAAGTTTTCCTGAGTTTTTGCAAGTTGCGTAACCGAATCGGCAGATGCAACTGAGTCAATTTTAGCTTGCAAGGTGTCGTGATTTTCATGAACAATAATTTCCAGTTCTTTTATGGCTGCTTCGTGATTCTGTAATGCATTTTCATGACGCGAAAAAATAGGTTGGAAATGATCACAAATTTGTGTTTTGCTTCATTACAGACTTTGTGACATTTCGATTCCATTTTAAATAACTCAGCAGTTAAAACTTCACTTGTTTGTTCAAGCGTTTGTTCCATTGAGTCTAACTTTTGAAGCTGTTTCTGTGTTTGTCTCTGATTTTGTTCCATCGTGTTTAACTTTTGCTGTGTTTGTCTTTGATTTTGTTCCATTGTGTCTAACTTTTGTTCCATTGTGTCTAACTTTTGAAGCTTTTGTCCCATTTGTTGCATTGATTGTAATAACAATGCACAGGTGTCTGAAACATGTTCCTCAGTGCTATTCGGCAGTACATTTGAACCGACAATATTCGCATTTTGAAAAGCAGAAAATGTGTCTTGACTTATTTGAGAAAACGGTGAGGACGCAAAACCTGAATCTACAGTATTTGCAAGATTGTGTCCTGCCATTTCGGATTCCTGAGGCGAGCTGTTGCCAACCGATCGATCGATAATGCTTCCCTGGTCACTAATTGTTTCACTGTCTACACCATTATTTGCCGCCCGCTCCATTTCCCTATGCAGTATTACCAAATTACAACTTTGAACACTAGTTAATTCATTACACGGTGGCGCTAACACACTGCTTTCGTCTTCACTGTTATTTCTCAGTTTACTTTGGAGCCTAGTATTACGTTTTTCACACGCCATTATTGTTACAATATTTAACACGATAACACAGAAAAGAACAATTTGAAGAGCAAAATAAGAAAACACATTAACATATCTTTGAAAATAATATCTAATTAATTGCAAGCGCAGCTGCGAAATACTTGGTGCAAATCTACATGCTTGCCACAACTGTTTTACTGTACAACAATGAAAAACTACAACTACAAAGGAAATTCTCTCTATAATTACGCACTAACAATAAACAATACTACAAAAATTACACAAACTACAAGAAAAAATCAGAAGATTGCAGTGAGGTATCCTTGGCTAAGGGTCGACATATGAAATGTCCCCTTAGAAAAATTATAAAATGACTGTGCTTAAATTGAAACACAATATTTTTAGCGCAACGCAGTCTGACTTTCAATAATCCCTACAAAAGAATGGCCCTGACTGCCAGCTGAATAAAAGATTCTAACTACTGAAGGCACTAACTACTGATAGGCATAGTTAGGAAATGAAAGATTTTGATAGAGAACAAACAATGTATTCACCTTAATAGTGTTCAAAAGTCATAATATATATACATATCAGTTCATGACATCCAGTCTAACAAATTTACTGTCTCTAATGGACACACGTCCAGATCATCCGCTCTCAAAACTCCGCCATCTCTCTCCCCATATCCACCACTGCTGGCGGCTCACCTCCAACTGCGCAATGCTACGCGCAGTCCACATCCAACTGCCCAACACTACAATAGCAAATTCCAACAATGCAAACCAGCCACAGACTGCATACAACACGGCCAGTGATTTTCATACAGAGCGCTACCTGGCGTTACCAATATAAAAACCTAAACAGCCTACTTACACATTATCTTTGTGATCGTTCCAGTTAGGTTATTTGTAATTGTAATCCGTAAATAGTAAGTTGAATTTAAAGCCTTCAGATTTTAATGACTTATCGCGTAATCGAAGTTTGGCTTATTTCTTTTAGTACTCATGTGAATAAGTTCACACTTTACCCGTGCGAGGTAGCCGCTCAGTCTCAGCTGTCTTGTCACGGTCCGAGCAGCTGACCCCCCCCCCTCGCCACACTTCCCCACCCCCCTCGGAGGTTCGTGTCCTCTCTCAGGCGTGGGTGTGTTGTACTTAGTTTAAGTTAGATTAAGTAGCGCGTAAGCTTAGGGACCGATGTCCTCAGCAGTTTGGTCCCATAAGACCTTACCACAAATTTCCAAGTTTTTTACTCTTTTCTATAATCAAGGTCATCTGCAACTTTTCACATCATACAGATATCTTATCTAAATCATTTTTCAAAAATGGTTCAAATGGCTCTGAGCACTATGAGACTCAACTGCTGAGGTCATTAGTCCCCTAGAACTTAGAACTAGTTAAACCTAACTAACCGAAGGACATCACAAACATCCATGCCCGAGGCAGGATTCTAACCTGCGACCGTAGCAGTCTTGCGGTTCCAGACTGCAGCGCCTTTAACCGCATGGCCACTTCGGCCGGCGCAAATCATTTTTCAATTCGTTTGGATCATCTGATGATTTTACAAGACAGTAAATGACAGTATCATCTGCAAGCACTCTAAGAGGTCTACTCAGATTGTCTACTATGTCGTTAATATAGATCAAGAACAATAGAGGCACTATAACACCTCCATGAGGAACACCGGATATTACTTCTATTTT
This sequence comes from Schistocerca nitens, assembly GCF_023898315.1. Lineage (NCBI taxonomy): Eukaryota > Metazoa > Arthropoda > Insecta > Orthoptera > Acrididae > Schistocerca > Schistocerca nitens. The sequence continues at coordinate 79,907,885 of NC_064622.1, read as the reverse complement.
ACTCGATGTATGTGCGTCTATTACTACGAACTGTGACTTTTCTGACAGGAAATCACGAATCCAGTCGCGCAACTGAATCAGTATTCCACAGGCACGTAGTTTGGTTAGAAGACGCTTGTGAGGAACCGTGTCAAAAGCCTTCTGGAAGTCTAAAAATATGGAATCAATTTGACATCCCCTGTCGATAGAACCCATTACTTCATGAGTATAAAGAGCTAGTTGTATGTCACAAGAACGATATTTTCTGAATCCTTGCTGACTATGTGTCAATAAATAGTTTTCTTCGAGGTAATTAATAATGTTCGAACACAGTATAGTTCCAAAACCCTACTGCAAATCGACGTTAGTGATATGGGCCTGTTATTCAGTGGGTTACTCCAACATCCCTTTTTGGGTATTGGTGTGACTTGAGCCACAACTGTTCACGGTTGGTTTGAAAAACAATCTGAACAATTCGAGCGAATGATTTGGTCAACCAGATCGTCCGACATATACCCCACCGCACAATTAAGGGACATAATCGAGATGTAAGTTCATCCACAAGATCCTGTACCGCCGACATTTTCACAGTTATGGACGCTACAACGGTAGCATGGCTCAGTATTCCTGCAGGGGGTTTTCCGAGTTTTTGAATGTATGCCCCGTCCAATTGCTGCACTACGACAGGCAGAAGGAGACCCAACAAGATATTAGGACGTACCCCATCTCTTGTCATCTCACTGTATCGAGATACGAAATGAAATGTCGTGCTATGTATTTCTTGCTAATTAGCGAAGTTAATGTGGGGCTGTGGTACAGGGATGGTGCATTCCATGCTCTAATTTTGGCTGATGGCTGCTGTGAACAAATAATACGTGACTGTTAGCTGCTACTTCATTTTATTTTTGGTTTTGCGTCACTTCAGGATGGAGTTAGAGCGGCTTCTTCTCACCACGGTCGATCATAGTTGTTTTTTTACTAGACTCGAGCAAAGGTGTTGAAACACAACTACCTCTTTCGCTTTATCATGTTTTGTTTGAGCGCTTGGCCCACTTCATTCTGCATTTGTTAACCCTAAGTGACATACGAGGCCATGCTGAAAATTAATACCTCCGAATTTTTTATGCCATTATTGTTAATTCTATTTTCTTAAGGCGAACGTTATTGACATTCTACATCTTCATTCTTCATTTCTACATATGTGCAGTCCTCTGGTAGTAGAGGACATGGAATTGCATTGTGTAAAATGGCGGTGTGTAACGTTACGGTGTCAGTGCGTGAGAGAAGGCGTACTGTAAGTTTCGAATTCGCTTTAATCAAGTTTAGAATTCAAAGAGGTGGTCCACACATGAACCATCCTCTCCTTCAGTACTATAATGCCAGACCACTCACGAGCGCTGTGACAATTGCAACAATCCGACGTCTTGGGTTCGATGTCATCGGTCTGCTCTGTACCGTTTCGACTTGTCCCATACCTTCACTTCTTTCCAAAACTTAAATAATATCTTCGAGGGCTTCATTTTGATAGTGATGAAGTGTAGTAAATAGAGGTGAGGTTATTTCTCCGTAAACTATTTCACATAATCTACAGTGACGGTATCAAAATACTGTTCTCTCTTTGGGACAAATGCGTTCGTCGTCAGCGTGACTATGTTCGAAATAAATATGTATACATGAAGCATGAAGACTTAGAATGTTAATAACGTTCGTTCTATTTAAAAAGCTTTAAGAGTTTACTCATCAAACGTTACGTGAAATCCTTTTTTTCTGGACGCCCTTCTATATATTTACAGTAATTTGTTAGTGTACAGTATTTGAGACACTGAAACTAATATTTTACAAACAAGCTGAGTCTCTTGGGAGAATGTTATCAGCAGTTACGCTGTTTCTGTCTGCATAGTTGTAATTGCTTAGTATTTTGCATCATTTTTGTGATTATTTCTACAGATGGGATGTATATCTGAGTTTAACAGATATCAGTGATTTGACATGAAAATCGTTCTTCTGTTCTGGTCTTCATTCGGAAGATTGATGAGACGCACCTTCCCACGTTAGGCTATCCTATGCAGGCATTTTCATCTCCCCATTAACTACTACACTGTATAGTGATTCCTTCGACTTCCTCTACCTGTGTATTCTCACACTTCCCTGCATTACCAAATGAACTGCCCCTTCGTTGTTCAGCATGTGTTACGTCGAAGGATCTGCTCCTTTAGTGCCGTAATTTTCTTTTCTCCTCAGCTCGATTCAGTACATCTTCTTTAGTTATACGATCTACCTGTCTAATCTTCTGCAGTCTTCTGTAGCACCACGTTTCAAAAGACTTTATTCTCTTCTCGTCTGCACTGCATATCCTCCGTCTTTACAAAGTTGCCCAGGTAAATACTTTGCTACCGTTTTATTGTATGTTACATGTTAAAATACTTCTCATTTCATATAAACACTTGTCTTTGTGTCGCAAATCTGTATTTTATATCCGTTTTAATTCAGCCATCATTAATTACTTTGCTCATCAAATAGCAAAACTCAGCTATTACCTTCAGTGACTCATACCGTAGTTTATTATTCTAATTCTCTTAACATAACCTGATTTAATTCGACTTCACTCCGTTACCAGTATTTTATTTTTATGGGCATTCATCTTATAAACTCTTCTCATGACGCTATCCATTCTTTTCAAATTATCTAAGTACATTTCTGGTAACAAAATTATAACGATAGCCATCATTCACCATCAGTGACAAGACGCCCTACACTTGTAAAGGTTTCTATTTGCTAAAAGAAAATTTCCTTTTCATTTAGTAAATAGTAAATTTGACGACTATAGCGATTCTTACCATTGACGATGAATATCAAGTTACGTACGTCCCGTGAACAAAACTTTATGTTATAATGACATCAGCAAGCTTTAAAATTTTTATTTCTTCTCCCTGAACTATGATTCCACTCTAAAATGTTTCTTTATTTTCACTTACTAGTTGCTCAATGCTCAGAACAAATAATGTTGGGGATAAGTTACACTCCTGTCTTACTCCCGTCTCAACTGATGTTTCCCTCCCATGTCTCTAGACTCTTATAACTGTTGTCTGGCTTCTGTGCAATTTGTACGGAACTTTCCCCTCGTTATTTTTTCAACTGATACCACCAAAATTTCAAAAGTGTGAATTCGATGCATCAATATCAACAGAATATTTAGTTTCATGTATCATGTGTCGACACAAAGTTCTCCCAGCATATATATTAAATGTTACTTGATTGTTTCGACGGATACGTAGGTCAGATGTCTACTGGATTCCTTTTTCTATGAATAATATTGTTATTTTATTTTCGTATACCCGTAAAAGGTATATCTTCTAACTGAAACTGGCTGCATTACTGAAGACTTTTGACATGCAGTGTATGGAATGTGACACCATAAATTTTTAAAAGTATATCGAAGATTTAGACCACCGTCTCTTAAACATAATTCACGGACCGAATAACTTCAATGGAAAAACACTGAACAAAGAGCGTTAACCGGAAAAGGGGCTCTGTCAAATAGTCCACAAATTTTCTATTTACCCTATTGAAACATGGAAATATTCTGACGTCAAACTCAAGCCGGAAGCCACCACTCGTGACCTGTATCACAGTCAGTACAGACAACATCAAGGAGTACAGTGCTCGGTGATCATTCTGTGAAGCTGCACAGCGTAACAGGGCGCTGGAATCCCCAGAAACGAAACCCTGCCGGTTCGCGAAAAATAAACGTAGGGGTTCGGTGGTGGGGACCAGGGAGTGGACTGGAGTGGTATATAAACACGCTTGGGACGCCCGGTCGGCAGTCGTATTCGCTCAGAATTAGCGGCAGCAGGCAGAAGCAGCAAATATGAAGGTCACACTAGCGATGGCAGCGGCGGTCTTGTTCGTCGCCATGGCAACCACAGTGGACGCCGCATCGGGTGAGTCTCACTGCGATTGTCGCGTTTCGGAGGTGCCAAGATAATTAATCATTCAGTATTTACATTCTGGTGCAAGTTAAGCAGTGCTGCTCCTGCTGTTCCCACAGAGAAACAGATGCGAACGACGCCTCCCCACTATATAGTTGTATCTCACCGAGTGAGGTGGGCAATGACTGAAGCAGTAGAGCTTGTGTGTGACCTGGTTAAAATCACGCTTTACCTCTGCATAAATCATTTTATGAGGACCCAGAATGGGTCTGAAAATAACACCACAATATCTTCACACTACAGCTACACCTTCGTAATGTAGCATTCCACCTCTCACTCGCAAACTTTAATATTTGGTTGTTGCAGTTCATTCCACTCATCAGACATTACAGTATCGATGTTTTGGGGCTGACTCTTCATACTCTTTGCCAGCTTTTTTTTCTTCTTAAACTACTTTTATGAGTCTGTTATGTCGGACATAAGACTTATAATTTGAACATCCAGCCACAAATATGGTTTAAAAAAGTTAATTTAAATCAGACGATTACAGGTTTCGCATTTATTGCAAATCGACGTTCACATGTCTCTTCTAGAACCTTTCTTTCTTGCTGCGTCCTCGTTACTAGTTCGAATACTATAGCAAAAAAAAAAAAAAAAAAAAAAAAACGATCGTTCATGAGTAGGTGACTTAAGAGAGATTTTTTTTTTCTTTTTAAGCTCCACAGAAACACTCATGTAGTGATTTTAAAAGTTTTAAAATAGGAAATGTGTCGCTAACGTATGTGCTGCATATTTCTGTGCCACGAATTCGTTTTGTATTTGAGTTAAGCATTTTAAAGCTAAGCTTGCCAGTGCTTTCTCAATTTCATTGACGTTCATTATTATTATTTACTCTTTTTTTAGCTTTACGCCATATAAGGTTTTCATTTTTGTTATATCCGTGTACTGTTACGTTTGAATTTTCATCGTAATTCTATATGTTGAGTCAAAACTCATGTCCCATGGGACAAATAGGGATAACCAGAATTGCACCCATAAACTTTCAGAGTTGATAATGCGGACAAAAACAAGAAAAAAGGCTAATAAACGTAGACTGTTGAATGCACACCTTAAGAGCTATGAGCACTTATTCACCCTCGATACTGTGAAACCGCTTCTACCGCTGGCTCTTTGCTTTCCATATTTTGAGAGAGGCGGTGGTAGGCAACAAAACGAGAAAAAACATGTCCAGTAAACAGGGGCTCTAAAGGGCACAGCTTACGAACTGTGAGCGCTTGTTCAGTAGCTAAGTCGTGTTTCACACAAACGAAGATGAAGAAATGTTCATACCTCCAAACAGAAGCGGAATAGGCGTACGTGCTTCTACTTTTTATAGTATCATCCAGGGTCTAAGATTGTGAACGACACGCAAATAAGCGGTCTTTAAGCGAAATTACTAATTCTAAAGCACATCACAACGTCTCACTTACAGTTCATGGTGACGTATTGTTTAGGATACATTCTTAAAACCACCGCTAGAGTGTATAGCTCACACTGCAGCGTTATCACGCCCCATAGGGCCGTTTCCGCTAGGATGCATTGCCTCCGTGTGATTTAAATGTCATCTGTTTAGAATGCCACGAAATTTTTATTCTTATAGGAAATATTTTGTTTTTATTCATTCTTCGTGGTATGAAATCATCAGACAAGCAATCAGTGTACAGAATTTTTTTTTTTTTTTTTTTTTTTTTTTTTTTTTTTGCATGTGGTACATGACACAACCAATCGGCGACGTAAAGCAAATTCCCCCATCTCTCGTAGCGGTAATATTTTACCCAACACATGAACGAGTCAGAATACTTGCGAATGGTCTTTTACGTAGAGGCTGTTGCAATATTCCTACTTACGCGATTGGTCTGCATGTTCTAAATCTTGTTCGTAAATGTTTTGTTGATCAATTTGTTGTGTAGAAAAAAATTTGAAACCACAGTGATACAATGCGGCATTAATAGGAAGTTTAATGAATTTTTAATTTTTTATCTTTTATTTTTATATTTTTATTATATCTAAGAGTTCATAACACAGCTTCGTACTTCCACGCTGTGTGCGAGTTACATTCTAACAGATGTAATAGCATGGATCGTCATTAGAACAAGAAAAAGAACGAGATATACTTAAAGGAAAGTTGAGTGCGTTAACCTCTGCACCAGTTCGTTCGGAAAAACCACCACCAAATGAACCGTGTGTTCGCTACAGATGATAGTCATACAAATCATTCCGAATTATACACGTCTACGATATCTTCAAAAAAGCGTTCACGATAAAAGGAAGTTAAAAAGATATCTACGTGCCTTCACTGTATAAAGAGAGGACTCATTTGTTACATCAGTATAAATATCACCAGTTGGCTTAAGACGAGTAGTTCAAGAAACGTCAAGTAAGGGAGTACGGAAAATCCACGTAAATATCCTGCGCCTAGTTTATTTGTATATTGTATTTTATAACTAGTCTACACAAACATTTTTTTCTTCGCCGTATCAGTTATGGAGACAGGTCTGTGAATGAAAATCCAATTACTATATACGTTATTGTTTCGAAATTTATGTTCCTCATGTTTACATCCTGTTTTGACATTAAAATAAAAAGTTCGCTGAACATCTGTGCATGTTTGAAACCTAAGCTATATGAGGAATCATTTTGTGGTGATTCTTGCAGATGCAGTGCCTGCTAACAAAATTAATAAATATCAGTTCCACCTATTGTTCAGACAACTGTTTTTTATATAAACCCAAACATATTGCACTACCTTTGTGCCATCGTTGAAGGGTGTTTTTTATTCTATTATGTAAAATGTGAACACATTTTAGCTCATAACTGTTCTAACGAAATCATGCCTAAAAAAGGCCTGTCACCGCCGTTACGCTAATTTTTGTACGTTACTGGGTTATGTAGGATCCTCTGTAGATTGATTTGCTAAATCGTCAACCAAACGCACGGGACCACCGTTTAACTGCAGATGACAAACTACCAATATCTGATACTGTACAGTGCGTCCTACATAACACGGTAATGTAGAAAAATTAAGGTAACGTAGTGAAAACATTATTAGATTTAATTTAGTGGGAATAGTTATCACTTAATTCGTGTTAACATGTAACAGAACTGAAAAGAAAACACCGACTGACGAAAAAAATATTTGTTTTTATATAAAAACCATTTGTTTGCATAACAGGCAGACCTGATATTCAGTAAAAAATGAGGCATATTCTTTGGTAGAGAATTATGTGCATATTGGTTGTCTGAATAGTTCCTTACTGAATGAATGTGCATGAGCGAGTGTCATATGGCTACATAAAAAGTTAGTAAGGAAACATAATGTAATGATGTTCAATGCGAAACCGCGGAACGCTTTGTCACAATAAAAAAATGAAAATTAAACCCTGACTGAGACAGTAAACACATTTTCATTTGCTGGTTGGTTTTTGTTCTAGAGTGTACTCCAGGTGACACGAAGAAGGAAGACTGCAACACTTGTAGGTGCACTCCAACAGGCGTCTGGGTCTGCACGCGCAAAGCATGTGTTACGAAGAGAGGTAAGCGGCTGTCTGCTTCGTTTGAGAGTTTCCTCTGTTCTTTCACGAAATACTGGTGTCGAGCAATAATTGTGTTGACACTGTTCAATAATTTTTCGTCCATATAGTGTAGAATGCAAGGTGTAAGAAAACATACATTGTAGCACGCAACGTGTAGTGAAACGATACGGACAAACGTCAAAGAGTTGTAGAGGGTCTCATGAGTAACAAATTCAGTGCAGGAACACCAAAGTCGATACAGGGAGTTGAACGTACCGGGGCTGATACGAGCCGTTAGGGCAGCTAGTGGGTCCGTAATGGGGACTTCGTACAGTAGAACTGTTGTTTGTTGTCCAGAGTTTACGAATGACTACCACAAAGTTCCATGGATAAAATAGAGGTGACTGCCGCATAGATAACCATTGTCCCCAACATTTTCAATGGTCTGTAGCATCATTGGATGACACTTCCACACATGGGATTTTATTCTTAATTTATTTCTAATATCGCTAAGACTAACGCGCAAGTGACCCTTGATAATGATGGGAGAACTGTCCACCACAGAAAACTCTGGAAACGCTGTCACTTGTATGCGAATGCGCGTCTCCCACATGCTCTGCCGCGAGTATTTAACAGCTTCGTTATGTCTGATTTGTATTTTGCCTGCTTCATCGACCTGCTTTACATAACAGCTTCCACGTCGACAAATAAATGATTTTCAAGCCCTTGGGGTAAGCCTTTCCTGCATGCCAGGTATGTTGTGGGAGTAGTATTGACCTGCTTTATTGAACTGTACTGCAGATGGTTTACATGCCGATGAACATTGTTGGGATCAGAGTTATGGAGAGACGGAAATGGACAGAGAGAAGAAGGGGAAGATGCATGAGGCAGATGCATATCGTAAAGGGGTAATAGGCAGTTGGAAAAGGAAGAGGGGGAGGAAGAGATGATAAGGGAAATTGGGAGGAAGATCTGGTCAGAGGAAGGATGATACGGTCAGAGGGATGAGGAGCAAATTATGGTTCGGCGAAAGGGAAAGGGATTGAGGAAATGAACAAAGACAGGAGTGGAGAAGATGAGACAGAGAGAGTTTGGAGGAGGAGTTAGACAAAATGGCTCTGAGCACTATGGGACTCAACTGCTGAGGTCATTAGTCCCATAGAACATAGAAGCAGTTAAACCTAACTATCCTAAGGACATCACACACATCCATGCCCGAGGCAGGATTCGAACCTGCGACCGTAGCGGTCTTGCGGTTCCAGACTGCAGCGCCTTTAACCGCACGGCCACTTCGGCCAGCTAGGAGTTAGACAGATAGAGGTGGGAGAATGAGATGGACAGAGGCAGAAAGAGGTGGACAAAGAGAGAGGGAGGAAGAAGTGTGTTAAATATGTATGTCAAAAAATATACGGGTGAAGCCGTCGGGAAAAATGGGTAGTGCTATAAAAAGCAAGGTATTTAGAATCTGCTTGTTGCAGTTGCTTGGCTGACGTAAACAGACTGGGTGTAAGGATGAACCCAGAATTTTCTTCGTTTTCTCATAATAGAGTACCACATCTCTGTACTCTATATGCCGAATGTTACAAAGAGCAGCTCAGGTGTAGCGAACAGTACTCCTCCACGCTCGCACACGGCAGCTGCAGTTTGTCACTCCAGAGAAGCGCTGAATGTGTAGCTGCGTTGCCAGCCACTCAGCAGCCAGTCACCAATGTAGATGGACTGCCGGTTCCGTTCCTTTTGAGTCACACCATGCACGGAAGGCCCAACAGAATCAGGTTTAGACGGATGACTCGAAGACGCCTCTACTTCACGTGCCCTGTCAGCTGAAGCATTTGAGGTGGTCCTGCTACATTTCCTAGCTCCAGGATATTACACCGCTCAAACAGTGAAAGTGGAGGACTACGACGAGTAGTTATTCCAAAGAGTTTATCGAGATTTCTTTATGTGGCGTAGACGTGCATTCTTGAATAGTTATTCACAAAGCCATGTCTTGCAAGGCACGTTTAAGTTTTTGGAGGGTTACTTGCCTCATTTTAGGCGAAATCTGGGATGGTTGCCTTTGAAAAGTTTGCGGCCGATTCTAATACCCCATCATTGTCCACTTTAATTATTTTCTGTCCATTCTGTAGTTCCTTTGTTTGAATCAATTTTTTTTTTTTTTTGTCCATTCTAGGCTTCTGCTTTTCCTGACCTTTCGCTGCTTCTGCTATTTGTCCTTCTGGAGCTTCTCCTCTTTTGATCCATTAGAACCCATGTTCTTTCTCTCCATTCTGGAAACATGCTTTTTCTGTCGATTCTGATCTTCTGTCCTTTCTGTTCATTCTCGACTTCTGAGTGTGTTGTCCATTCTGATGTTCTGTTCTTTCCGTACATCCGGAGATTCTGTTTTTTCTGTCCATTTTCATTTTCTGTATTTCCTGTCCGTTCTCAGCTTCTGAGCTTTCTGTCCATTCTCAGCTTCTGTCCATTCTGTCCATTCTGTCCATTCTCAGGTTATGCAAATTCTATCCATTCCGAGATTTTGGGTTTCTGACCATTCTGAGCTTCTGTTTCTTCCGTCCATTTTGAGATTCTGTTCTGTCCATTCTGAACTATTGTTCTTCCTGCCCCTTCTGATGTTCTATTCTTTTTTTTACATATTTTATCTTCCTGATGTCTTATTATATGATATATTATAGTAGATAAAAATGCTGCTACTCCCACAAAAGCGTTCGTACAACTCTTTCCTAGCCGCGCGGGATTAACCGAGTGGTCTGAGGCGCTGCAGTCATGGACTGTGCGGCTGGTCCCGGCGGAGGTTCGAGTTCTCCCTCGGGCATGGGTGTGTATGTGTTTGTCCTTAGGATAATTTAGGTTAAGTAGTATGTAAGCTTAGGGACTGATGACCTTAGCAGTTAAGTCCCATAAGATTTCACACACATTTGAACATTTTTTGAACAAGTCTTTCCTATTGTAAAATAAACACGCATTAATTGTGAAATGTGCTCCTATTTTTAGTTCTTTAGTAAACAAGGTAACTGATGAATATTTTTATAATGAGGGAAAGCTGTTTTATTGCTCTCACAGGCAATTATCTGAGTCTCCTTTGATATTGTGTTGCAGAGGTGAACTGCACTCCTGGAACGACCTTCAAGGATAAGTGTAACATCTGCCGCTGCGGTCCCGAAGGTAGAAATGCCAGCTGCACCTTGATGGCCTGTCCTCCTGGCTCGTATTAACCAGGTATGTAATCACTCTGTTTGACGTTCGGCTTTGTGAATTTCAAACCTAATCAAGTTAGCGTTTTAATGCTGCAATGAAGGCTGTCACGCCCAATTTTACGTCAGCATCGCTTCCGGACTGATAGGTCGCGGTGGGTGTATGAGACTACTTTACCGACGTTTCACACCCATCTCTGGGAGACTTCAGAGGCTGGAGGTAAACGAAGTGAAACACAAATGCTTAATTTGCAGTAAGAGAATAGCGATTGATTTAATTTTAATTGTCAATTGTGTCTCCGTCCACAGATAATGATGCATTATGCGTCCTATGACGTAAGGTTATGAGTTACATATAACTCACAGTGCACTTGTAAACTCGGAGAACCTTAAGCTTTGCCAGTTTCTGTCTCTGAATATAGCTCCCTCACATGGGGCAAAACGTTAGTAAATAGTTTGATACGGTGACCAAGGCCTTTGAAATATGATGTTTTAACTGTTGGTTTTAATGATGGAAACATCTCTAGGAAAGCACTATGATAGTTACCGTGAAGCATGTTGTGAGGCCCCTGTTTTAACGAAAAAAACTTTAATAAATACCTAGTAACTGTAGAATAAGTGTCTGTGTGTGTGTGTTTGTGTGTGTGTGTGTGTGTGTGTGTGTGTGTGTGTTAGAGATAGAGAGAGAGGGAGAGAGAGAGAGAGAGAGAGAGAGAGAGTAAGTAAGTAATTTAAATTTTGTCTTAGGCTTTTCACCTCAGTTTATCTCAGTTTATTAATATGAAGTTACAGTGGGCCAAAATAGTGAAATATTTACACTTACATGCAGCACGTTTCATTTTCGTAGTCTCTCGTTGTACTTTTGTGTATATTTAAGACCAATGAAGAAACTCCTATCATAATGAGACACCCTGCAAGTGGCAGGAGAAAAGATAAATCTATCAAAGTTCTTTGTTATTCATTCTTTATACTGATATTTTCCAGCCCAGTGTAACAACTAGCCCAACATTTCTCAAATATTAAAAATATACAATAAGAATGCTATCAACTTGACGCTGAAAATCGCGTAACCGACGGAAAGATTTCCGGGCAAGACTCCATGGAAGATAAAACTAATGAGCTCTAGACTAAATAAACAACGTTGTGGGTGTCACTGTTGATGAAAGAGGCAATAATTTTGCTACGATTCATTCTGTGTACTATTCAGACTTTATTAGTTTATTTATATGCCTTTTTAAATACATGTTACTTGGCACAATATTACACTTACCTACTTTAAAATACTGTTGTCTAATTTTTAAATCCTCATCTGGCTTCTGTTACGCCTTTCTCAGTTTTTTATTCTGCTTGATATGTTTTCGCCGGCCGAAGTGGCCGAGCGTTTCTGGGCGCTTCAGTCTGGAACCGCGCGACCGCTCCGGTCGCAGGTTCGAATCCTGCCTCGGGCATGGATGTGTGTGATGTCCTTAGGTTAGTTAGGTTTAAGTAGTTCTAAGTTCTAGGGGACTGATGAGCTAAGATGTTAAGTCCCATAGTGCTCAGAGCCATTTGAACCATTTTTGATATGTTTTCCCTTTGTATAAAATGGTGTAGTTATTATTGAGGCGCATGAAAATTACAAACACATTCTATTGTGGGGAACGTAAGTGGTTTTTATTTAATCTAAATTAAATACACCTTATACTGCCATATGAATGTTTTGCGTTTTCGTTTCAGCGTTCCTACTTGAAGATGACGGACTATCCGAGAAGTTCTCTGCAGTTAAAACTCTCATTTCAGCAGTGCGGACCTCCTTCTTTTATCTCTGCAGCAGATTATTTTCATCTGATTCCAATTTATGATTTGTAATTCTCTTATCGCATTCAAGCATGAAAAATAAACACATTGACTGTATTCCGTCTAATACAGAGTTTGTTTCACGGACAAAACTTTATTTCCATTGTATGTAAATGCAGTATTTATATGTTTTGATTTTCTTTTTGGTTCATTTGCTCATAAAGTTATTATTTTTCTTTCTACAACCATCAGCAATACAATGGTTTACTTCCTAATGTTAATATTATATTATTCTTACGTGCTCGACAACTTCCACATCCTCCTTCTACTCAGGTGAGCAGTAGTGTTGGACACCTAATTGGCGTCCGTTGTGCTACGTACCAGGATGAATTGAGTGACGCAGAGACTGAATGATATGTTTGTAGTTTTTCACACTTGTCGAGACAAATTTCTAGCTTGTTTGCTATCTTCGCGTTAGTAATATGAATAGTTACATCACGGAACCAGATAAATAAAAAATTATACGATTCGCAAGGAGATGATATAGGAGACTTACCTTTCTGTCTTAGGATAAGCTGATTCTTGCCAAGATATATCCACCTAAAACGCACCATAATGCGTGATCTAGTAGCTTTGGCCTATACCTATGTAAGCATTAAATAAATCGAAAGGATGATAAACAGATGTAAATGATGATGAAAAGTGAACAGGAGTCTTGGCATTAATGTGAACATTGTTTTTACTAATGTTATTTTATTGGTGCCTGGATACACCAAAACAACCAGCACTGCACCAAATTCCACGGACATTAACGCTAACACTTCAGTAGGTACATGGTAAAACGTATCTGTGGTTTAAGTTACCAAATCGGTTTCCAAATAAACAAAATGAACACATACACAAACATAAACCTATCGATTATATTTTAATGCCAACTTTCAACAAGTATACCACAAGCTATTTATAAATTTTTATATCCACTGTCGTCCAATTATCAAGGACTATTGCTTCGGATGAGTGCTGCAGAAAAGGTACAAGCAGGTCTCACAGATACTAATTATTTGCTGGATGTATTCCAATCTCTGTCTTCCTATACAGCTTTTCTACAGCCTCTAGGACCATGGCAGTTATTCCTTATTCCCTCCTGATGACTTGACGCATGTCCTATTGTCCTGTCCCTTCTTCTTGGCAGTGCTTTCCATAAGCTCCCGTCCTCGCCAATTCTGCGGAAAACCTCCTCACTCCTTACTTTATTAGTCTAACTAATTTTCAACATTCTTCTGTAGCGCCACATCTCAAAGGCTTTGATTCTTTTCTGTTGTGGTTTTCTCCCAGTCCATGTCTCACTACCATACAATTCCGTGCTCCAAATGTACATTTTCAGAAATTTCTTCCTCAAATTAAGGTCTGTGTTTGATGCTAGTATGGTTCTATTGGGCAAGCATGCACTTTTTGCCAGTGCTAGTATGCTTTTTATGTCCTTCTTGCTCCGTCCGTCGTGATTTATTGTGCTGCTTAGGTAGCAGAATTCCTTAAATTCATCTACTACTTCACCGTCAATTCTGATGTTAAGTTTCTCGTTGTTCTCATTTCTGCTGCTTCTCATTACTTAAGTCTTTCTTCGATTTACTCTCAATCCATTTTCTGTACACTGTAGACTGTTCAGTCCATTCAGCAGATCCTGTAATCCTTCATTTTCACTGAAAATAGCAATGTCACCAGTGAATCTGTCATTGATATACTCTCACGTTGAATTATAACCCCACTCCTGAAGCTTTCTTTTATTCCCTTCATTGCTTCTTCTATGTATAGATTGAACAATATGGGTGAAAACCTACGTTCTTGCTTTACACAATTTTTAATCGGTGCACTTCGTTCTTGGTCTTCCATTCTTATTGTTACCTCTCGGTCCTTGTACATATTGTATACCATCCTCCATACCATGAACGTATCTTGATCTTTCTTCTGTTTTGCTTCGATTCTCTACCGCAACGTCACAACTGCCTCTTTGGTGCCTTCACCTGTCCTAAAGCCGAAGTGATTATCATCTGACAGATCCTCAATTTTCTTTTCTATTCTCCTCTGCATTAATGTTGTCAGAAACTTACATGCATACGCTGATTATGCGGTAGTTCTCGCACTTAGTTCTCCTTGTTATCCTCGCAATGGTGAGGACGGTATTTTTCCAAAAGTCTGATTGTGCGTCACTAGTCTTATACATCCTACGCACCAACAAGGATAGTTGTTTTGTTGCCACTTCTGCCATTATTTTAAAAATTCCGATGGAATGTTATTTATCCCTTCAGCCTTATTTGATTTTAAGTCGTCCAAGGATCTTTTAAATTATGATCTTAATAATAGATCCCCTACCTCTTCCCTATCACTTTCTCTTTCTTCTATCACGTCATCAGATGTCCTCCTCCTCATAGAGGCTTTCAGTGTACTCTTTCCACGTATCGGCTCTTTCCTCTGCATTTAACAGTAGGATTCCCACTGCACACTTAGTGTCACAACCCTTGCTCACCGAAAGTATTTTTGACATTACTGCATGCTAGGTCAGTCTTTCTGAAACTCATTTCCTTTTCGATTTCTTCATATTTTTCATGCTGCCATTTCGCCTTAGCCTCCCCATTTCTTTCGTTGGTAAGTGACATTTTCGTACCCATTTTCTCGTCGATCAACTGAAGTATTTCTTCTGCTGCCCACGGTTTTTCGCAGTTAGCTCCTCGGTACCTACGTGTAACTTCCCAGGTTCTGTGATTGCCCTTTTAGAAATGCCCATTCCCGTTCAACTGAACTGGCTACTCAGCTATTTATCATCGCAGTATCTGTACGCCGAGAGAACTTCAAGTGTTTCTCTTCTTCATTGCGTAGTACTTCCGTATCCCACCTCTTTGAGCACTGATATTTCACGACTAGTCCCCAAAACCTCAATCTACTCTTCGTCATTAGTAAATTACGATCTGGGTCTATATCTGCTCCTGAGTATCTCTTACAATCGAACGTCTGGTTTCTTAATATCTGCCTGAGAATGATATAATCTAACTGGAATATTCCCGTACCTCTTGTAATTATACGTGTGAGAAAGGGGAACGTGGCGCTGAGCGCTCCGTCTGTACAGAAGTAGTCAGAACAGCAGCATAGGTCTACGTTCTACGTTGCACTACATTGAGCCTCAGCTACTCGTATTTGTGAACATTCCCTATTAAAGTTTAGACACAGATGGCGCTCCGGTAGTTGTGCCAATACGCTACCTGTTGGTGGACGACGTTGAAACCAAGATAAGTGCAAATGCAGTCATCGGATCAAAATCGACGTCGTCTTTCCATGCTGCACTAATTTTAATCCTCCAGTGGAGTGCTTGAGTAAGTATAAGCAAGAGGGACAGAAGATTAGGGCTTATCATCCCATTGACGGCCATTCATTTATTTTAAGAGGCCGTCACGTCTTGAACAGTTTGGTTTGGGTTTGATGCGTGTTGGTTGGTTGTAAACCACTACGTCGATGTGCCTGGCGTTACTTGAACTTTCGTAAACTTGTGATTCTGCTTATTGACCCATGTGTCCCTATTTGTGAACCTTCCTCACTGCATACAAATGTCGCACTCTGGTGGAATTATCATATTCATCACATTTGCCAGTTCTCAAGTATAATGGCATGGATCGTTAAGAATAATGTGTTTAAAAGATCTTCATCAAACCCCGAAGAGCTTTTCGAATGTGCAGAGTCACTAATGACAAAATTATCCTCCTTAAAACGAGAAAACCATTTTCTCACCCTGCTCTGACTAATGGCATTATCCCCATACACGGTGAAAAGGTTTCTGGCTGCCTCCGCTGATGTCAACCCTATACTGAGCTCAGAGAGAAGAATATGTCGAAAATGTTCCGATTTCTCCACTTGGAACTCCATTTTCCAGCGTTCACTCGCTATCTCCAGATGACAAAATACAATATTTAAATTCAAATAGCAACAGTCAACTACTAATAAATAATGACAGTCGATAAATAAGCCCATAGCAGCCGGAATACCAACATGTAAAACAAAAACATTACGAAATTGTGTGCGCCAAGCTAATATAATACCTAGTGGCACAGCTTAAGGGGCGCTAAGTTAGCAATGAGCGCTCTAGTTAAGTAGCTTGGATTTAGCTTACAGAGTGACTATTGTCTACTAATATGTAGTTAATGTGTGTCCTAATTGGGTATGTGAACTTTCTGTTAACTATGTATGTGACTATGACGTGGCCAGTGTGGTTTCTTAACCATAGCGCATTTTCGATTTTATGAGTCCTGAAATTTAGAGGCCTTAATTGAATGATTACTCACCGCTTTTGTTCAGGTTGAATGCGTTCGAAGAAATGCTTTTTAATGATTTTAGAGGTTTGCAGCCTGTAGCGTCAGTTGGTATGAGACCACTTCGGTTGTAAAGATGTCTGAGCCAGTGTGTCCCCTTTCCAACGGTCGCTTACGCTCAGCTTCTGTGAGGCGCGCGTCGTTGCTGCTACCGGAGTCACTCTTCACATCCTGCGCCCTGTTCACCGCAACCACGCCAGGTGGTACAGGTTGGCGTCGGATCGCAAGACTAGTTAATGAAGTTTGAGGTGAACTGGACAAAATAAATAAAGAAAGAAACTGAAAAACAAATAAATTTTTCACCGCGAGCATCCTCAGTCCCAAACATCCCAGTGCTCCACTCCCAGATCACGTTACCTGGTACAAAACTGGACACGTGTGAAGTTACTGGCACCATTCCGTGGCTCGCTGGGACAGTGGACAGGTGCACAACCCAGGTTCTGAGATTTACCTTCAAATACATATTTTTATTGTATGTAATATATGTAATTCCCATCCAAAACCATCTCAAGGGTTTTTCAGTATCAGTAACATTAGCACAAGTGTCACATTAAACCAGCTTTAGTCGTTTCCCTTCAGTCAAACAGCGATCTAGTTTCATATAAGTAAGATTTTGATAACAAGAAATCAAGCATCTGGCAATACAAACAATAAAACCTTACAGACGCCGACCTGTGTTCTGAAACTGATTACTATGAATTAAGAATACCTTATCCTCAGTTATCACAATAGCCCATTAAAAAGATGACAAAAATATCTAAAGAGCGTTGAAGAAATTCCATAATTTGATTACCTTAACCAGATACGTATAACTTATAACGACATTCTACATAAAACTCTACCAAATGTAAAATAATCCTTCTAAGCCTACTTAAGAAATTCTTCCGCAAGAGATAACAAAAATGGGAAATGAGAATAGTAACCTACACAAATTGCAAAAATGTAATAAACTGAAAATCGACGAGATTTGTCAAATGCATAGCACGTATTTTGCATAACCATTGAAAATATGGTTTGAGAATATTATTTTACGCTATCATTACTCATTCATACAATATGACCTGGGTTCATGATCCTCCCCTATATTCATATGAGCACGTGGCCTTTTTCCCTCATGAAACACAAATACTTTTAACACAGTCCAACAACCTTTTCACACACGCAGCACTTGCTACAGTTGATCAAACACAGTCTGTAGCATCCCTCAGAAGAAAACTCAGTCAAAAGATCAGTCTTTAAACGAGCGGAGACAGTTGCTAGCCATTTTTAATCTGACGAGGCGGCATCAACGTTAAACCAGCAACTTGCCCGGTGCCTCACAACTTGCTTTAAAAGTAAATAATGTTTAGGAAACACATACAGTAGAAATACAGAAACCAATCTGAGTCCCATGACAAGACCTTGCATCAGTACGGGAGTGACAGGACTCTGTCAGTGCCGCAGTTCAGCACAGTAGTCCTTGGCGAAAGCCATTATGACTTGTGATATCCCTGGCTGTGGCCACCAGTATTTTATCTTGCTAGAAGCTCGCCTTGATGCAGCTTGATACACGTAAAGTAGCATATGGTACAAAAGCGGAGTGAGGTACAAGCAGCAGATCGTACAGTATGTACCATTCCCGTGGGAGAGTCTGCCAATTGTACTGAACTTGCTTCTGATTGGTTAGTAAATTCGAGAGCTAGGCGCCAAAACGCCTAACTTTTCTTATTAATTATTTATATACTTCTCATTGTATTTAACCTTGTTTTCAGTATGACAATCTCTCGTGGTTACCGTACGAGTCTACCGTTTTTGTTTAACAAATTACACTACATTTGAGAAACATGAGAGTAGCGATTTTACAACCGAAGTGCTTCGGACACCTTCGGGTCGCTTTGGCGCGCCTGGGAGACCAAGTACTTCGGCTGCGCTGGTCAGACTGTTTCGGGCGTTGTGAAGGATTCGGGTGTTCTTCAGAGCCGGACCTGTATCTCTCTGTTTCGCACGGACATGTCGTACTCTATACTGGAAGTTGTCCGAAAAGTTACCGTACTATTAAGAAAGCTATGTCGAGAGTTGTCGAAGAGAGTGTAAAAAGTGATATTTTAAAATATAAACAAACAGGGTCCCTTAATGGGAGGTGTCACCTACCACCTGGACAAGTGGAATCCCACAAAAAAAAGCACAAACACAGATTCAAGTTCGAGATGACAGCATAGCAGCCTCCGCCGAAGAAGATCCCACGACCGACGAGCTGAGCTGGGGACACAACTTTAGAAGACGACAGGTTGGTGGAAAGAACGCTTAGGGACTCTTTTTCAATCTCTACAGATCTCTTCAGCTTCCAGATCTGACTTTCAACACGACGAAATATAATTTATAGTCTTCACCTCCAGAAAAACACAGCTACGCTTAGTGGCCCGCCGTAATGAGTGTCTGTAAAACTTCTCACGACCCTCCGGACCCTCTTGCTCCCTTCCATCAATTTCTTCTTGAAACACAGGCTACAATACAAAAGATGCCTGCTGACACAGTAGCAGATAACCACTGTACTGTCTGATTGTCCTGAAATAAGCGCCCTTTCTCCAAGAACTATCACTCCACTCTCAATATTATTTTTGTGGTGCCACCGCCAGACACCACACTTGCTAGGTGGTAGCCTTTAAATCGGCCGCGGTCCGTTAGTATACGTCGGACCCGCGTGTCGCCACTATCAGTGATTGCAGACCGAGCGCCGCCGCACGGCAGGTCTAGTCTAGAGAGACTCCCTAGCACTCGCCCCAGTTGTACAGCCGACTTTGCTAGCGATGGTTCACTGTCTACATACGCTCTCATTTTCAGAGACGACAGTTTAGCATAGCCTTCAGCTACGTCATTTGCTACGACCTAGCAAGGCGCCATATTCACTTACTATGTCTTCTGAACAGATAGTATTATGACTCATGTACCGTCAAGAGCGACGTTCATCATTAATGGATTAAAGTTAAGTATCCAATGAATTACGTCCGCTTTCTGAATTCTAATTCCTCGTCATGTTCCAGACCTCACGTCAGTATAGGCCTTCCCTCCTCACGCCAGCCTGCGTGAGCTAAATCGGCATGCATTTCGGCCTCCTCTAGTAACACGGTGTTGGCTCTTCTGCCAACACTACAATTTTCACCTCAGGCGCCCAGTAATCCACAACTCCTTGGAATTGTACTGACGCTTTCAGCTGCCTGCCCGTGACACCACAACTGCTCTCTGCACACATGTGCCCCACATGTCACGTGACACTGCGATATCATTGCGACAGAGGTGCTCCACTGCAATAGTGCCAACCATCAGCACACTGCGCCGATAATCTTACAATTCTGAACTGGAAAAGTAGCCATTTTCGAAAGTTCACCTACTGTACCAAAACAAAAAGCACTCCGTCTTCGGGCCACAAGTGGCCCATCGGGACCATCCGACCGCCGTATCATCCTCAGCTGAGGATGCGGATAGGAGGCGCGTGTGGTCAGCACACCGCTCTCCCGGTCGTTATAATGGTTTTCCTTGACCAGAGCCGCTACTATTCGGTCGAGTAGCTCCTCAATTGACAACACGAGGCTGAGTGCACCCCGAAAAATGGCAACAGCGCATGGCGGCTGGATGGTCACCCATCCAAGTGTAAGCCACGCCCAACAGCGCTTAACTTCAGTGATCTCACGGGAACCGGTGTATCCATTGTGGCAAGGCCGTTGCACTGTACCGAAAAGGCAGTGAATATTATATTGGCAGTATCTCCTGTACCTAGTACGATCGTATTTGGTACGTTTCAATCCGCAGCATTAACACCGTCGTGGACTAGTTTTTCATGAAGTTTGTTACACATGTTAAGTTCAGGTCGTTATACTTAATATCTTACTTATTAGCTGTCAGTATTTCTTGACTTCCAAAAGCATTTAATCAGTACCAGACAACATTTACTATTGAAAACAAGATCGTATAGGGCATCAAGAGAAATTTTTGACTGGATTGGTCGACCGTAGTGGCCGAGCGGTTCTAGGCGCTACAGTCTGGAACCGCGCGGCCGCTACGGTCGCAGGTTCGGATCCTGCCTCGGGTCCTTAGGTTAGTTAGGTTTAAGTAGTTCTAAGTTCTAGGGGACTGATGACCTGAGATGTTGCGTCCCATAGTGCTCAGAGCCATTTGAACCATTTTTGAGCCATCTCGTTGCAAACAACATTAGCAGTGTCCCCACACTTTTCACAGATGATGCAATTATCATAATAACGTACTGTCTAAAACAAGGTGCACAACAAACGTTCAGTCAGACCTTGATACAATATCTGCACCTTTCTTTCAGTTTTAAGACATGTAAAACTGTGCACTTCAGTAAAAGAAAAAAAGGAGTTTCCCATGATATGGCTGACACTCAGCAACCAGATACTAGTTTCAGCATAGGGTTATAGAGCCAAAAGGTTGGCTGCATAATCCTATGTTGAGTCTCCTATGGAACACACATCTGGAATCGGTTAACTCTTACAAATAGCTGGGTGTAAATCTTCGTATGAGAATGACATAGAACGATCACATAAGCTCAGTTGTAGTTAAAGCAGGTGACAGACTTCGGTTTATTGGTTTAATACTGAGGAAACGTAATCAGACTACAGTGGAGACTGCTCACAAATCACTTGTGCGCCACATCATCCTACAACACTGGTCAAGTATGTGAGGCCCGCACGAAACAGGACTAACAGGGGACATCGAACGTCTGCAAAAAAAGGGCAACACGAACGGTCACAGCTCCGCTTGACGTAAAGGACGGCAGCGCGGTGACATTGAAAGAACTGCAAAATTCTTGAAAAGAGACGCAAACTGTCTATTGAAATCCTACTTAGCAAGTTTCAAGAACTATTCCAGATGATGAAACCGAGCGAGGTGGCGCAGTGGTTAGACACTGGACTCGCATTCGGAAGGACGACGGTTCAATCCCGCGTCCGGCCATCCTGATTTAGGTTTTCCGTGATTTCCCTAAATCACTCCAGGCAAATGCCGGGATGGTTTCTCTGAAAGGGCACGGCCGACTTCCTTCCCCATCCTTCCCTAATCCGATGAGACCGATGACCACGCTGTCTGGTCTCCTTCCCCAAACCAACCAACCAGATGATGAATGAAGGACTACCATATAAATAACTCCCTACGTACAGTTCCCGTAGGTATCAAGAAGACAGTACTAGATTAATAAGAGCGCGCAAAGAGGCATTAAAGCAGACATTTTTTTCCCACGTTCCACAAGTAATTGGAATGGGAAGAAGAGATAATAACTGGTACAGTGGGAACTACCTTCTGTCATGCACTACAAAGTGTTTTGCGTAATAATTACGTAGATGTAGAGTTAGATGTCTCATATCTTTTAGCGAAGAATGGCCCCTGTGCTTGTGATAGAGATGTCTATTTGTAAACGACTATATACAGATCATTGTTTCAAACCTTTAGACTATCTTGTGAAATGAAGTAAATACATCGGCCACAACTGTACACTCAAATGAATTTGCTGGTGACAACTCAAAATCTGTGGCGGACCAAGACTCGAACCCCCATTTCCCAGTTTACACGAGCAGTCGCCTTAAGCGCTTCAAGTATCCCAGCACCCTTTCCTTTCGACAGAAATTCCTTTGTTGTCGCACACTACTTATATTGCGCCCCATGTTCTCCACACTTATTGCTCGTCACATCACGCTAGATTTCTGCAAGGGCTCAAGAAAGAGACTGCGTATGCTCCGAAATGATCTAAGTGCCTGTCAAGCCGTGTAGAATTACATAGAGAGTGATTCTTACTGAAGTTTGAAAACTCTAGAAGCACATAGATGTCTTTGAGACAACTGTAAGACACATGGGGTTGAAAATATCTGGAAATACCCCAAAAGTGGATAACTAATGTTAAACGTATGACGTCATTATATGACGCATCTCGTCGCACTTGCCTTCCAACCTCTCACACTTGGTCATCCTAGCCCAAATCAAACATTCACCTGGCTCCGGGTCTACGTAAGAGACTTTAGCGTCTGGCAGGTTATTAAATTAAGTCTCACTGTCTCCGCTGGTTTCTGCAAAGTATAGTGCAACTAAATCCTACCATACTGCGTCACAAATACGCTGATAAGCCACAACATTATGAACACTGGCCACGGCGACGCTGGATGCCGCCTGGTGGCGTTGCGGACACATGACGTGGTAACAGAAGTATGTAAGCTGGGTAGACACGGAACGAGTGTCACCCTAGAGAAGATATAGTCTGAAAATGGGAAAGTACATTGAGATAGGCGACTTTGACAAAGGAAATATTATTACTATTACGTAGAGCCTGAGAACGACTATCTTGAGAATGGCGAAACTGGTCGAATGTTTACATGCTACTGTCGTGAGCATCTACGAAAAGAGGTAGAATGACAGTGAAACTACGACTAGGCGCTAAATGGTGGGACGTCCACGAATCTTCACAGAACGTTGAGTTCGAGCACTTGTCTGCTACATAAAATAGGATGTATGTTGATCTCTTCCATCTCTGCTAAAAGAGAACAATGCTGTTACATGCATAACTGTTTCGGAGCACACCGTTCACCGTACACTGTTGAACAAGGAGTTCCACAGCAGACTAACCCCTCGTGTTCACATGTTGACCCAATGACGTCGTCAGTTACAACTGCAGTGGGTACGGGACCATCGGGATTCGACCGTCGATCCATGGAAACGTGTAAACTCTTCGGGTGAATCACAGTTCTTCTACAATAGGTCGATGGTCATCTCGACAAACGCCGTCATCAAGAAAAAGGACGGCTCGAAACGTGCAACACACCAAGGACGGAAGTTGGTGGGAGTAGTATTATGCTATGGAAGTCATTATTCGTCTCCTGCATGGAACCTGTGGTACTAATCGATGACACGCTGAAAGCTACAAACCATATGCATCCCTTCATTCTTCATTTCTTCGTGTCATATCGTCTTTCAGCAGCATAGTTGACATGTCTCGGAGTCAGATCTCTGCTACAGTGGTTTGAGGGAGCACTTACGTTGACGTCTCGGCGACCAAATTCTCTTGATGTAAATTCTATGGAATCCATCTGGATGGCTATCGGGGACCATCTCCGCCTACCCAAATCAGCGGACCGTTGTTTACGCGAATGACATGACTTGCACGTAGACATCTATGCCATACATACCCACAAAGCTACAAATATACTTCGGATCCCTGATACGCCGGTGAGTGAAGTATTTCGTTGTAAAGACGGAAAAACAAACTGACTTCTGGCCATTAAAATTGCTACACCACGAAGATGACGTGCCACAGACGCCAAATTTAAACGACAGGAAGAAGATGCTGTGATATGCAAATGATTAGCTTTTCAGAGCATTCACACAAGTTTGGCGCCGTTGGCGACACCTACAACGTGCTGACATGAGGAAGGTTACCAACCGATTTCGCATAAACAAGCAGCAATTGACCGGCGTTGCCTGGTGAAACGTTGTTGTTATGCCTCGTGTAAGGAGGAGAAATGCGTATCATCACGTTTTCGACTTTGATAAAGGTCGGATTTAGCCTACCGCGATTGCGGTTTATCGTATCGCGATATTACTGCTCGCGTTGGTCGACATCCAATGACTGTTAGCAGAATATGGAATCGCTGTGTTCAGGAGGGTAGCACGGAACGCCATGTTGGATACCAACGGCCTCGTATCACTAGCAGTCGAGATGACAGGCATCTTATCCGCATGGCTGTAACGGATCGTGCAGCCACGTCTCCATCCCTGAGTCAACAGATGGGGACGTTTGCAAGACAACAACCATCTCCACCAACAGTTCGGCGACGTTTGCAGCAGCATGGACTGTCAGCTCGGAGACCATGGTTGCGGTTACCCTTGACGCTGCATCACAGACAGTAGCGCCTGCGATTGCGTACTCAACGACGAACCTGGGTGTACGAATGGCAAAACGTCATTTTTTGGATGAATCCAGGTACTGTTTACAGCATCATGATGGTCGCATCCGTGTTTGGCGACATCGTGTGAACGCACATTGGAAGCGTGTATTCGTCATCAACATACTGGCGTATCACCTGGCGTGGCGTGATGGTATGGGGTGCCATTGGTTACACGTCTCGGTCACCTCTTGTTCGCACTGACGACACTTTGAACAATGGACGTTACATTTCAGATGTGTTACGACCCGTGGCTCTACCCTTCATTCGATCCCTGCGAAACCCTACATTTCAGCAGGATAATGCACGAGCGCATGTTGCAGGTCCTGTACGATCCTTTCTGGATACAGAAAATGTTCGACTGCTGCCCTGTCCAGCACATCCTCCAGATCTCTCACCAACTGAAAACGTCTTGTCAATGGTGGCCGAGCAACTGGCTCGTCACAATACACCAGCCACTACTCTTGATGAACTGTGGTATCGTGTTGAAGCTGCATGGGCAGCTGTACCTGTACACGCCATCCAAGCTCTGTTTGACTCAATGCCCAGGCGTATCAAGGCCGTTATTACGGCCAGAGGTGGTTGTTCTGGGTACTGATTTCTCAGGATCTATGCACCCAAATTGCGTGAAAATGTAATCACATGTCAGTTCTAGTATTATATATTTGTCCAATGAATACCCGTTTATCATCTGGATTTCTTCTTGGTGTAGCAATTTTAATGGCCAGTAGTGTATTAAGCAGGCAGTCACAATGGTTTGGTTCATCAGTGTAAATGAGTATAATCTTCCGAATTGCATCGCTTCGCTACTGGTAAATGACCTACGTGTCCTTTACTAAACAAAGTCTGTCAATAGAAAAAGGGACGAATGGTGGGAAACAGAAAATTAGAAAAGGGTTTGCTTTATTACATAGAGGTCAATAATTCTGTAACTTCTACGTTTGCAACATATCACATTTAGAAAATATGTCTGATGAGAGAGGAGCCGATTGGTGCGATATGTGGCGCTGCCCCCTACAAGCGAGGGCAGGGTCGGCAAGCATTATAACTGCACACGCGGCGAGATGTTCAACACTTGTCATCCATTTTTGGGCTACTTACCGAGATATGCGGCCCCATATATATCTCACATTAATCTGGCTCAGAGTCATCTACGTCGCTTCGGGTCTCGTTAAACGTTAGTAACAACACCCTGTATGTTTCATATTCTTTCGTTCGGATAGGTTCTAATGAAAATACACCACACATAAATAATCCTCATATACAGAACGGACGTAAAAATTCAAGCAGCTGAAAAGGTCAAAACCGGTCGTATCGAGAAAAATATCATTATTGTTAGACGAAATAGTACTGCGCCATTAGGTGAAACAGTCTGCTGGAATCATAAAGCCATTACCTACTGGCACGCTCTGTAATATAAACGAGAGATCGGACGCCCCCGCAGTAACAGGACTCGCGTATTAGCGATATCAGTTACAGACGCAGTGGCCATGGGGTCATTTATGTGCCTTCTGGTCGCTATATTGCTCGTTTCTCCTTCGGCGTGTGCTCGGGCGAACCAACGTGAGTACGACAGTGCGCGTTGTATTCCAGACGGGTGTCGATTATTGGGTTGCTCCTGACATACCGCCTACTACGAGATCTTTTCGGAAAGTATTGTCCGATCGGTCCGAAATCGAAACGACAGTGAAAATCAAAAATGTTTTCTTTGCAACAGTTAGCTACTTCTCCATATAGCCGCCGCTCCGACTTTGAGGTTTGTCGTAGCATTGTACCAAGCAGCCCCCCGTGGTTTACGCCAATTCTCTACGTTGTCAGTTCGTTGTCTGTGCCAGAATGTCTTCACAGCCAGTGATTAATGTAGCAAGATGAAACTGAGGGGAGCCAGTTACGGACTGTATGATTGGTTATCAAACACTCGTCCATCAAAAACGCTAGAGAAGCATCTTCATTGCCACTGCAGTCTGCGGCCGAGTACTGTTACGAAGAAGGAAACGCATGACAGGTACTTCATGTGGGTTGCATGTCATCAGGCGAAAACTCTCAGCAGGTGCTCATACTTGACGGGAGACACTATTGTTTTAGGCATCTTTAAGTGGTCACTTTGAACTCGAAACTGAGAGATAGCGGCGTGACGCTATCGACGGGCATACTAGGTCCACTGCCCAATACATCTGTGCAAAGCTTCATCGGATTTTCACCGAGGTTTCCATTTAGCGCCTGATCGGATCTTACTCTCCGGATAGCCTTCGTTAATGTACACCTCAAACTTACTACCGCTCTCGCTCCCAGCGACATTGTGCGGAAGAGAACTGTGAGGAGTTCTGATAAGTAACACCTCTGTCTTGTCTCTTACTTCACTTACAAAATACAGAGACGGATCGCTTCATGTTTCATTTAAAACGTGATGTAACGTAACCACGCGAAATAGGTCTTAAGTCTTTGGCACAATGCAATCAACAAACGGCATCAACGCCATCGGATTGTTTTCGTTCATGTATGTGTGTTACCGTGAACAGTTCTGTGACCGGGTTGTTCTTATCAGAATCGACAGCAAACCAACACCGACAACGATAGTTCAGGTCTACATGCCGACGTCCCAAGCTGAAGATGAAGAGATTTAGAAAGTGTTTGAGGATACTGAAAGGGTAACACAGCATGTAAAGTGGGATGAAAATCTAATAGTCATGGGGGACTGGAATGCAGTTGTAGGGGAAGGAGTAGAAGAAAAGGTTACAGGAGAATATGGGCTTGAGACAAGGAGTGAGAGAGGAGAAAGACTAATTCAGTTCTGTAGCTAGTTCCAGCTAGTAATAGCGAATACTCTGCTCAAGAATCACAAGAGGAAGAGGTATACTTGGAAAAGGCCGGGTGATACGGGAAGATTTCAATTAGATTACATCATGGTCAGACAGAGGTTCCGAAATCAGATACTGGATTGTGATGTGTACCCAGGAGCAGATATAGACTCAGATCACAATATAGTAGTGATGAGGAGAAGGCTGAAATTTAAGACATTAGTCAGGAAGAATTAACAGGCAAAGTAATGGGATACGGAAGTACTGAGGAATAAGAAGATACGGTTGAAGTTATCTAAGGCCATAGATACAGCAATAGGGAATAGCTCAGTAGGTAGTACAGCTGAAGAGGAATGGACATCTCTAAAAAGGACCATCACATAAGTCGGAAAGAAAAATATAGGTACAAAGAAGATAACTGCGATGCAAGGGTTGTTTGGGGGGAGGAGACCAGACAACGAGGTCATCGGTCTCATCGGATTAGGGAAGGACGGGGAAGAAAGTCGGCCGTGCCCTTTCAAAGAAACCGTCGCAGATTTAGGGAAATCACGGAAAACCTACATCAGGATGGCCGGGCGTGGGATTGAACCGTCGTCCTCCCGAATGCGAGTCCAGTGTCCTAGCCATTGCGCCACCTCGCTCAGTAAAACCCTGGGTAACAGGAGAAATACTTCAACTGATCGATGACAGGAGAAAGTACAAAAATGTTCCGGCAAACTGAGGAATACAGAAATACAAATCGCCGAGGACTGAAACAAACAGGAAGTGCAGGGAAGCTAAGATGAAATTGCTGCAGGAAAGATGTGAAGACATCGAAAAAGAAATGAGTGTTGGAAGGACAGACTCAGCATACAGGAATGTCAAAACAACCTTCATTGAGATTAAAAGCAAGGGTGATAACATTAAGAGTGCAACGGGAACTGCACTGTTAAATGCAGAGGAGAGAGCAGATAGGTGGAAAGAATACATTGAAAGCCTCTATGAGGGGGATGATTTATCTGATGTGAGACAAGAAGTAACAGGAGTCGATTTAGGAGAGATAGGAGATCCGGTATTAGAATCAGAAATTAAAAAGGGCTTTGGTGGACTTAAGATCAAATAAGGCAGAAGGGGTAGATAACATTCCATCAAAATTGCTAAAATCATTGGGAGAAGTGGCAACAAAACGACTGTTCAAGTTACTGTGTGGAATTTACGAATCTGGCGACATAACGTATGACTTCCGAAAAAGCATCATCCACACAATTCCGAAGACGGCAGGAGTTAACAAGTGCGAGAATTATCACACAGTCAGCTTAACAGCTCATACATCCAAATTGTTTACAAGTGTAATATCCAGAAGAATGTAAAAGAAATTTGAGGATCCGCTAGATGACGATCAGTTTGGCTTTAGGAAAGGTAAAGGGACGAGAGAGGCAATTCTGACGTTGCGGTTAATAATGGAAGCAAGGCTAAAGAAAAATCAAGACACGTTCATAGGTTTTGTCGACCTGGAAAAAGCGTTCGACAATATAAAATGGTGCAATATGTTCGAAATTCTGAAGAAAGTAGGGGGAAGCTATAGGGGGAGACGGGTCATGTACAATATGTACAACAGCCAAGAGGGAATAATAAGAGTGGACGCCCAAGAAAGAAGTGCTCGTATTAAAAAGGGTGTAAGACAAGGCTGTAGCCTTTCGCCCCTACTCTTCAATCTGTACATCGAGGAAGCAATGATGGAAATAAAAGAAAGGTTCAGGAGTGGAATTAAAATACAAGGTGAAAGGATATCAATGATACGATTCGCTGATGACATTGCTATCCTGAGTGAAAGTGAAGAAGAATTACATGATCTGCTGAACGGAATGAACAGTCTATAAGTACACAGTATGGATTAAGAGTAAGTCGAAGAAAGACGAATGTAATGATAAGTAATAGAAATGAGAACAGAGAGAAACTTAACATCAGGATTTATGGTCACGAAGTCAATGAAGTTTAGGAATTCTGCTACCTAGGAAGTAAAATAACCAATGACGGACGGCGTAAGGAGGTAATCAAAAGCAGACTAGCTATGGCAAAAAAGGGATTCCTCGCCAAGAGAAGTCTACTAATATCGGATATCGGCCTTAATTTGAGGAAGAAATTTCTGAGAATGAGCGTCTGGAGTACAGCATTGTATGGTAGTGAAACATGGACTGTGGGAAAACCGGAACAGAAGAGAATCGAAGCATTTGAGAAGTATTGCTACAGACGTATGTTGAAAATTAGGTGGACTGATAAGGGAAGGAATGAGGAGGTTCTTCACAGAATAGGAGGGGAAAGGAGTATGTGGAAAACACTGATAAGGAGAAGGGACAGGATGATAGGATATCTGTTAAGACACGAGGGAATGACTTCCACGGTACTATAGGGGGCTGTAGAGGGTAAAAACTATGGAGGAAGACAGAGATTCGAATACATCCAGCAAATAATTGAGGACGTATATTGGAAGTTCTACTCTGAGACGAAGAGCTTAGCACAGGAGAGGAATTCGTGGTGGGCCGCATCAAACCAGAAAGAAGACTGACGACCAAAAAAAAAAGATTATTCTCTTTAGCCTGTGGCTCAAGAAACGTTGGAAGTGGTTTTGGGTTGTGGGACGTAAATACTTAACAAGTTTAAAAACATTAATAAGTAACACAGGGCAGCAAATGGGAACGACAAGGGAAATATTGATCCCACCAACTGCTAGCACAGCTTGAAGGTGAATCACTAATAGAATGCAAACGACTGCTCGACCGATATTTTCGTCAAGCACCGCTGGCGCAACACTCTTCTTTCGAACAGCCACTGAAGAGCACAGACCACATATAGTATGGACTTTTGTACCGTCAGCACAGATTCCACTTGAGTCTAGACGCCAGCCACCGTCCACCCACCCAGAACAGATACCGATGTCTGCACGTTGAGAACTCGTTCTCTTAACTGCTAGCTCATACCCAGACTTCACCAGGCTGGCGCAGTGCTGACCACGCGATCTTGCAGGTCTGTCCGTACATCTTTCGGCAACCAGCGACAAGCAGTCGCTGGACACGACCATCGCAGAGGGCGAGAATTCAACGTGCCGAAATTCACGGCACCTGCTCCCCCAGCGAAACCTTTCGGCGGGACCGATCATGAAGATCACGATAACCACTGCAACTACAATTAACATTAAAATACTGTTGATAATATTCTCAGTAGAAACGCTGCTTCCTCCGCACAGAGTATAAATAAATATACGTCACATTAGTTATATTCCGGCTTCCGTTGGGGCACGTGGGACTGACTGTCTCTTTCGGTTGCCATACCTTTTTAATACTAGGGTGAAAGGCGTAACGAAATTAATACTTTGTTAGCATCACCAAATGTGCGGCAGGAGCTGCTTCATCAGTTTTGCATCAGTCTTGCTAATTTTGCCAAAACTTCTCAAGTACACTTCACGTACTAAAAATAGTTCAAATGCCTCTGAGCACTATGGGACTTTACGTCTGAGGTCATCAGTCCCCTAGAACTTAGAACTACTTAAACCTAACTAACCTAAGGACATCACACACATACATGCCCGAGGCATGGTTCGAACCTGCGACCGTAGCGGTCGCGCGGTTCCAGACTTAAGCGCCTAGAACCGCTCGGCCACTCTGGCCGGATCTTTACGTACTACCATGAACCTATTAGAGAAACTGCCTGTATGGTACGATCTGATTGCTTGGTCATCGGTTGCTAAAATGCTCTTCAGTGCCTGGCATAACCACACACTAGTTCATCTTGGTGACATTACGCGACAAACGTAGGAGCCAGCTCTGCGTGAACAAGTATCTTAGGTCAGTGATCATTCTGTCCCTTACAAGACAAAATACCATCCTTTAAGAGACACAGCCTAACCTCTTATCCTTAGCTAGCCCGCTCCTTATCTCTATGAATGTCTCATTCTCCTCCTGGTAGTTATTAATCCGTTTTAAACAAAGCGGAAAATCTCCTAACTGTAACTAATAGTCTGAGCATCAGTGACTTGTTCGTCTAGCTTCTCATTTCCATGTTCCACAGGTTCGCCTTGAAACAGCCTACTGGGGGTAATGCACTAAATTAGACGCACATATCATTAACGTTGATATGACGCAGGGTTTTGGAATATTTATTGTGTTCGAACATTATGAATTAACTCGAAGAGAACGGTCTATTGACACACAGTCAACACGGATTTACAAAGCATCGTTCTTGTGAAACACGATTAGCCATTTAGTCACGTGAAGTGTTGGGTACCATTGACAAGCGATTTCAAATTGATTCCGTATTTCTAGACTTCCAGAAAGGTTTTCACACTGTACCTCACAAGCGGCTAGTAAACAAATTGGTTGCTTATGGAATATCGTCTCAATTACATGACTGGATTCGTGATTACCGTCATAGAGGTCACACTTCGTAGTAACTGACGGAAAGTCATCGAGTAAAAGAGAAGTGATTTCTGACATTCCCCAAGGTAGTGCTATAGGCCTTCTGCTGTTCCTTATCTATAATAACGATTTATGAGAGAATTGAGCAGCCATCGTAGGATGTTTGCAGATGATGCTGTCGTTCATCGACTATTAAAGTCATCAGAAGAGCAAAGCAAATTGCAAAAGGTTTAGAAAAGATATCTGTATCGTGCAAAAATTGACTCTAATAATGAAAATTGTGAGTTCATCCAGGTGATAACTAAAATAAATCCTTTAAACTTAGGTTACTCTATAAAACAGTCAAATCTGAAGACCATAAATTCAACTAAATACATAGGAACTGCAGTTACGAACAATTTAAATTGGAAAGAACAGATAGAAAATGTTGTGTGGCAAGCAAACCAAATACTGCATTTTATTGCAGAACACTGAGACAACGTGACAGATCTACTGAACAGACTGCCTGCACTACGCCTGTCCGTCCTCTTTTGGAGTGCTGTTGCGCGGTGTGGGATCCTTACCAGACAGGGTTAACGGAGAACATCGAGGAAGTCCAGAGAAGAAAAGCATGTTTTGTATTATCGATAAATGGGGAAGAGAGTGTCACGGTCATGATACAGGATTAGTGCTGGGCATCATTAAGACAATGGCATTTGTCGTTGCGGCGGAGTGTTCATACGAAGTTTCAATCACCAACTTTTTCGTCTGAATGCGAAAATATTTTGTTGAGGTCACCCCACACAGTGAGAAACGATCATCAAAATAAAATAAGGGAAATAAGAGCTCGCAC
The DNA here is from genome assembly GCF_023898315.1 of Schistocerca nitens. Taxonomy (NCBI): domain Eukaryota; kingdom Metazoa; phylum Arthropoda; class Insecta; order Orthoptera; family Acrididae; genus Schistocerca; species Schistocerca nitens. The sequence goes on along the minus strand of NC_064622.1, from coordinate 79,875,158 downwards.
GGGAAGATATAGGTGTTCGTTTTTTCAGCGGGCTGTTCGAGAGTGGAATAGTGGAGATTTTATTGTCATGGTGCATCGATGAACCCTCTGCCAGGCAGTTATAGTGATTTTCAGAGTATCCACGTAGATGTACTCGACCCATCAGCAATCACATTATCACTAACGCTCAGGTACCTTGCTACGAACTGAAATGCAGATACCAAGGTAGTCCATTCTGCTATTCTCCCCATATGCCTAGGTCGTGCCATGTCCCAGCTTAAGGCCCGGTTGTCAGTTTCAAGCTGGAAAGTCCTTCGCTCTTAATTAGGGACGGCCAATAATATAAATTTTCTGAATAGTGTTTCGCGAAAAGAACGTCACTGTCGAATATGGTATCACAAAGATTGCTGGATCTGTTGCAACAAATGTTTCCCTGTACCTATACTTTCATTCTGTTTGTCCCAGGTAAATCTTCTTTTTTAGGTCTGTTTCGCGAAAAGAACGTCACTAGCGAATATGGTATCACAAAGATTGCTGGATCTGACGCAACAAATATTTCCCTGTACCTATATTCTCATTCTGTTTATCCCAGGTAAATCTTCTTTTTTTTTAGGTCTTTTGTACATAGTTTCAGTATAAACTGAAAAATCCAGGAACATTTAAGAAGTTGGACAAAAGTAAATGTAGTGTAATTGTTGTGTACATAGTTCCGCGTAGTCACCGCGTACACAACTTTCCCAATAGAGCGCGCCCCGCTTAGCACAACAGCGCAGGCGCAGCGCTCATCCGTCTCCGCATTACGAGATGGCGCTGTCTTAGAGATGGACCAAATTCTGCTTCCGCCGATCCGCGTCGTAATGTGTAACGCAGCCAATGAGATTACTGCTAACGTAGAACCTTTTTTCCTCGCGGATCACACTCGCGCAGTGATACCTGAACGTGCGAGGTATTATAACGAGTGTACAGACCTCCGATTAGTCAGTCTGCAATTGTCTGCATTAGTCTGTACCAGTCTGCATAAATCTGCATTAGTCTGTACCAGTGTATAGCCAAGTTTCAGTCTGCGCCTGATAAGATTATCATATTCCTGTACATAGCCATGAATATAAATGAATAGACACTTTGTCAAGTATCAGAGATATGTGAGAATAAGATTAACGTACCAAGACCAAAGGAACTTCAGATTGTCAATTGCAAGCAGCATACAGAATCAAGTTACGTAATATCCATGATATTTATTGTTTTAATAAATGTGTGTGAAAATTAATCAAGTTCTGTTTAAAGCTGGTCAGCGTCAATCTGCTACTCTAAGCATGCAAGTGGCATTTCTATCGTCTGACCTAACGGCAGAAGATAAACACGCCACAATAAGACCACGAGACATATTGCTGACACTCGCCTACTTCGTTAGAGCGACAAGTCAAATAATCTGGTGGTGTGTGTAACGAAGGTCTTACAGTACGCACACCACAGCAATATTCATGAAGAAGACCAGCTGAGTGTCTTGTCTATCGGAGAATACGGATACTTCTTGTAGACGCTTCCTGATGCACTGAATATGTGCTAACCTATTGTTGCTTCACAGAGGCAGACGAGTCGTCCATGGTGAAGCGAAAATTCCAGAAGTGTACACCCAACTCGACCTTCAAGATTGACTGCAACACGTGCACATGTAACAGCAGTGGAACTTCCGCCAGCTGCACCCTGCTGGGATGTCTCAACTCCAGGCGTAAACGTGAGTCCATCCCTCTCTGTCAGTCTCTCGTTTCTGTTCGTCTCACTGCCTATAGCAGTTCTTTCCGTGTATGCCCCTAATTTCAATGAAGTGCGTTACTTGGCCTTGACACATAAAGCGAATGTTACTTTCGTCCTTGAGTTTTACACACCAGAGTATTGGCGGTAACTGCGTTGCCGCACTGTTCTCGTACTTTTGTTTTCGATATCATCAGAAGGAATAACAAACAGTCTTTCACTACCTTTTGTTGCTTCTGCTTATTCAGAATACTGACCTAAGTCCCTGCATAAACAGCGCATATGAAATAAAACTCATTAACGACGTATCTCGTTAAGGGGGTAGGACGTCAAACGGGCCGACTTGGAGCAGGAGAGGCATCGTAGGACATTTTAATTTCCAGTGTCTATACTTTTACAAATAAATTCGTAGAACTTTGTCAGCATCACCAGGAAGGATTGAGGATTCACACCCATTGCAGTGGAAGTTCGAAATATAACAAAATAAATTTTTTTACGTGCGAAATTTCATCATTTTTTCACTTAATCATGGCTGAATTTGTTGCTATAGGTACACTTTTCTTCATAAGTTATTCTTCGATGAATTTTGCACAGCATACATACATACTCACAGGTGTATGAAACTCTAGAATTTATTTAATTTATGAAAAAAAACGAATGAACTGTCATATTTTTAACTTCATGTTTAGAAAAACATAAATTTTATAGTTAATTACCTCAATTTTTACCACAGTTTTTAATAGATTTGGAAGATTCTAGAGTTTCATACACCTTTGCGTATGGTTTGTATGCTGTGCAAAATTCATCGAAGAATCTCTCTTACTTATGAAGAAAAGTGTACCTATAGCAACAAAAGCTGCCATTAGTAAGTGAAATAAATGATGAAATTTCACATGTAAAAAAAATTACTTCGTTATGTTTTCGAACTTCCACTGCAATGAGTGTGAATTCTGAATCCTTCCTGGTCATGCTGACAAAGTTTTATGAAATTATTTCTAAAAGTATAGACAGTGGAAATTAAAATGTCCTGTGGTGCCTCTCCTGCTGCAAGTCGGCCCGTTTGACGTCCTACCCCCCTGAAATGATCGACTGCAAATCATTTGCTCTGTAGTTGAATAGAATTCCACAAACGACGCGACCCTAGAGCTATTCACCAGTAAATGATTCGCAATGTTGTAGGTCGTTGAACTTCGCGGAACTAACCCAAGAAATAAATAAGCTCTGCCTGCCAATATTTCCCCTGCCATCAGGTTAAAGTGGCCCCAACTGATAATCATTTTTTCCCTGGACCTTGGAGGCAGTGGATCTCTTCTCTTACTGCATGGGATTCCGTTGTTGAGATAAATAAATAAATTACTTGGTGAAAGGAGCAGGGGTATATCGTAGAACAGTAACTGATGGACGATGCTAATTATATTTTATGTATTCATAATGGAGCATCAAAATGCGAGGCCGTTTAGGTACATAAGATGTGATTTTGCCAGCGCACAATTTGGGACCATACAGCATTCCGCAGTCTTATTGTGGATCAAGCCAAATGTTCATGAAAGGACACAGAAACACACGAGAAAAGATGATAACTTGTCCAGTCTCCAGAGACTGCATTGATAAGAAAATCAGAGAACATTGAGACTTCAGAATCCAGAACGAAAGTAATGAGCCATGGGTAAACACAAATTGCGATCCCACAGACAAGGAAAAATTGAAAATTTGTGGTAAGGACTATGGGACCAAACTACTGAGGTCGTCGGTCCATAGGCTTGCGCACTACTTAATCTAACTTAAACTAACTTACGCTAAGGACAACACACACACCTATGACCGAGGGAGGAATCGAACCTCCGACGGAGGGATCCGCGCGAACCGTGACAAGATCGCACGGCTACCCTGCGCGGCCACAGGCAAGGGTAGCGTGAAGTTTACCTCACTATTCATGTTGATGCTTTAAAGCTAATTTGTCGGAATGTAATCGTATATTTTCAGCTTAATCATGGACAGATGTGGTACGAACATTCTGTTGCAAACTTCATTTCCAAAGGTGAACGAAACTGTGCATGGTTCCTTTCATGGTAATGGAAAGCTACAGATACATCGTGAAAAATGCAATTACCTCGCTAGTGCTAGTCACAAAGTAAAGCCTACAAAGAACAGCAACGAATTGGTCGTATCTCAGCAGTAAACTCGAACGCTGAACAACAGTGTACTTCCTGCGATAGCACAAGATTCCTGTAGCCAACTTATCTGTGGGTTGGACATGCAGTTAGTCGCTTAGGCTTTTTCTCGAGGGCGGTTTGTGGTCCTGTGGTAGCATCAGCTTGCTGTGACCACGTTTAGGGTTAGTGTCCCTCTGTACTGCTGTTGGCTGACTTTATTTTGAAACTAACGGTGACTGGAACTGCTGCAGATTTACGCCATCTTGAGTATTGAATTAAATGACTCGTGACCATAAAAACTGCCTGTCCAAGCTACTGCACAAGCGATTTGACAGGATAAGCGTAGTGTGAAGCGCAAACAGAACTTCAAATGAAAAGTCAGTAATATACTGAACCAGAATGAGATTTTCACTCTGCAGCGGAGTGTGCGCTGATATGAAACTTCCTGGCAGATTAAAACTGTGTGCCGGACCGAAACTCGAACTCGGGACCGAGTCACAAAGTAAAGCCTACAAAGAACAGCAACGAATTGGTCGTATCTCAGCAGTAAACTCGAACGCTGAACAACAGTGTACTTCCTGCGATAGCACAAGATTCCTGTAGCCAACTTATCTGTGGGTTGGACATGCAGTTAGTCGGGACCGAGTTCGAGTCTCGGTCCGGCACACAGTTTTAATCTGCCAGGAAGTTTCAATATACTGAACATCTATCGCTTGAAAACAGATTGTGGCAATGTAAGCAAATGCACAAGACAGTACAGATCAAACCTGCAGGTTTGCTTTATGTGAATAGTAGCACCTGTGTCATTTTGTAAATTACATTATCATGTGCAAATAGTAAAAATGTAGGGAAAAAGACTCAGAAGCCACAATTTTCTGTTAGGTCTAACCATGATGGTGTTTACATACAAAACTGTTTTATTTATATAAAGAAGAGTGTGTGTGGGTATGTCCATGAACTCCTTCCAAACCCTTTGGATCAATTTCACTAAAATGTGTTACTGTAACATAAGGCCTCTCGAGTATCAGCACAGTAGGGTTCATAAAATCCTAGCTTTGATAGTAATGGAGGTACAGCCAAATAAGTGATTTTTCAGCCCCTTAAGTATAGGCTCCCTGGATTGTAGGCACGTTTTGTGGGAACAGTATCAGCCTGCCAAGTCAACTTGCTTTGCAGAGCAATGTATACATCAGGGGCAACAAACAGTTTTCTGGGCCCCAGTATGTAGCCTGCCCCATTGTATTAAAACAGCATATTCACAGAATGAAATTTACACTCTGCAGCGGAGTGTGCGCTGATATGAAACTTCCTGGCAGATTAAAACTATGTGCCAGACCGAGACTTGAACTCTGGACCTTTGCCTTTCGCGGGCAAGTGCTCTACTAACTGAGCTACCCAAGCACGACTCAGTATCCGTCCTCACAGCTCCAACTGCGGCAGTACCTCGTCTCCTACCTTCCAAACTTTGAAGAAGCTCTCCTGCATACCTTGCAGAACTAGCACTCCTGCAAGAAAGGATATTCTGGAGATATGGCTTAGCCACAGCCTGGGGGATGTTCCCAGAATGAGACGAGGAGACGAGGTACTGGCACAATTAAAGCTGTGAGGACGGGTCGTGAGTTGTGCTTAGGTAGCTCAGTTGGTAGAGCACTTGCCTGGGAAAGGCAAAGAACCCGATTACGAGTCCCAGTCTGGCATGCAGTTTTAATCTGCCAGGAAGTTTCATATCAGCGCACACTCCGCTGCAGAGTGAAAATCTCGTTCTGGAAACAACCCCCAGGCTGTGGCTAAGCCATGTCTCTGCAATATCCTTTCTTTCAGGAGCGTTCTGCAACGTTCGCAGGAGAGCTTCTATGCAGTTTGGAAGGTAGGAGACGAGGTACTGGTGGAATTAAAGCTGTGAGGACAGTTGTGAGTCATGCTCTGGCAGCTCAGTTGGTAGAGCACTTTCCCGCACTTTCCCGCAAAAGGCAAAGGTCCCTAGTATATTTATGCCAATTCTAGTTCAAACAGTATATTGACTAAAATTTCCAGGATATAACCAATATTCTAGTTTCACTGTATTCTCCAACCAAATACACTCCTGGAAATTGAAATAAGAACACCGTGAATTCATTGTCCCAGGAAGGGGAAACTTTATTGACACATTCCTGGGGTCAGATACATCAAATGATCACACTGACAGAACCACAGGCACATAGACACAGGCAACAGAGCATGCACAATGTCGGCACTAGTACAGTGTATATCCACCTTTCGCAGCAATGCAGGCTGCTATTCTCCCATGGAGACGATCGTAGAGATGCTGGATGTAGTCCTGTGGAACGGCTTGCCATGCCATTTCCACCTGGCGCCTCAGTTGGACCAGCGTTCGTGCTGGACGTGCAGACCGCGTGAGACGACGCTTCATCCAGTCCCAAACATGCTCAATGGAGGACAGATCCGGAGATCTTGCTGGCCAGGGTAGTTGACTTACACCTTCTAGAGCACGTTGGGTGGCACGGGATACATGCGGACGTGCATTGTCCTGTTGGAACAGCAAGTTCCCTTGCCGGTCTAGGAATGGTAGAACGATGGGTTCGATGACGGTTTGGATGTACCGTGCACTATTCAGTGTCCCCTCGACGATCACCAGTGGTGTACGGCCAGTGTAGGAGATCGCTCCCCACACCATGATGCCGGGTGTTGGCCCTGTGTGCCTCGGTCATATGCAGTCCTGATTGTGGCGCTCACCTGCACGGCGCCAAACACGCATACGACCATCGTTGGCACCAAGGCAGAAGCGACTCTCATCGCTGAAGACGACACGTCTCCATTCGTCCCTCCATTCACGCCTGTCGCGACACCACTGGAGGCGGGCTGCACGATGTTGGGGCGTGAGCGGAAGACGGCCTAACGGTGTGCGGGACCGTAGCCCAGCTTCATGGAGACGGTTGCGAATGGTCCTCGCCGATACCCCAGGAGCAACAGTGTCCCTAATTTGCTGGGAAGTGGCGGTGCGGTCCCCTACGGCACTGCGTAGGATCCTACGGTCTTGGCGTGCATCCGTGCGTCGCTGCGGTCCGGTCCCAGGTCGACGGGCACGTGCACCTTCCGCCGACCACTGGCGACAACATCGATGTACTGTGGAGACCTCACGCCCCACGTGTTGAGCAATTCGGCGGTATGTCCACCCGGCCTCCCGCATGCCCACTATACGCCCTCGCTCAAAGTCCGTCAACTGCACATACGGTTCACGTCCACGCTGTCGCGGCATGCTACCAGTGTTAAAGACTGCGATGGAGCTCCGTATGCCACGGTAAACTGGCTGACACTGACGGCGGCGGTGCACAAATGCTGCGCAGCTAGCGCCATTCGACGGCCAACACCGCGGTTCCTGGTGTGTCCGCTGTGCTGTGCGTGTGATCATTGCTTGTACAGCCCTCTCGCAGTGTCCGGAGCAAGTATGGTGGGTCTGACACACCGGTGTCAATGTGTTCTTTTTTCCATTTCCAGGAGTGTATTTATCTCCAGAATGAGATTTTCACTCTACAGCAGAGTGTGCGCTGATATGAAATTTCCTGGCAGATTAAAACTGTGTGTTGGACCGAGACTCGAACTCGGAACCTTTGCCTTTCGCGGGCAAGTGCTCTACCAACTGAGCTACCCAAGCATGACTCAAGACCCGTCCTCACGGCTTCAATTCTGCCAGTACCTCGTCTTCTACCTTCCACAGTTTGCAAGGTAGCACACGAGGTACTGGCAGAATTCAAGCTGTGAGGATGGGTCGTGAGCCGTGCTTCCAAAGTTTAGAAGGTAGGAGACGAGGTACTGGCAGAATTGAAGCTGTGAGGACGGGTCATGAGTCGTGTTTGGGTAGCCCAGTTGGTAGAGTACTTGCCCATGAAAGGCAAAGGTCCCGAGGTTGAGTCTTGGTTCGGCACACAGTTTTAATCTGCCAGGAAGTTTCAAATATTTATCCATACCCAAAAAACGAAATTGTCATTTTAAAACTTAATGTCTAAGAAATTTTATTCATTATAAATAAGAGCCACTAAACTTCATCTGTCTACAATGGCAAAACGAAATTCTCATTTAAAATTTAAAAATCTAATAAATTTTATTCTTTGTAAATGAGAACTATCAAATATCATCAGTCTATACCCACAAAAGAAAATTTCGATATATTTGAAAAATAACAATCCAATAAATTTTTCTCTCTATAAATAAGATCTGTCGAAACTTGTCTATCAATAACATCGATTGAAATTTAAGTTAGAAAACTCAGAGGTACATTTCAACCATAAACGTTTTAATTTTGAAAATCTATAGTATTTTCTATGTAAATAAATGAAAAGCAAATGTGAAAACATAGAAAATTATGGTGAAGGAAAATATGGATTAAGTTACAATGATTTAAAATATTATACTAAAGAAATGTAACAGATCTGCTGGAACTTATCGATTATTTTAATAAGAAAGAAACAAAGAAAGAAATGCACAAGAGAGAACTAAAATATAAAAATATAAAAGAACTTCGACCAGTTTGTAAAATAAAAAAAATTTAAAGAATTATTCCAAACCTAATAAAGAAAAATTAATCCATATTATAGCGCATTCTATTGACAATATTAATAACAATGCTAATGATAATGAATTTAACAAAAAATCTTTAAGGGAGCTTCCTAAAATCTGTAAACTGAAAAAATTAAAAAAAATCTAAGCTTAATAAACGCGGAGGAAACTAGAATGTGTTTCGTATGTGCTCTGGAATGTTTAGTTAATATCGCTCAAGAAGGTGGATATCTGAAGAAGTAGGAATCATAAAGTGGTAAGTAGCATTAGAAACCTTTTTAAGGAACTACAATGTACCCTGTATGATTCAATTAAGGCAAAAAATGTATCTCAAAGTGAGGCTGAAACAGAGGAAACAGCGAGTACTGAGGGAGATGACAGTCAATCTATGGGACAAGTAACGGCATCTACCAGCTCAGCAGAGGAAGCTACTACCAACAACAAGCCACTACAAATGTCTATCGGACAGCAATGGAACCACAAGCAGGAAACTAGCAATGAAAACGGATCAACTACAAACTGCAGACTTGGTTATACATAGGAAAATTACACCACAGCACAACCGAAGAAGCGGTTAGAAAACACCTCACCAGCATTCATGTACCCAATATAGTAGAATGCGAAGAACTTCAATCAAGAGGCACACTCAAGGCCTTCAAAGTGGTGATTCCTATGCAAGAGCTAATAAAAGTCACCACAGCGAACGCATGGCCAGAGGAAGTCGTCATAAGATGCTACCGTCTTTTACGCTCCCAGGGGACAAGAACCAGACTCCCAGCTTAGTATGCTTCTATGGAAAGTGGAACGGCTAAAGATCGCCCTAGCACTAGCAAACAACAATTTTCTGCACGCACAAGACATATTAATCCTCGTAGAAACTCTGACAACTAAATCCCTGAAAATAAACGGATTCTACTCACAACATACACCAGCAACACAAGGACGAAGAGGATGGCCAAAACAAGGAATTTCCTGCTTCTTCAAGCCAAAAATGGGAACATTACTAAGCATACACCAGGATCAAGACATGCTCGTGATGAATTTCAAAAACCTCTCGTTAATAGCCATGTATGTAGAACCACTACCGCCAATACAAGACAAATTAGTAGCCATTATGACCGCCTTAAGACACTCGAGGCCAGGATGGAACATCATTGTAGCCAGAGATCTCAACTGCAGATTAGACGCCATTAGTCATAGAACAAACGAGCTGGTAGAAATGATGACAGAGGAATGATTCACCCTGGTCAACAAGGCTGACGAATGAACATACTTCGTACATGCAGGTTGTAGCACCATAGACGTAACATTCTTCAAAGGATCCAATATCATGGTAAATAATTATAAAGTATGTCACAAAGCAGATGAAACACCTGCAAAGAAATACTGCCCAGTCGTGGCCAACTTTCGGTTCCCAAACGTGGAGAGCAGTGTAAAACAACTAAAGCCTCACAGCAGCTAAATAACAACATAGCAAGTCAGAAGACAGAGGAATGGAAATAATTTGAGAACCACATAAACGGAAACGACATTGAATTGATTTAAAAGCAGAAGAGTTTCTATAAATCCGTTTAGGTGATTTGAAGAAATGTTCATCAACTAGAAAACTAAAACCTGGTAAATTTTTCTGATAATTTTTTTGCTTAATTTCTTGAGTTTTATCTACTAGAAGCTTTTGAAAATAATTCTCATTATCATTATTATTAATATTCTTCACAGATCTACTGATAAGATCGATTAATTGTTATTTATGAAATTTAGAACAATATTTAAATTTTTCGTTATAAAGATTTTGCAGAGAATATTTAAAGGCATTATTTTTCTCAAATCGTTATAGTTATTATTAATTTTACTTTGAGATCTTTCGATAAGAGCGTTTAAATGAATTATTGGCATAAATATGCACGAGTTCTGCATAAGTTACATAAATTACATAGCTTTGCGATATCACACCTTGTTTGTCATATTTCAGTGTTCGCATTGTTTATTATTTACAGAGTGCAACCATCGTTATTTACAGCTGGTCACATGGTAACAATCATGGGCTTGGTCGCTCAATTTACACACACAGTCGCTGCCAGGGTCGTGGAAACTCTTTGTCTTGTATATTTTGTTGTGGTATCCATTAACTGCTATTGAGTTCACCAGGTGTTGGAGTTCTTGATTTGTGTTGGTGCAGGATATATTTGCCATGGATTCTGTTGTATAAAAGTCCAGAAACATTTCCCTTCTCTTCTTCTCTCTTTCATGTAGGGGTTTATTCAAGTTTTCGTTGGATGGGAGCCTCATTGTAGTTCCTCTATGATAAAATGTTCCCTGGAGAGTTCGAATACTAGCCTCGACTTTGTGTGTTTTGAAACATGTAGGGTGGCTTTCAAGAAGCGTAATTAAACTGTTTCCAGAGTCCTTAGGTCTTTTAGACTCAACTTTTCCCAAATGAGATCTATTCCATAGGTTGCGATAGGTACTATTTTAGCAGCGAACAAGGCCATGACTGTTTTCAGTGGCAGTCTGGATATTGCCTTGAAGCGAAACATGGCTTTTGTGGCAGCTGCTGCTCGAGATTTTGAATATATTCTCAATATGATCTTGCAGTGGTTTGCAGAGTGAGTCCCAGATATTTGAAGTTATTGACTGTCATAAGAGGTTCCATCGTAGGATATATTTTGTCCTCTGCAGCGTACCTACCGTTTTTCCTGTGTTAATTTCCATTTTGTTCTCCTGCACCCACTTCTCGAGTTGGTTCGTTGCTCTTTTCGATCGGATGACCATGTAGTCCGAATATAGGTAGATATTGACGTCCTTTGCTTGTTGTCTTATCATATGTACAACATCGTTTGCGGCAATATTGAAAAGTAAAGGACTTAGTGGGTCCCCATGCAATATGACGTTCGTTTGTGTTATATTTTCGACGTGCTTACGTCGTCTGTGATTTGAATGAAGTTGGCTGTCAGCATGATATGGATCAACGTTGGAAGTTTATCTTTCCCTTTTATTGATTCTAGTTTTGAGATTAGCATGCGCCTGTTTAGTGTATCGAAGGCCTTGGTGTAATCTATGATGACGGCGTGGAATTTTCCTTGGGGATGTCTTAAGGCGTCCTCTACGTAATCGATTAAGTTGCTAACGGCGTGTAGCATTTTCCTGCCTTTCTGGAATCCGAATTGTTCTTCTGGGATTTTCTGGACTACTTCCTCAGAAAATCGCTTTGTGATAACACTTCTTAGTACCTTCAATGTGCATTTTTCCTGGGCAATTCCCCTGTATGAGTTTAGATCCATTTTGTTGCCTTTCCCTTAAACAGGATCTTAACTGTCGACATCCTCCACATTTCTGGTATGTTGCCCTCTTGTAAACATAAGTTTAGTATATCTGCTATTGGTTGGACTAGTAGGCTAGCTGAACCTTTGATTTGTTCATGACATATTGCATTGGGGCCTGGAGGCATATTGTGTTTTAGAGATGTTATTATCTCCCGTACCTCTTCTGTCATGAAAGGGTTGGTTTCCTCTAGGTCTGTCTTCATAGTAATCGGTTCAAATGCGGTGTTGGTTTTATCTACGTTGCGAGTGTTCCTGAAATGTTCTTCCCAAACCGTTATGTCAATTCGTTCACTGCTCTGAGCTTTTCGTGGCCTCAGTGCTAAGTATGGGTCCTTTCTGGCTTCCTCCACCATATTGATTGCTTCCTGTTCCATGTATTCCTTTTGTTTAGTCTTCAGAAGATTTTTGTATTCGTTTCTGATTGGGCTGTAGGATCTTACATCCTCTGGCCTCTGGCTGGATTTTGCTATTTGTAGTGCCTGGAGAGTGATTTTTCCTTTTCCACAACATTCTTCGTCGAACCATTTCTGTGCTCTCCATTTCGGATTGTACATTAGGGCAGACTGAATGATTTTTGAGGGTTTATAAAATTAAAATTAAAAATAATGATAATGTTGTTGAACCACAAGAATCTTTTAATCAAATTAGAGAAGAAATTATTACCAAATTAAAGAATATTATAATACAAAGAAGTGCATTAAAGCTAACATGAAATTTTATTCTAATTTAAAAAGAGAAGAGGAAAAAAAGGAATTCAATTTCAAAACAACTAATCAAGTTTTATTTAGAACACCAGATTTTGAAAATTATTATTAAAATTCAACGAATTAACTGATAGAGAAAAAATGAAAATGAAAAAATCTGGCTGTTCTTGATTTTGTGTAGGTAGTATGCAGTTAAATGTTAATAGACACAATTCAATTTATTGTTCTTCTTTTATCGATTAAAATTAAAGATAAAAAAGCAGTAATTAATGTAAAAATAAAATCTTCATTATATCATGTAGATAAAAGTTCAGAAAGAGTTGATAATTATTAGAATACTGGATTACAATTAGATGAAATTTTTGGAAACAAGAAACTTAATTTTCCTGTTCAGTTAACCCATTTTACAAAATTTGAAAAGAAATCAAATATTTCAAAGAATTTTTATGCATATGAAAGCAATTTTTGGAAACAAGAAACTTAATTTTCCTGTTCAGTTAACCCATTTTACAAAATTTGAAAAGAAATCAAATATTTCAAAGAATTTTTATGCATATGAAAGCAATGAAAAAGGTGAAAGTATTATTGCATATTATCTTCACCATTTAAAAAATAAACAAAAAAGTCAATCTGGTTTTAATTAAAGATGAAATCATTCACATTATTGTTGGATAAAAATCTCTCTAGATTAGTTAGTTCAAAGCATCTAGTAATGGTCATCAAATTTATCTTTGTGATCATTGTTTAAGGTATTTTTATTCACAAGAAACATTAGACAATCATGACAACGAATGCAAAGAACATAAAGAAGTTAACTTAAATATGTCTGTAAAAGATCAGAAAATTTAATTTGAAAAATGTAATCATACTGAAGACTACCTTTTCCAATTTCACCTAATTTAGAATGTTTCTTAAAGGATATTAGCACTTTTCAACAAATCCTGAAAATTCTTACATTACAAAATATCGAAAACCTTTGATGTTTTAATTCTGTTACTATACTAAACATTCTAATGGTGATTATAAAAATTCTCTTCTAATCCCTAGTAAAGATGCAGCAAAAAAGGTTCACTAAATTTTTGGCAGGAGAATCTAGAGAAATTGCTAAAATACATGTAGAAAATATTTATTAAAGGAGAAAAGGAAGTAAAAGTCATTGTCATTTAACAGGTTAATATTGAGGAGGTGCACATGAACATTGTAATCCTATCAAAATCCTTACATTCATAATTTAACAAATTTCTATAATCATTTGTTCATCAAAGAATTAGCAATAGATAATAAAGGCAATGATGCTATTCCAAATAATGAGCACAAATATTTCTTTTAGTAAATATGTTGAACATGGGTTAACATTAATTGTTTAAATGTTTTTAAATTTATATCCTCAAGTATTGACAAATCATCTTCAGCTCTTACAGAAGAACAATTTAGGAAAACATCTAAATATTTTGAAGCTGATCAGTCAGATTTAACGACTAAAAAATTAGTATATCCTCACAAACAATGTGGATGCTGAAGAAAAATTTTAAGAAACTTAACTACCCAAAAAAGAATGATTTAATTTGAGCCTTAATAAAGACGGTATTCGTGATGAATCTACTAAATGGGCAAAAGCAGTTTTAGAAAAATTTAACGTAAAATTTTTTATGAATATACAAAATTATATAATAAAGCTGATCTTTTAATTTTAGCAAATATTTTTGAAAATTTGAGAGAAATTTATAAGCTGCATCCATCTTAATATTTTACAGCTCCAGGATCATCATGGGATTGTTGTAAAAAGTTACAAAAATTGAATTAGATTTATTTCTTGAGAAACGAGTTTGAGGTGGGATTTCACAAGGTATTAAAAGATATGCTAAATCAAATAATAAATATATGAAAAATTTTTACCAAGAAAACAATCAAATTACATTGCATACTTCAGGTGTATATAATATTTATGGTTGGGCAAAGTCTGTTTTTACCATTTAAAAATTTCAGTTTGTTGCAGCCAAATCCTCAAGAAATACTTACAATTCCAAATGATAATAAATATGGTCGTATTTTAGAAGTTGATTGAAATATTGAAAATTACTTGATTTACATAAAGATTCACTATTAACACAAGAGGAAGGAAATAAATGATTAACAACATTAAATCATATGAAAAATATGTTGTACATTATAGAAATCTTAAAGAATGTTTAGTTCTTGGATAAAAATTAAGGAAAATTTACAGAACAATCAGATTACTTGAAGATCAACATAGATTTTAACATGGAAATGAGAAAAAATGCAGCTAACGAAAATAAAAAAAATTTCTACAAGTTAATTAATAGTCAAGTTTTTAGAAAAACAAAAAGAACATGTTAGAAATAGACGAAATAAGTCTCAAAATAATAATAGATCCAAGTAATACATCATTTGTCTTTCATACACAGATTATTAATGTACCACTGTTTTTTTTCAGGAAACCTAGTAAAAGTTCTCATGAAAAAAGTAAAAGTAATCATCCAAATTATCAATTTATATTGAAATGAATATTCTAGATATTAAATGATTATTCTGACGAGATACTGGCAGAAGTAAAGCTGTGAGTACCGGGCGTGAGTCGTGCTTCGCTAGCTTGGTTGGTAGAGCACTTGCCCGCGAAAGGCAAAGGTCCCAAGTTCGAGTCTCGGTCGAGCACTCAGTTTTGATCTTCCAGGAAGTTTCAGTCCCATATAGCCTCCATCCCATAGGCCAGGATTGGCAAGATTTTTGGACCGAATAATTTCATGGCCGTTTCTCCACTGAGTAGGCAGATGTTTTTTATGTCCTGTATTGCTATTATTGCTTGGGCTGTGCGTTCTGTTGTATGTTTTGTGAAGCATTTGGCTGTTGGTGGCAAAGTCACACTTAGGTATTGAAAGTCTGAAGAGAGTTTTATTTTTTGTCCTCTGATGTTGATTTTCGCATTCTTGGGTGTTTTGACTCCTTTTCTGAAAATCACCATTACTGAATCTCTTGTGTTTACGTGTAGTTTGTGTTCACTGCACCATTTGTCTATTTTCTCAATGATTTTCTGCAGCTTCTGTATATCTGTTGAATGTACGGCTATGCTGTCAGCATATGCATATACATATACATTTAAATTTTGAAGCATGAAACATCAAAAATTACAGTTGAATTATCTGCACATTCGTCTATCACAATAATTACATCATTATTTTCAATAAAAGTAACCATAGTTTCATTATTTTCTTCCTCAATAATATCACAACTTTTTATAACTTTTTGGTATTTTGGTTGATCTAAACTTCTAGAATAATCATACAAATGATTAATTTTCTTCCAATTTAAGCATTCTAGAGCTGAAATACCATTCTCAATCATTAATATTGTTTTTTCACAACCGCTTGGTTCTATGGTTGCACGTAGAATACAATGTGGCATATGTTTTCCACGGTTTTTTTAAATTTCTTTTCTAGAATTCTTATTTTTGGTTCCCAATATGTCATTTATTTTCACAATTGTTGTTAATATGGAAGACTAGATTAATTCACTTCAGTGAAAGGTAAATTATAAAAGTGTTTCACTAGTCAATTTCTATTCAACTCCTTTCACTCCCAATATCACAATGAAAAATAATAACTTGGCTGTGCTGGAGAAATATGCAATTTATCAAAAAAATAATAAATTATATACTTACTAAGAAACAATAGATATTTGGTCAGCAAAGTTTGAAAAATTTAGAAAATTTTCTTCAATCGTAAAATCTAATGTATAGGTTAACGAAAATAAAGTTTTAAATACAGTTTTTATTGCAAATGGTTCAAATAGCTCTGAGCACTATGGGACATAACATCAGTTGTTATTGAAAGTGATGCTAAACTATTCATTGATAAAGAAGATAGTATTGGGCAAGTTTTACAATTTAATAACCAAATTATTGAAGTTAATGAAAAAACTGATACTAACAATGTTCCTTAAATTATTTCATTTGAATTAATAAATTTAAACTTTAATCTATCTAATGGAATGTTTGTTAAACACAATGGTCTTTTTCATAGACAAACTAATATTATGTCTTCATTCAAACCAAATGTTAAATTTTGAGGACCAATAATTTATGAACCAAACCATCCTGTAAATATTCCAATTATTGATGCTATCAGAATTTAGAAATATCTATACCAGATGAAAATGATAATTTCATTGACTTTAATGTGTTTATGTAACAGTTGTTTTAGAAATTAATTAATATGTTTTCCCTTAATAAATCATTATCATTATCGAGAGTTATCAATTTTACTCATTTCTCATTAATGAGAAAACAAAAAATAATTTAAATCTTCCTAACAAAAAACAGAAAGTAGTATATATATTGGAGGGATTCATCCTTATTGCTCACAACTCGGTATGCTACTTGATGTTACTCACACAAATGGAACAGGTTTTTCATAATTTGTTGGTAAATCAGCTATTAGACAATTAAATGGGAAACAATTTTTTATCAAGAATAGAACCATTTATTTCTTCATCAACTCTTATTCGATTAACTTCTTCCCTACCAACTGATTTCAATATTCAATTTCATTATCTTAACAATGGTGAAAATTAAAATCAAGCAAAATGAAATAATTTATCCTTTAGAATTATCTGGTGGATTTTTCAAAAATTACAGTGAAAGATCAAAATGATTTTATTCTTCATTGGACTACTGATCATGATCATTGTACACTATCAAAAGAAGGTAAAATTGTTGTAAAAATTATAGAAATTCGTGTTCTTGTTGTTAAATATGAGCCAGTATATTCACTTGAACTAGAACAAGAAAGACTGAAAGATCCAAAAACTCCAATATCTTTCTTTGAACTACAAACAATTGAATTTGCTGAATAACATGGAAAAAGAAAAATTGAACTAGATATTGCAGATTATTAAATTCTACCAAATTTGCTGTAGAAATATTTTTGGAAAAATAGAGAAGATTAAATGTTAAAAATTTTAGATTTTCATAAAGTAAGTCGTCTAAGGGAAACGAATTTTTCCCATTAAATGATTTAATTTATGAAAATTTAAATCCTTTTCTTTACAAATAAAACTAAAACATAATGAACAGAATTTATATCATTAAATATCTAGTATGTGAAACTAACAGTTATAGTAATGGCTGTGCAGAAGTGTTCACTAAAGTATCAGAGCTGAAAAAACATAAATCTTACAATATTTCAAAAGCTGAAAATTTGACAACTAAATCTGATGAAAAAGGTTCATTACTTTTACATGATAAATTTAAAATTACTCTTCCAGGTCATTGTACTAAAATCTTTTCAGAAGACAATGAAGAATTAGAGAAAATTTCTGAATTGAATTTCATTTAACACAGTAAAAAAACAAATTAAAGGTTGTTTGATTCATGTTACTGAATTTGAATGAATTTTAGATTTTTTCATTCCTTTTTTAAGGACCTAAATTGGGGCTCTTAAAATTTTATAATTTAATTTTTGAATATTAAACTTTAATAGATCAATTTATTTTGAATTACATGAAAAGTTACATTTTTTAATATAGATTAATTTTTGGTGGCGGAGCAACAAAAGGTAATATGCATGCTAATGTGCAAGGCAGAGATCATGCTGATATGGATAGATGAGGGGATTGACAGAGTGCTGGAGAGAAGGAAATGGATAGAGAGAGGGAAGGATAGGAAGATGTATGAGGCAGGTGGAACATGTAGAGGGTAGCGGGCAATGGGAAAGAAAGAGGACGAGGTGGAGATGGTTGGAGGAGTGCTGAGGAGGATATGGTCAGAGGGAGGAGAAGGAAGTTATGGTCCAAGAGAGGGGATAAAGGAAATTGGCAAAGATAGGGGGCAGAGAAGATGAAGAGACAGAGAGAGTAGGGAGAAGGAAATAAACAGGCAGAGACAGGAAGAAATGGACAAAGAGAGAGGAGGAAGCGGTGTGTTTAGTAGATGTGTCTAAACACTTATGTGGGTGAAGCCAGCAGGGAAAACTAGTGATCCTCTGAAAAGCAAGGAATTTCGAATCTGCTTGTTGCAGGTGCTTGGCTGACATAAACAGCGTTAAGCGTATGTTTCAGTGGATGTATGGATGAACCCAGAATTTTCTTCGTTTTCTCATTTGTGTGTAATAATAAGAGAGCACCACGAATTCCTGACTCTGTACTCTGCAAGCAGAATGTTGCAATCGATGCTCAGATGCAATAAACAGTACTCCATCTCCTGCACGATCGCATATGGCAGCCCCTGTTTGTCACTCCAGGAAAGCATTGAGTATATAGCTGCGCTGCCAGCCACTTGGGAGGCAGTCACCAATTTAGATCGCCCATCGCTTCCGTTCCCTTCGAATCACACCATGTGCGGAAGGCTTAATAGTTAAAGTAGAATGAGGTCTATTAGACTGAATCAAACACGCCTGTATTTCGCGTGTCCTACCAGCTACGTCATCCGAGGTGGTTCTTCTGATCTCCTACCTCTGGGATATTACACCGTTCCAACAATGAGGATGAAGGAATATGACGATTATTCATTGTACAGAATTTATAGATATTTCTTTTTGTGTTACGGACTTGCATTCTTCAACAATTATTTCCAAAGCCTCTTCTGGCCAGGCAAGTTTAAGTTTTTGGTGTGTTATCAGCATCTTAAGGCGAAATCTTGGATGGTTTCCTTTGAAAACATCAGTGCCGATTGTAACTCCCCGCGTTATCCATTCTGAGGTTTCTTCTGTCGATACTGTGCTTCTGTTCTTTGTGTCAATTCCGAGGTTTCTTTATCCATTCTGAGCTTCTCCTTTTTCTGGCTTTTTGGTGCTTCTGTTCTTTGTCCTTCTGCAGCTTGCAATCTTTTGGCCCATTCGAAGCTCTGGCTATTTCTCTCCATTCTGGAATCACGCTATTCCTGTCGATTCTAATCTTCTGTCCTTTCTGTCAACTGTCATCTTCTGCTCTTCCAGTCCATTCTCTGTTTCTGTCCATATTGTCCATTCTGGTGTTCTTTTCTTTCTCTACATTCTGAGCTTCTGTTTTTTCTGTCCATTCTCAGCCTCTTTACTTCCTGCTCACTCTCAGCTTCTGAGCTTTCTGTCCATTCTCAGCTTCTGTCCTTTTTCTCCATTCTCATGTTCTGTAATTTCTGTCCATTCCGAGCTTCTGTGCCTTCTGACCATCGTGAACTTCTATTCCTTCTGTCCACTCAGAAACTCTGTTCTTCGTGTGCAGTCTGAGCTTCTGTTCCCTCTTTCCATTTTGAGCTTCTGTTCTCTCCATTCTGAACAATTGTTCTTGCTGCCTCTTCTGATGTTCTACTCGTTTTCTATATTTTGTTTTTTCTGGTGTCCTATTTATGACTTGTTACAGTTGATATAGATGTTGCAACTCCTACAAAAATCTTCCTGCAACTGTTTTCTACTTTAAAATAGACGTACACGTAAATAAACACCTATTGCATTCAAATGTGTTTCTATTTTTAGTTCTTTAGTAAAGAAGATAACTGATAAATCTTTTCATAATGAGGAAAACCTGCTTTATTGCTCTCACAGGCAATTATCTGTGTCTCCTTTAACCTTGTATTGCAGTGGTAAACTGCGCTCCAGGAACGACCTTCAAGGACAAATGTAACGTCTGTCGCTGCAGTTTCGACGGTAGGAGTGGCTCCTGCTCCACGAAAGTGTGTAGCCCTGACTCATAATAACGAGGTATGCATCCACTGTGTTCGACGTTTGTGAATTTCAGATCTAAATAAGTTAGTGTTTTAATGCTGCGATAAAGGCTGCCACGGCCAACATTTACGTCAGCACAGCTTCCAGACTGGGATGCCGCGGTCGGTATATGAGACTGCTTATGTTTCATACCTATGGTTGTAAGAGAACAGTGATTCTTTAACTTGTAATTGACAATGGTGTCACTGGCCAAAGATAATCACGCATTAGGCGTCACATGAACTATGGTTGTGACCTATACACAGCTCCTAGTGTACGTGTAAACTCAGGACACTTTGAGCTTTCGATGCAAATGGTTCAAATGGCTCTGAGCACTATGGGACTTAACATCTGAGGTCATCAGTCCCCTAGATTTAGAACTACTTAAACCTAACTAACCCAAGGACATCACACACATCCATGCCCGAGGCAGGATTCGAAACTGCGACTGTAGCAGCACCGCGGTTCCGGACTTAACGCCTAGAACCGATCGGCCGCAACGGCCGGCCTTTCGATGCAGTTGTCAATTTTTCTCTCTGAATGTACCGCCCTCATTTCTGCCAAAACGTTAGTAAATAGTTTCATATGCCGAGCATGGCCTCTCAAACATGATGATCCAACTTTTGTTTTTGGTATACATCAGTAGGAAA
The DNA here is from genome assembly GCF_023898315.1 of Schistocerca nitens. Classification (NCBI taxonomy): domain Eukaryota; kingdom Metazoa; phylum Arthropoda; class Insecta; order Orthoptera; family Acrididae; genus Schistocerca; species Schistocerca nitens. The sequence goes on along the minus strand of NC_064622.1, from coordinate 79,854,352 downwards.
GCCCTAGGCTAGTTACAGTGCAGCTTGTTCTGAGGCCCTATTGTAACTGTAGAATATGTTTGTGTGAGTGTGTGTGTGTGTGTGTGTGTGTGTGTGTGTGTGTGTGCGCGCGCGAGAGAGAGAGAGAGAGAGAGAGAGAGAGACCTAGACAGAGAGAGAAGAGGGTATAAGTAAGCAATTTAAATTCTGTCTTAGTCCTTTTCACCTCGATGCATTTCTGGTGACCTAAAATATGAACTAATTTAGACTTCTATGCAGTATGCTTTATTTTCATAATCTCTTGTGTACTTGTGTGTATATTTAAGGCCAATGGAGGTTCTCCTTGTCATAATGAGACACAATGCAAACGGCAAAACATAAATTACTTTTATTCAGTGTTATTAATCTCAAAATCACTGCGCTGATAGCACCAATACAGGAAAGACAAATATATCAAAGATCTTAGTCATTCGTTCTTTATAATTATATTTTCCAGTCCAGTGTAACAACTAGCCCAACGTTTTTCAAATATTAAAAACATACATTAAGAATGATAACACATCAACTCTGAAACTATGCGGAATTGACAGAAAGTTTTCCGGCTAAGACTCCGTGGAAGATAATACTAACATGCTCTAGACTCAATAAAATCGTTGTGGGTGTCACCATTGATGAAAGAGGCAATAATCATGCATCGACTCATTGTGTGCACTCCTCAGCCTTTATAGGTTTATTTATAAGCCTTTTTAAATAATGTAACTTTCACAAACTTGGCACTATCTTGCACTTCCACGTTAAAAAATAGTGCTGTCTCATTTTTAACCATGTGGCTTTTGTTAGGCCATTTTACGTTTTTTATTCAGCTTAAGATATTTTTCCTTTACTTCTGCCGGCCGGTGTGGCCGAGTGGTTCTAGGCGCTTCAGTCTGGAACCGCACGACCGCTGAGGTCACAGGTTCGAATCCTGCCTCGGGCATGGATGTGTGTGATATCCTTAGGTTAGTTAGGTTTAAGTAGTTCTAAGTTCTAGGGGACTGATGACCTTAGATATTAAGTCCCATAGTGCTCAGAGCCATTTGAACCTTTACTTCTGCAGGAAAAAGGGGTAGTGATTATTGAGGTGCATGAAAATTACTAGCACATTCTAGTGTAGCGAACACTAAGCGGTTTTTATTTAATCTATATTAACTACACCTTTTACTGTCATCTGAATGTTTTTCGTTTTCTTTTCAGCATTCCTTCGTGAAGGTGACAGATTGCAGTTTACACGAAACAACGCCATTTTAGCAATGTGGACCTCCTTCTTTAATGCTGCAGCAAATTATTTTCAACTCACTCATCGCCTTCAAGCATGTAAAAGAGACACAATAATTGTAATCTGTCTATCAAAAACATAACTTTACTTCAATTGTATGTAAATGCAGTATTTCTATGTTTTAATTTTCTTTTTGATTCATTTCCTCATAAAGTTATTATTTTTTCTTTCTACAACCATCAACAATACAATGGTTTACTTTTGAATGTTAATATTATATTATTTGTAAGTGCTGGACGACTTTCACAACCTTCGGTTACTGGGTGAGCAGTAGTGTTGGAAACATAATTGGCGTCCATTGTATAACACACCGGGACCTATTGAGAGACGCAGAGAGTAAATGATATGTTCGAAGTTTTTCACACTTGTTGACACAAATGTCGAGTTTGTTCACTATCTTTGCTTCAGTAATGTGAATTTTTATATTATGAGACCAATTAAGTCAAAAATTGCACAACTCGTAGGGAGGTGGTATAGGAGACTTTCCATTGCGCCTTAGGATAAGCTGATTCTTGTCACGATGAAATGTATACACCTGAAACGGACAACAACGCATGATCTAGTGGGTATGGCCTATACCCTTACCTACACCCTTGTAAGTATTAAGTAAATCGAAAGGGTGATCAACAGCTGTAAATGATAATGAGAAGTGAAATGGAATCTTGACATTATTTTATTGGTGCCTGGCTATACCAATACAGCCAGTACTGCATTTTCACGAATTGCTTTGTTATTTAATACACATAACTCCACTGACATTGACGATAACACTTCAGTAAGTATATTGGCAAAAGATTATTTACGGTTTCAGTTACCAAATTTGTTTCCAAATAAACAAAATGAGCACACACACAAACATAAACCGACCGATTATGTTTTATTGCCAACGTTTAACAAGTATGCCACAAGATATTTATATATGTTTATATCCACTGCTCCCCAACCGTCAGGTACTATTGTTCTCGATGAATTGTGCAGAAAATTCACAAATAGGTCTCAGAGATTCTAAACGTAGTGAAAGTGAAGAAATATTAACTTTTTATATGTTCAACCATTGCGATTCACATCGGTTATTTCAAAGTGAGAGCTGATCTAACACTGTATGTTCATGCTGCATCTTCACACAACAAAAATTTGAAAGAACGCCTTGCTTAGGTTTGCCAAAGCCTCGCAGTAGGACGCAGCATCCTGAGGAGGTCGATTCACTCCGAATTTTCGAAGAGTTCCTCAGCTGGACTTATACGACACAAAACATGACAGCAAGATTTCGGGTGATCAGAGACAAACCAGTACATATTGTAGCATCGCATGCAATCTTTCTTTTTTCATTTCGTTTGGGTCCTCATTCTTCTGACTGGTTTGAGACGACCCGCCAACAATCTCTCTTCTGTGCCTACCTTTTCATCTGAATTATTTGCTGGATGTTTTCCAGTCTCTGTCTTCGTCTACAGCTTTGCTACTGCTTCTAGTACCATGGCAGTTACGCCTTATTCCCTGTTCTTCTTATTGGCAGCGCTTTCCATTTGCTGCCGTCTCCCCGATTCTGCGGTGAACCTTCTCATTCCTACGTTATTAGTCTACCTACTTTTCAACAATCTTCTGTAGCACCACATCTCAAAGGCTTCGATTTTCTTGTGTTCTGGTTTCCTCTTCGTCCATTTCTCACTGCTATAAAATGTCGAGCTTCAGAAATGTCTTCCTCAAATTACGGCCTGTGTTTGATACTAGTGTACTTCTCTTGGGCAGGAATGCCCTTTTTGATAGTGCTATTATGTTTTTCGTGTTCATCTTGCTCTGTCCGTCACGGTTTATTGAACGGCTTAGGTAGCAGAATTCTTTCACTTCGTCCACTTCGTAATAATGGATTCCCATGTTAAGTTTCTCGCTGTTCTCATTTCTGCTAATTCTCATCACTTTCGTCTTTCTTCGATTTACTCTCAAACTCTGTACCCAGTAGATTGTTCATTACTTTCAGCAGATCCTGTAATTGTTCTTTGTTTTCACTGAAGATACCAATGTCACCATTGACATACTTTCATCTTGAATTTTAATCCCACCCTTGAAGCTCTGTTTTCTTCATTGCTTCTATAGATTGAACAAGAGGGTGAAAGTCCACGTCCCTGCCTTACACACTTTTTATCCGTGCACTTCGTTCTTGGTCTTCCATCCTTAGACCTTGGTTCTTGTACACACGAATGTGTCCGTATTTTCTTCAGTTTTGCTTCCATTATCAACCGCAACGTCACAACTACCTCTCTGGTGAATTTACCTTTCCTAAATTCAAACTGATAGTCATCTAACAGATCCTCAGTTTTCTTTTCCATTTTTCCATTCTCCTCTACATTAATCCTGTCAGAAACGAATATTGTACGATAGTTGTCGCACTTAGAGCCCTTCTTATCTTCGGAATTGTGTGGACCATATTTTTTTTTCAAAAGTCTGATAGTGCGTCACCAGTCTCATACGTCCTAACAGCAACAACTATAGCTGTTTTGTTGACGATTCTGCAAATTATTTTAGAAATTCCGATGGAATTTTATTTATCCCTTCTACCTTATTTGATTTTAAGTCAGCCAAAGAGCTTTCAAATTATGTTCATAATAAAGGATTGCCTATCTCTTTCCTCTCGTCTCCTGTTTCTTCTATCAAGTCATCAGATAAGTCTTCCTCATCTTACAGGCTTTCAGTGTAATCTTTGGTTGTGACCGAGCGGTTCTAGGCGCTTCAGTCCGGAACCGAGCTGCTGTTACGGTCGCATATTCGAATCCTGCCTCGGGCATGGATGTGTGTGATGCCCTTAGGTTAGTTAGGTTTAAGTAGTTCTAAGGCAAGGCGACTGTTGACCTCAGATGGTAAGTCCCATAGTGCTCAGAGCCATTTGAACCATTTTGTACCCTTTGCACCTGTTTGCTCTCTCCCTTGCATTTAAAAGTGAGATTCCCATTGCACTCTTAGTGTCACAACCCTTGCGTTTGATCTCACCGAAAGTCGTTTTGACATCTCTATATGCTACGTCAGTCTTTCTGACAATCATTTCTTTTTCGATTTCTTCACATTTTTCATGCAGCCATTTCCCCGTAGCCTCCCTGCGGTTCCTATTACTTTCATTCGTAAGTGACATTTTCGTACTCCCTTCTCTCGTCAATCAACGTAAATATTTCTTCTGCTGTCCGTGGTTTCTTCGCAATGAACTTCTCTGCACCTATGTTTTTCTATATCTCTCCTGAGTATGCCTTACAATCTAGTATCTGATTTCGGTATATCTGTTTGACCATGACGTAATCTAACTGGACTATTCCTGTACCTGCGGCCTTTCCCAAGTACACCTCATCCTCTTGTAATCAAACAGTAGCAAAATATTCATGTTGGATAGTTCAGTAATAGTGGTTAAATGTCTTTTGTGAGATTTGTCAACGAATGTCACTGATGAAGTCATATCGGGTCATCAGTCGTGTTGTGGCGACGTGTTGTCGCAACATTTAGACAAGTTCCCTGCCAGAAGATGACAAGTAGGACACTCATCCAAACGTTACGGCAGCACGACACCTGACTCTGCTGATAACCTGCACGGGACCAATCCACACGAGAGCACAGCACGTGTGAGGAAGGGAACGTGGTGTTGAGCGTTCCGTTTGCAGAGAGCGGCAGCACATGTCTGCATTCGACGTCGATATGGCGAAAATCTGACAACACCTCTTTTAATATGTAGGTGTGATGGAGACTATAGATCATCCAGAGAAGAAGAAAGTGGAAACATTTGATTTGGAGCAGTAGAAAAATGTTAAAGATAAGGAGTACAGTGAAATAACGAAATGAAAAGGTAGAGGTAGGGGTGTAAATGTGGAAACCCAGTTTGCTTTTGCTGTATAAAAGAAATGTTTACTTCTCTTTCAGTTTCAAAAATTAGCCAAAGCTACTTCATAATGTTTTAGCAAAGAATGTAATAGCGTGAAACACAAAAACTAAATATCTAAAAAATTAAAAAACATTTTGTGCTTGCACAACAACTCACTAGTTTTTCAAGAAGTGCGGGTAATGTGGAAACGCCTTAAAATTGTGGGAAACTGACAACTTCAAACGAAAACTATTAAAAATGTTAGAAACTATTTTATTTTATATTAAATTTAAATTATACAAAAATATTTTTAAACGCAACTGTATTAGAAAAATGCTTCATAAGCGAAGTTCACTTGCAATAATTGCGTATGTAAATATCTCCTTCATTTCCGGCACACAAAGAGTGGCTCCAGTCCTCACACACTACACACTTAATCCACAATTCTCCCCGAATGTCTTTGGAAAATGCGCCTTCACAAAAAATACAAATTGCATCTTCTTCAGTAGGCTTTTTTTTCCCCCAACTGCGAGATCCAAATGTTACTCGCCTGAAGAGACAGTTGGTGCAATGGGCTCTTCATCTGAAGCCTCAGATAACTTAAGCCGTTTTTGCACAGTTTTCTAGGAGGAGCTTCACGTTTTTTTCTTGCTTTTGGCAGGTGCCTTAGGAAGCTTCTGTTTACCCTTCAGTAAGGAGTCTTCAAGGCGTGTTTTATAAGGCGAAGACGTCAAAACAGCTGATGAACCTGGCTTACGACCTCTGTTGGAAACCATCCTCTTTAGGGGAGGGACTGGCTTGATATCTTGTGGAGACACACACGTATTTGATGAGGTATTTGACAACGATGTTGACCTTCTGTTTTATCCATTTCAATGAGATACTGCACGAACTGTTTCTCAGTAGCATCAGGTAGTACAAGCTTACGTTCAAGTCTCAAAGAAACACATTCTTCAGGTGACATATCACTATGCACAAACCTTTGACGTGTCGTCTGAGGTACACTGAAAGCTTTTGCTGCTCTTCTTAACCCTACCTGCTTTCCCTTGAGGCTATTATAGCCTTAATCATGTTTTCAGCATCCCACTTCTTCACAATAGCTCTTGGTTTCCGATCAGTTAGCTTTCGTGGCATCTAGAAACGGACGCAACACGTATTAGAAGTAATGTATTCGATGTTGGTATTATGGAAACGTTTCCACCTTACCTACACAATGGTCATTTTAAATTTCGGTAGATTACATTAAGCAACAATCCATTTAAGGTTGACAAAGGACTGCTAAAACCTTCTATGCACCTCCATTTATAAGCTATCAGACGTAACGAAAGATAACTACAAAGTATATAGATACATATAATAGCACAACTTACCTCGAAAAAGGTTTAGAAAACGCGCGAACGTAGATTGCGTCACTGTCACGGCGTCTGTTGCTCAACTGACTTCTAACCCTCTACCGTGACAAATAGGAACTATTTCAACCATTTCTGGCTGCCCCACTGCGGTACAGCACTCTGCAGGCCAGATACTATACGTTTCCACATTACCCACACGCTTCCACATTTACAGCCCTACCCCTACTAGCTACTAGGTCTATCGATAACACAAACACAAGAAGGGTCAGATTGATATCATATCGAATGCAGTTATATTACACACCCTTTAAGAGGGTTTCAACTAACTCAAGATTTATTGTTGCAATGGTGCAAATGGAGTATGTTAAACGATTACATTTACAGTTCAGTAGCACAAGCAGTTCTGAGCTACTAGGTAATTACAGATGCCTAAACTCCCCTTTTAGTACGTCGTGTAACCTTCACGGGAGGCAATGGAGACGCCGACTGTGGCATCCAGTCGATAGTACAGATGGTGAATACGGTCCTAGGATACTTTACGCCACGCCTACTAGACCTGTTCACGAAATTCTGTTAGTTGACGAGTAGCGCAAGTCATTTCTCGTCCCATCATAAGTGTTAGATTGGAAACTAGCTGGCCAGGAAAGTTCGTGCAAATCTTGCAGGGCACGTTGAGTTTCACGGGCAGTGTGTGAGCGAGCATTATCCTATTGGAACAACTCATCATGTTCCTGTTGCAAGAATGGCAAAATAACGAGTCTAATATCATTCTGCAAAGTACCGAGCGCTGCTTAGTGTTCCATCCAGGAACGCCAAAGGTGAATTAAAGTTGCAGCCTATCGCACCACAGACCATAAGGCTTGTCGTACGACCAGTGTGTGTTGCATAAATGCGGTCTATGAGACAGCACTCACCAGTTCCACGTCGAACGCGGCAACAACCATGCAGGCAGAATCTGCTTCCATCGCTGAAGACCATGACGTGCTGTTCCATCTTCCAAGTGATCCTCTGACGCCACCAGTCGAGCCGCGCACGTCCATGGTGTGGAGTGAGTGCTGGCCCGTAGTCGCACCGCTAGTAACCGGTTCCCAACAGCTCCTGTTGACATGTCTGGGTTCACAGGCACTCTTATCTGTGCTACTGTAACTCTACGATCTGCCTTACAATACGACGATCCTGGCAAGTGTCTGTAGTGCGTGGGCATCCAGATCCTCGTCTACTGGCGTGACAATGTTCACGTGACCACTGGTACCAGCATCGTCGGACAACCGACGCAGCACGTCCAATTTGTGGAAATTTTCCGAAAAGACCATCCCGCCTTTAGGAATGCCTCAATTTGACTCCTTTAAAACTTTTTCATTTGGCTGTACGAAGCACTTTGCCTACTTGCTACACACGTTTGCACCACATTGAGCCTTAGCTATTTGTGAACATCCTCTATTAAAGGTTGGACACAGGGATCGCTTCGGTAGTTATGTCACAACGCTACTCGTTGGTGGACGACGCTGAAGGCATTATAAGTGCAAATGCGGTCATCGGATCAAAATCGTCGTTTTTCCGTGCTGCACTAATTTTTTTTCCGCCAGTCGAGTTCCAGAAGAAGTATGAACAAGAAGGACAGAAGATTAGGTTTAGCATCCCATCGACCCCCATTCATTTATTTTGAGCCGCCGTCACGTCTTGAGCAGTTTGGTTTGAGTTGGATGTGTGTTGGTTGCTTGTAAACAACGACGTCCATGTGCCTGGCGTTACTTGAACTTTTGTGAACTTGTGGTTCCGTTTACAGTACCCGTGTGTCCCTATTTATTATCTTGTTCGCTTGTGGCGTGTATGGAACATCCGACATTCGTCCGTTCTCGGAGTTAGGGGCTGTCGTCAGCGGCTATCCTGAGCCCTCACAGCAAAGTCATACAGTATGAACGGTTTTAATTTTCTTAGTGATCAGTTAGCCTAGGGAGCTGATTACCATTACGAGTACCGCCGTATCATTGTCGTACGTCGGTGGTCAGGCCAGCGCCTGCTTAGTTATAAAAGGGTAACTCTCCACTATAAATTGGAAAGTTAGACCAAGTTACCGTTATCGTTGATTAGTGTAAGAGGCTTAACGTCCACTGTGATAATTATTTTATGGGTTTCACATAAATTCGCAGCGTTCTTCCATAAGTTTAATAAACACAAGATATATAATTAACTGAAACATCAGTCATCAATAATATGTTCTACTTCACCATTAACAGGAGTCTGTCAACGCTATGGTAAATTTTCGATTCCGCGACTGTAGAAGTCACGTGGTTTTGAGGGGAAGTACACGTCAAGCCATGTTCGGAAAGTACACTCCTGGAAATTGAAATAAGAACACCGTGAATTCATTGTCCCAGGAAGGGGAAACTTTATTGACACATTCCTGGGGTCAGATACATCACATGATCACACTGACAGAACCACAGGCACATAGACACAGGTAACAGAGCATGCACAATGTCGGCACTAGTACAGTGTATATCCACCTTTCGCAGCAATGCAGGCTGCTATTCTCCCATGGAGACGATCGTAGAGATGCTGGATGTAGTCCTGTGGAACGGCTTGCCATGCCATTTCCACCTGGCGCCTCAGTTGGACCAGCGTTCGTGCTGGACGTGCAGACCGCGTGAGACGACGCTTCATCCAGTCCCAAACATGCTCAATGGGGGACAGATCCGGAGATCTTGCTGGCCAGGGTAGTTGACTTACACCTTCTAGAGCACGTTGGGTGGCACGGGATACATGCGGACGTGCATTGTCCTGTTGGAACAGCAAGTTCCCTTGCCGGTCTAGGAATGGTAGAACGATGGGTTCGATGACGGTTTGGATGTACCGTGCACTATTCAGTGTCCCCTCGACGATCACCAGTGGTGTACGGCCAGTGTAGGAGATCGCTCCCCACACCATGATGCCGGGTGTTGGCCCTGTGTGCCTCGGTCGTATGCTGTCCTGATTGTGGCGCTCACCTGCACGGCGCCAAACACGCATACGACCATCATTGGCACCAAGGCAGAAGCGACTCTCATCGCTGAAGACGACACGTCTCCATTCGTCCCTCCATTCACGCCTGTCGCGACACCACTGGAGGCGGGCTGCACGATGTTGGGGCGTGAGCGGAAGACGGCCTAACGGTGTGCGGGACAGTAGCCCAACTTCATGGAGACGGTTGCGAATGGTCCTCGCCGATACCCCAGGAGCAACAGTGTCCCTAATTTGCTGGGAAGTGGCGGTGCGGTCCCCTACGGCACTGCGTAGGATCCTACGGTCTTGGCGTGCATCCGTGCGTCGCTGCGGTCCGGTCCCAGGTCGACGGGCACGTGCACCTTCCGCCGACCACTGGCGACAACATCGATGTACTGTGGAGACCTCACGCCCCACGTGTTGAGCAATTCGGCGGTACGTCCACCCGGCCTCCCGCATGCCCACTATACGCCCTCGCTCAAAGTCCGTCAACTGGACATACGGTTCACGTCCACGCTGTCGCGGCATGCTACCAGTGTTAAAGACTGCGATGGAGCTCCGTATGCCACGGCAAACTGGCTGACACTGACGGCGGCGGTGCACAAATGCTGCGCAGCTAGCGCCATTCGACGGCCAACACCGCGGTTCCTGGTGTGTCCGCTGTGCCGTGCGTGTGATCATTGCTTGTACAGCCCTCTCGCAGTGTCCGGAGCAAGTATGGTGGGTCTGACACACCGGTGTCAATGTGTTCTTTTTTCCATTTCCAGGAGTGTATTTTCATCTGGAAAGAAAGTTCCATGAAGGTTGTTCGATAGAGAGCGGAAAATGTGAAAATCTGAGGGCGCGAAATCTGGTGAACAAGATGGGTGGGGAATGACTTTGCAACCCAACTCCTGCACAGTGTTTTCTGTCAGTCTAGCAGGATCCAGGAGGGCGTTATCATGGAGTAGCATCACATCACGCAGTCCCCTTGGTCGTTGTACTCGGACTGCGTCTGCAAGGCGTCTCGATTGTTGACAATAAATGTTAGCAGTGATGTTAACACATCGGGGAAGCAATTTTTGATAGAACACACCGTCACTGTTACGCCAGATTCATTACATTATCTTTTATGGACGTTCGCAGGTCTTTGTACCCTTGTTAACGTAAAGAAGACCTCATTCCTCGTTAGCAGTAACGATACAGGACAGGAATGATCGGTGCTGTACACGAGCCAGCTGATGACCGAACAAGCAGAATTTCACATACGTTCACCCACTGATTTTTGTGATTTTGGCTTAGAGTATGCAGTACCCGCACACCCGATTTTTTGGACCTTAATCATTCCATGCAAATATCGCACGATGGTGGAATGATCATAGTTCATCACATTTGCCAGTTCTCGAATATAATGCGTGGATCCTTGAGACCTGATGTGTTTAAACGATTTTCATCAAACCTCGAAGGTCTTTTCGAATGTATAGAGTCACTAATGTCAAAACTACCCTCCTTAAAACGAAAAAAAAAACCTTTTCTCGCAGCTATCTTTCCAATGGCATTATCCCCATACACGATGAAATTGTTTCTAGCTGTCTCCGTTATTAGCACGCCTCTATTGAAGTCAGACAGAAGAATATGTCGGAAATGTGCCGATTTCTCCATTTGACACTCCATTTTCTAGCGCCCATAGCTCGTTATCTCCAGATGATGGCTCTATCTCCACATGACAAAATTACAATATTTAAACTCTAATAGCAACAGTGAACAACAAGTAAATAATGACAATCGATAAATAAGCCCATAGCAACTGGAATACCAAAATGTAAAACAAAAACACTACGAAACAGTGCGCCAAGCTTATATAGTAACTACTGGCACAGATCAAGTGACGCCAAGTTACCAATGAGCGCTCTAGTTAACTAGCTTGGATTTGGCTAACAGAATGGCTGTTGTCTACCAATGTGTAGTTAATGTGGGTACTAACTGGGTACGTGAACTTTCTGTTAACTATGTATGTGACTATGTTGTGGTCAGTGTGGTTTCTTAATCATAGGGCATTTTCGATTTTATGAGGCCTGAAATTTAGAGGCCTTAATTGAATGATTACTCAGTACTTTTGTTCAGGTTGAATGCGTTGGAACAAATGTTTTTTAATAATTTTAAAGGTTTGCAGCCTGTAGCGTCAGTTGATATGAGACCACTTAGGTTGTAAAGATGTCTGAGCCACCGTGTTCCCTTTCCAATGGTCGCTTACGCTCAGCTTCTGCGAGGCGAGCGTCGTTGCTGCTACCAGCTTCACTCTCGACGGAATCGGCAGGTCTTCACATCCTGCTCCCTGTTCACCGCAACCACGCCAGGTGGTACAGGTTGCCGTCGGATCGCAAGACTAGTTAATGAAGTTTGAGGCGAACTGGACAAAATAAATAAAGAAAGAAACTTGGATCAAATAAAGTTTTCAGCGCTACCATCATCAGTCCCAAACATACCAGTGCTCCTCTCCCAAACCACGTTACCTGGTACAAAACTGGACACGTGTGACGTTACTGACACCTTTCCGTAGCTGACTGGGACAGTGCACAGGTGTACAACCAAGGTTCGGAGATTTATTTTCAAATACATATTTTTATTATATGTAAAGTATGTAATCCCAATCCAAAATCATCTCAAGCGTTTTTCAGTATCAGTAACATTAGCACAAGTGTAACATTAAACCAGCTTGAGTCGTTTACCTTCAGTCCAACAGTGATTCAGTTTCACGTAAGTAAGATTTTGATAACAATAAATCAAGCATCTGACAATACAATCAATAAAACCTTACAGATGCTGACCTGCGACTTCAAACTGATTACTTTAAATTAAGAATACCTTATCCTCAGTTATCACAATAGGCCATTACAAAAGATGACAAAAATGTCTCGGTACCGTTAAAGAATTTCAAAAATTTGATTACTTTAAGCAGATACATATAATCATCACATTCTACATAAAACCCTACCAAATGGTAAACAAACCTACTAAGCCTACTTAAGAAATTCTTTCTCAAGAGACAACGAAAATGCGAAATGAGAATTCTAACCTTCACAAACTGCAAAAATACAATAAGCTGAAAATTAACCAGATTTGTAAAATCCACAGCATGTATTTTGTATAAACCTTCAAAATATGGTTGCAAGTACTATTTGCCATTTTCCTTACTCACTCATATACTCGTAACATGCGCTGGGTTCACGGTTCTCCTTTACACACATGAAAACGTTGCCTTTTTCTCCCCTGAAACACAAATACCTTTAACACAAAAAAAATGGTTCAAATGGCTCTGAGCACTATGGGACTTAACTTCTGAGGTCATGAGTCCCCTAGAACTTCGAACTACTTAAACCTAACTAACCTAAGGACATCACACACATCCATGCCCCAGGCAGGATTCGAACCTGCGACCGTAGCGGTCGCGCGGTTCCAGACTGTAGCGCTTAGAACCGCTCGGCCACCAAGGCCGGCGTTTAGTATTAGTAAACTTACTTTCGCCATTCCTCATAACCAAAACCAAAGAAGTTTCAAACAGAACTATCAGCATGGTAGGTTATGCTGACTCTCTTTTGGGACGAAAAAGGCGCCATTTTGGAGAATTACATGCCTAGAGGGACCACTGTCACCAGTGCATCATACACAGATCTCCTAAAAAATCATCTGCGGCCTGCAATCAAATCAAAGCGACGTGGATTGCTGTCAGCAGGTGTCCTTCTGCAACATGACAGTGCAAGGACCCACACTGCCCGTACAACAGTTGCAACAATCACAGGCCTGCATTTTAAGTGTCTTCCTCATCCACCATACTCACCAGTCCTTGCCACAATTTATTTCCATATGGTTGGACCACACAAAGACGCTATGGGAGGAAAGAAGTTCCGTTGTGATGAAGAGGTACGCCACGCGGTGCATGAGTGGTTGCGCAGAGTACCAAAAGAATTTTTTTCTAAAGGCATTTATGCACTTTGTAAGCGCTGGTGGACTTTCATTGAGTGTGGGGGAGATTATGTTGAAAAGTGATTCACCTTATTACCATTTCTCCACAATAAATAATATTTAAAGAAACATTTAAGGTTTTCATTTGACTCATCCTCGTAAAATAACTAACTTGCGCTGTGCCTCACAACATGCTTTAAAAGTCAACAATTTTAATAAACACAAACAGTAGAAATGGCAAACACAGCCACGCTTAGTGGTCCCCGTAATGTGTGTCTGAAACTGCTCCCGACCCACCGGGTCTTCTCGCTGCCTTCCATCAGTTTCGTGTTGAAACACAGGCTAGCATAAACAAGATGCCCGCAGACACAGTACCAGATAACCACTGTACTGTCTGGTTGTCCTGAAATAAGTGCACTTTCTCCAAGAGCTAACACTCCACTCTCAACAGTATTTCCACCTAAGGTGCCCAATAATACACAACTCCGTGGAATTGTGCTGACGCTTTCGGCTTCCTGTCCATAACTCCACAACTGCTCTTTGCACACATCACGTGCCCAACCTGTCACGTGACACTGCCATACCTTTGCGACAGAGGTGACGCACTGCAATAGTGCCAACCGTCACCACATTGTGCCGATAATCTTACAATTCTGAGCTGGAAAGACAGGCATTTTATAAACATCACCTATTCAACATAAAAGGTCAGTGAACATTATTATACTGGTAGTAGCTCCTCTATGTAGGACAATCGTACTTGGTATGTTTCCCTCTACAGCATTAACAGCTGCGTCATCTAGTTTTTCATGAGGTTCGTTACATATGTTAGGATCATGTCGTTATACTTATTACCTTACTTACTATCTTTCACTATTTTTTGAATTCCAAAAGCAATTAATCAGTACAAAACACCATTTAGTATCGAAAGCACGATCGTATAGCGCAACAAGAGAAATTTGTGATTGCATTGAGGATTCCATTCGTACGGAGGAAAAGTCCGCTTTCTTGGATAGAGAGTCATCAGCCGGCCGCGGTGGCCGTGCGGTTCTAGCGCTGCAGTCCGGAACCGCGGGACTGCTACGGTCGCAGGTTCGAATCCTGCCTCGGGCATGGGTGTGTGTAATATGCTTAGGTTAGTTAGGTTTAAGTAGATCTAAGTTCTAGGGGACTTATGACCTAAGATGTTGAGTCCCATAGTGCTCAGAGCCATTTGAACCATTTGAGAGTCATCAGCAGATGCACAAGTAACTTCAGATGCTCGCCACGCAAATTTTTTGGTATCCTTGCTGTTCAAGTTGTATATTAATCTCCTTGCAGACGATATTAGCAGTAACCTCGAACTTTTCACAGATGATACAGTTATCTACATCAGCAAAAGAAAACAGGTAGTTTCCTAAGATAGGGATGTTACTCAGCAACAGGATACTAATTTCAACATAGGATTATGCAACCAACCAGTTAACGTTGAACATCTGGAGTCGGTTATCTCATACAAATTAGTGGATGTATCTCTTTGTATGAGAATGACGTAGAACGATCGCATAAGCTCAGTTTTAATTAAAGCAGGTGACAAACTTCGACTTATTAGTATAATACTAAGGAAGTGCAATCAGCCTACAATGGAGACTGCTCACAAATACTTGTGCGACACGTCATGCTACAACACTGGTCAAATATGTGGGGCCCGTACGAAACAGGACTAACAGGATACATCGACCGTCTGCAAAACAAAAGGGCAACACGAACGGTCACAGCTTTTTATGACTTAAGGGAGACCACCACAGTGATACTGAAAGAACTGCAAAATTCTTCAAAATTGAGGCAAACTGCCTCTTGAAATCCTACTTAGCGTGTTTCAAGAACCATTTCAGATGATGAATGAAGAAATAGCATATAACTCCCAATGTACAGTCCCGTAGATATGAACACGACAGTACTAGATTAATAAGAGCGCGCGTAGGAAAAAGTGTTAATAACAGGTACAGTGGAAAGTACCCTCTACCATGCACTACAAACAGTACTGCATAATAAGTACGTAGATGTAGAGTTAGATGTCTTATATCTTTTAGCGAAGAATGAGCCCTGTGCTTGTGATAGAGATGTCTATTTGTAAACGACTATATACAGGTCGCTGTTTCAGATCTTTTGACTATCAAGACAGCCCCTACGGACAGTTTCAATTGAAATAAATACTCATACCGGCCATAACTGGACACTCAAATGAATTCGCTGGTGACAACTGAAAACTTGCGTTTCAGTAAGACTCGAACCCCGATTACTCGCTTTCCACGAGCTGCCGCTTTAAGCGCTTCAAGTTTCCAAGCACCCTGTACTTTCGACACAACTTCCCTTGTCGTCGCACACTACTTACGTTGCGCCCCCTGTCCTCCACACTTATTGCTCGTCACATCATGCTAGATTCCTGCAAGGGTTCAAGAAAGAGAGTGCTTACGCCCTGAAATGATCTGAGTGGTTGTCAAGCCATATAGAATAACATATAGGGTAATTCTTACTGAAGTTTGAAAACCCTCGAAGTACGTATATGTCTTTGAGACAACTGTAAGGTACATGGAGCTGAAAATATCTGGAAATACCCTGAAAGTGGTCTCGTGGCACGTGCTGCGTTGGTGCCTATCGATCTCCCTCACCTGGTCCTCCCAGTCCAAGTCAATCATTCACCTGGCTCCGAGTCTACGTAAGCGACTTAAGCGCGTGGGACTCAGCGTTCGAGTCATGCGGCTGGCAGGCTGTAATTTTTTTTCTTTTTTAATTTGCAAAGTGTTACATAATTAAGTGTTTACATTGCGGTAATATTAATTATTTTATTTGTCGGCCTCACGGTCTGGTTTTTACAAACTACTGTGCAATTAAATCCTACCATATTGTTCAATATTTTTTTCATAATGCGAGGTAACAGTGGTAATATATTTCTTTAAAGTCAATACCGCCATTAGACTGTTGTTTATTTACAGTGTTACATTTACACTTACACATTATGCTGGATGCCGCCTTCTGGCGTTGCGGACACTTGACGCGGTAACTGAAGTATTTAAGCGGGGGAGACACGGAACGAGTGTCACACCAGCGAAGCTATGGTCTGCCAATTGGAAAATCTATTGAGACAAGCGACTTTGGCAAGGGGAATCTTATTATTATGTAGAGTCTGTGAACGACTATCTCGAAAACGGCAAAGCTGGTCGAATGTTCACGTGCTTTTGTCGTGAGCATTTACGAAAGAGGTAGGTGGTAAATGGTTGGACGTCCACGACTCTTCAAAGAACGTGGAGTTCGAGTGCTTGTCTGCTACATAAAATAGAGAATATGTATGTCTCTTACATCTCTACTGAAAGAGCACAATGTTGCTGCTCTCTCAACTGTTTTGGATCACATCGTTCACCGCGCTTTGTTGAAGAAGGAGCTCCAGAGCAGAGCACCCCTACGTGTTCACGTGTTGGCCTATCGACGTCATCAGTTACGACTACAGTGGGCACGGGGCCATGAGGATTCGACCGTCGATCAATGGAAACACGTCGACTCTTCGGGTGAATTAAAGTTTTGCTACACTCGATGATCATATCGATAAACACCGTCATCGAGGTGAATGGTGGCTCAAAACGTACAGCACACCATGGACGAAGACTGGTAGGAGCAGTATTATGCTACAGGAGTCATTCTTCCGCTCTTGTACGGAACGTGTGGTAGTAATCGAAGACAGGCTGAAAGCTGCGAACCACCTGTATCCCTTCATTCTTCATGTCTTCCCCGATGGCGATGTCGTCTTTCAGCACCATAGTTGTCCATGACTGGGAGCCAGAACCGTGCTACAGTGGTTTGAGGGAGCACTCACGTTGACGTCTCGGCGACCAAATTCACCTGATTTAAATCCTATGGTACCCATCTGGATCTCTACCGGGGGCCGTCACCGCATACCCGAATCAGCGCCCCGTTATTTGCGCAAATTACATTACGTGTGCGTAGACTTCTAATGCAATACATAACCGCAAAGCTACAAACATACTGCACTATACCTAATACGCAGGTTGAGTGACGTATTTCGTTCCAAAGACGGACAAACGAACTATTTAGCAGGCGCTCACACTGGTTTGGTTCATCAGTGTAAATAAGTATAACCTTCCGAATTAGATCAGTACTACTAAATGACATAGTTGTTCTCTACTAAACAAAGTCTGTATACAAAAAAAGAAAGGACAAAAGGAAAGAATCAAAAAATTAGAAAAGCGTTTGCTTGGTTACAGCCAGGGCAATAATTCTGTAACTTCTACGTTTACAACATATTACGTGTAGAAAATGTGTTTGAAGAGTGAGTAGCTGATCGGTTCGATATGTGACACTGCCTCCTACCATCGAGGGCGGGGTCGGCAAGCACCATCACTGCACGTGGGGCGAGACGTTCAGTATTTGTCATCCGTTTTTGGGCTACTTACCGAAATATGCGGCCCCCTATATATCTAACATTAATTTGGCTCAGAGTCATCTACGTCGCTTCGAGTCTTTTCAGACGTTACTAACAATCACCCGTTTGTGTGATGTTCTTTCGTTCGGATGTCTTCAAATGAAAATACACCACACCCAAATAAGCCACATGTACAGATTGATTCTAGAGCCCCCTGGAAAGGTCATAACCGGTCGTATCGAGACAAATATCAATTATTGTTTGACGGAAAGATAATGCGCCATTAAGTGAAAGAGTCTACTGGAACCATAAAGCCATTATCCACTGGCACGCTCCGCAATATAAACACGAGTTTGGACGCCTAGCGGTAGCCGGTCTCTCGTGTTACGAGAGCAATTACAAACGCAGCGGCCATGGGCTCCTTGCTGTGGCTTCTGGTCGCTATGTTGCTCGTTTCTCCTTCGGCGTGTGCGCGGGCGAACACACGTGAGTACGAATGTGCGCATTGTAATCCAGATGGTTCTCGATTATTGGGTTGCTCCTGACATACCGCCTGCTACGAGGCCTTTTCGGGAAGTAATGTCCGATCGGTCCGAAATCGAAACGACAGCGAAAATCAAAAATGTTTTATTTGCAACAGTTAGCTACACATTCCAGCTACTTCTCTATATAGTCGCCGCTCCGACTTAGAGGTTTGTCGTGGCGTTGTACCAAGCAGCCCCCTGTGGTTTCCGCCAATTCTCTACGCTGGTCATCAGTACGTTGTCTACATATACATCTACATCTACATCCATTCTCCGCAAGCCACCTGACGGTGTGTGGCGGAGGGTACCTTGAGTACCTCTATCGGTTCTCCAATCTATTCCAATCTCATATTGTTCGTGAAAAGAAGGATTGTTGGTATGCTTCTGTGTGGGCTCTAATCTCTCTGATTTTATCCTCATTGTCTCTTCGCGAGATATACGTAGGAGGGAGCAATATACTGCTTGACTCCTCGGTGAAGGTATGTTCTCGAAACTTTAACAAAAGCCCGTACCGAGCTACTGAGCGCCTCTCCTGCAGAGTCTTCCACTGAAGTTTATCTATCATCTCCGTAACGCTTTCGCGATTACTAAATGATCCTGTAACGAACCGCGCTGCTCTCCGTTGGATCTTCTCTATCTCTTCTATCAACCCTGTCTGGTACGGATCCCCCACCGCTGAGCAGTACTCAAGGAGTGGGCGAACAAGCGTACTGTAACCTACTTCCTTTGTTTTCGAATTCCATTTCCTTAGGACTCTTCCAATGAATCTCAGTCGGGCATCTGCTTTACCAACGATCAACTTTATATGATCATTCCATTTTAAATCACTCTCACGGCGTACTCCTAGATAATTTATGGGATTAACGGCTTCCAGTTGCTGACCTGCTATTTTGTAGCTAAATGATAAGGGATCTATCTTTCTATGTATTCGCAACACATTACACTTGTCTACATTGAGATTCAATTGCCATTCCCTGCACCATGCGTTAATTCCTTACAGATCCTCCTGCATTTCAGTACAATTTTCCATTGTTACAACCTCTCGATATATCACAGCATCATCCGCAAAAAGCCTTAGTGAACTTCCGATGTCATCCACAAGGTCATTTATATATATTGTGAATAGCAACGGTCCTACGACACTCCCCTGCGGCACACCTGAAATCACTCTTACTTCGGAAGACTTCTCTCCATTGAGAATGACATGCTGCGTTCTGTTATCTAGGAACTCTTCAATCCAATAACACAATTGGTCTGACAGTCCATATGCTCTTCCTTTGTTCATTAAACGACTGTAGGGAACTGTATCGAACGCCTTGCGGAAGTCAAGAAACACGGCATCTACCTGTGAACCAGTGTCTATGGCCCTCTGAGTCTCGTGGACGAATAGCGCGAGCTGGGTTTCACACGACCGTCTTTTTCGAAACCCATGCTGATGCCTACAGAGTAGATTTCTAGTCTCCAGAAAAGTCATTATACTCAAACATAATACGTGTTCCAAAATTCTACAACTGATCGACGTTAGAGATATAGGTCTATAGTTTTGCACATCTGTTCGACGTCCCTTCCTGAAAACGGGGATGACCTGTGCCCTTTTCCAATCCTTTGGAACGCTACGCTCTTCTAGAGACCTACGGTACACCGCTGCAAGAAGGGGGGCAAGTTCCTTCGCGTACTCTGTGTAAAATCGAACTGGTATCCCATCAGGTCCACCGGCCTTTCCTCTTTTGAGCGATTTTAATTGTTTCTCTATCCCTCTGTCGTCCATTTCAATATCTACCATTTTGTAATCTGTGCGACAATCTAGAGAAGGAACGACAGTGCAGTCTTCCTCTGTGATACAGCTTTGGAAAAAGACATTTAGTATTTCTGCCTTTAGTCTGCTATCGTCTGTTTCAGTACCATTTTGGTCACAGAGTGTCTGGACATTTTGTTTTGATCCACCTACCGCGTTGACATTGTCTGTGCCAGAATGTCTTCGCAGCGAACAGTTAATGTAGCAGAGATGAAACTCACGGGTGCCAATGATGTGCCGTATGTTTGGTGATCAAATACTTGACCATCGTAAACGCTGGAGGATCATCTTCATTGCACCTATAGTGTGCGGCCGAGAACTCTCAAGAAGATGGAAATGCATGACAGTTACGTCGTGTGTGTTGCATAACAGCAGGTGAAATCTCTCACCAGGCTCTCATACTTGATGGGGTACACCATTGTTTTCGGCACCTTTAAGTGCTCACTGTGCGCTCGAAGCTGAGAGAGAGCGACGTGACGCGATCGATGGGCATCCCAGATATACTGCCCAACACATCTGTGCAAGGCTTCATCGGATTTTCACGGTGGTTTCCATTTCTCGCCTGATCGGCTTTTACTCTCCGAATAGCTCTCGTTGATGTTCATCACAAACGTACTTCCGCCCTCTCTGCCAGCGACATTGTGAGGAAGAGAACTGTGAGGCGTTCTGATAAGTAGCACCTCTGTCTTGTCTCTCACTTCACTTACAAAATACAGAAACGGATCGCTTCACGTTTCATCTAAGACGTGATGTAACGTATCTATGTAACATGTATCTTAATTCTTTGGCACAATGGAATCAACACAGCACATAAACGGCACCTGATTGTTTTCGTTCATGTCGTTTAGGTGTGTTACCGTGAACAGTTCTGTGACTGGGCTGTTCTTGTCAGAATCGGCAGCAAACCAACACCGACAACGGTAGGTCAGGTATACGTGCCGACGTCGCAGGCTGAAGACGAAGAGATAGAGAAAGTGTGTGAGGGTCTTCAAAGGGTAACACAACATGTCAAGAGGGATGAAAATCAGGAACGCAGTTGTAGGGGAGGGAGTAGAAGAAAAGGTTACAAGAGAATATGGGCCTGAGACAAGGAATGACAGAGGAGAAAGACTAATTCAGTTCTGTATCAAGTTTCAGCTAGTATTCATGAGGCTGTCTCCATACCCGTACACGTCCATCCGCGCTCTACAAGTTGAAATGAGACTCGTCCGACCAGGCAAAATGTTTCCAGCCATCAACAGTCCAATGTCGGTGTTGACAGACCCAGACGAGTCGCAGAGCTTTGTGTCGTGCGATCATCAAGGACACACGAGTGTGTCTTGGGCTCCGAAAGCCATTAGCGATGATGTTTCGTTCAACGGTTCGCTCACTGGTACTTGATGTCCCAGCATTGAAATCTGCAGCAATTTGCGGAAGGGTTGCACCTCTGTCACGTTGAACGATTGTCTTCAGTCGTCGTTCGTCCCGTTCTTGCAGGATCTTTTTCCGGGTGCAGCGATGTCGGAGATTTGATGTTTTACCGGCTTCGTCTTATCCGCGATACACTCATGAAATGGTCCTACGGGAAAATCTCCACTTCATCACTACCTCGGGGATGCTGTGTCCCAAACGACTATAACGACAAATCCAAACTCTCTTAAATCTAGATAACTTTCCATTGTAGCAGCAGTAACCGATCTAACTACTGCGCCAGATTCTTGTTGTCCCATATTGCGGTTACCAACCGCAGCGCCGTATTCTGCTGTTTACATATCTCTGTATTTGAATACGCCTGCCTATACCAGTTTCTTTGGAGCTTCAGTCCATTTGGCGGTTACGCATGCCCCTCTCATCTTCGTCCATTACGTCTTCCCCCGACCACGGCAATGTTTTCAAGTTTCTTTCCTTTATATACACATTACTTCTATCTTTCAGTTTTCCCTTCCTTGCTATCTCGTCTGCATTTAACAGTATATTCCCACTTAAATCTAATACGCTTAGCAGTTGGTAAAGTATTTTATTTTATTGGCCTGATGCCCAACTATGTACACAAACCGAGTCTTTTAGGATGTCGCCCCTGCCTTACCAGTCGTAGTGTGCAATTCCAAACGAGCTCATTGACAGCCCGACTGCACAGGCGATCCTCTTGCCACACAGTCGCGACTCGACCGACTGTTTTGTGGACACCAGCCAGTGCTTTTGGGGCGCTACTTTCCATTACTAATGGAGTGTGAACCGGTAGGGTAGCAGTCGGAAAAGCAGGTGGAGTCTCACAAGTGGAAATGAGGCACGCGAACCCCGGACCCGACTGTAAGCCCACGCTCCCACACAGGAGATTGGGTCAGGGTTGACGTGCCAGGCAAACGGGTTGGTGGATCGGTCAACCTGAGCATGGGCCTCTTAAGGACCTGCAGCCATTCTTGACCACCTGGCGCTGCCATGACGAAAAGGTGCGGCGTGGCCAACAGATCCTACCTGCCGATAGGCGATCAGAATATTGCCCGCTCCTTGCGTGAACCTCCTTCGAAATCGCTCTATTCCTAGGGACACAGCTGCCACCTGAAAACAGCTTTTCAGACTGCCTGTTCCATGGCTCATCCATTTCCTCTGCGAATACTTACTTCTTGTTAAACAAAGGAAAAGGCTGCTGGATAGTTACGTAAAAGAAGTCAGCTAGGATAAGTGTCAGTGGCTCGATTCTCGCAATCATATTCCTAACAAACAAATTTATATAAATTAGCTTAATCATCAAACTGATTTCCATAAGCTGGTGCAGCAAAATTGAACTTGGAATGTTTCAAAAAATGGTTCAAATGGCTCTGAGCACTATGGGACTTAACAGCTATGGTCATCAGTCCCCTAGAACTTAGAACTACTTAAACCTAACTAACCTAAGGACATCACACAACACCCAGCCATCACGAGTCAGAGAAAATCCCTGACCCCGCCGGGAATCGAACCCGGGAACCCGGGCGGAATGTTTCAGCCCAACCATAGGCTGACACTTGAAAGTCTCTTCAGGTTTGTTTCCGGATACTAAAATCATCTTGACTCGATATTTCGGCGATCCAACTGGTCGCCATCTTCAGGAAAATGCTGCTTCTGCTGGTGAGTCCCGCTGAGAACTGACGCCAGGTTGCAAATCGACGTCCTATAAAGGCCACCGTTCAGTACACGGCGCATGCGCCGCCCATCACGGTTTCTGCCTTCCAAAACATGGAGGTGGCGCCGCCACACTGCTGGCAACGATATATCGCAATCAAGGCTGCTCCGAAGAACGTTCAGTTTTGATGTGTGATAATAGAGAATTCCACGTCTTGCTAAGAGGAAACGCATTGTCTCTGTTGATTAAATTATCAGCGAACCTAATTTCAATCGCCTCTTTATAGACACTGTTTCAAAAACCGGAAATGTTGGCAACCACCACAAAAAATGGTTCAAATGGCTCTGAGCACTATGGGACTTAACAGCTGAGGTCATCAGTCCCCTAGATCTTAGAACTACTTAAACCTAACTAACCTAAGGACATCACACACATCCATGCCCGGGTTTCCTAAGCAGCGAATCATCCTTTACAGAGCCGAGCAGTGCCCAAATCTTAGAAGGTTGACGGAACACACTCTTAATGTTAAAATTTCTTAAAATTCGTCCAATCTTAAACGATAAGCCTCCAGCATAAGGAAGAAAGGCCACAGATCTATATTCCTCTTCGTGCACCTCCGGAAATGGTCCAAACTCCATAGCCCGACGAATCTGCTTCTCGGTGTATCCATTTTCCTTAAAAACAGTCATCAAACGCTCAAGTTCCTTATGCTGGAGGCTTATCGTTTAAGATTGGACGAATTTTAAGGAATTTTAACATTAAGAGTGTGTTCCGTCCACCTTCTAAGATTAGGGCTCTGCTCGGCTCTGTGAAGGATGATTCGGGGCTTAGAAAACCCGGGGTGTACAAAATTCAGTTTCACTGTGGGAAAGCTTACATTGGCCGTTCGATTCGCACAGTGCATGACAGGTGTGTGGAACATCGCCTTTATACGAGGCTACAACAGCCGGAAAAATCGGCGGAGCAGAACACTGGCTAAATGAGGGACACAATATGAAATGTGAAGAAACTGTGGTGGTTGCCAACATTTCCGGTTTTTGGAACAGTGTCTATAAAGAGGCGATTGAAATTAGGTTCGCTGATAGTTTAATCAACAGAGACAATGGGTTTCCTCTTAGCAAGACGTGGAATCCTCTATTATCTCGCATCAAAACTGAACGTTCTTCGGTGCGGTCTTGATTGCGATATATCGTTGCCAGCAGTGTTTCACTAAGGGCGGCGCCACCTCCCTGTTTTTGAAGGCAGAAACCGTGATGGGCGGTGCATGCGCCGTGTACTGAGCGGTGGCCTATATACAGGTAGGACGTCGATTTGCAACCTGGCGTCAGTTCTCAGCGGGACTCACCAGCAGAAGCAGCATTTTCCTGAAGATGGCGACCACTTGGATCGCCGAAATATCAAGTCAAGTTGATTTAAAGATCCGGCAACAAACCCGAAGAGACTTTCAAGACTTATTACGCCGGGGAAGCCTACGTAATCAGGTAAGCTGACACTTTTCAGATTGCTTGCTTTTAGGCATAAGACATGATCTTTGTTGAGTCAAAAACACAATGCATGTTGCTGGAAACTGCTAATGACCTTACCAATTCATTGTTCACAGGTTTTACCGTCCTTACAAAAGCAGGGGTCATCCATGGGGGACCTGACGGTGTTCGGGTTTTCAACAGCTCAGGGAAAGAGCGCGGACGAACGGGCGAACGGCCGGGCGAACGGCCGGACGACGTCAGAGAGTACTGCTACGTACCTTGTAAGCACACTACAAGTACTACAATTGTATAGACGACTCTAACACTGTAAGAACAGCGCACCTGTCGTGACGTATTTGAGACATTTTTCTTGTGATAACATTCCTTTGTATGACATTTAAAGTCCGTGCGTCGTAGACAAGCAGTACTATTTTTCCAGTGCTTCTCTTTTGGATTCATGAACTATGTCCATCTCTCAGATGTGACAGTGGAATGTTCTGCAAAATATGTTTAAAGATCTGCACAACTCTTAAACATAATGAAAAAGTTCTTTGCACCACAAATTACTTTGAATATGGAACTCTGCGGTATCCATATGAAGTCAAAGATGACTAATAGGATTGCTTTTTTGACTAATTAGATATATTAGTTCTACTGGTTAAGTGTGTACGGCCGCTCTCAGCTCATTTTCATCTTCAACGACATGACACAAGTAATGGGATACAGATATGCACATACACAGATGGCGGTAATATTAAGTACACAAGGCATAAAAGGGCAGCATGATGGAAGACCTGTCTTATGTACTAGGGTGATTCATGTGGAAAAGTTTCCGGCGTGATTATGACCCTAAACGGGAATTAACAGGTGTTGAACACGGAATGGTAATTGGAGCTAGACGCATTGGACATTCCATTTCGGAAATCGTTAGGGAATTGAATACTCCGATGTCTACAGTGTCAAGAGAGTGCTGAGAATACCAAATTTCAGGCATTACCTCTCACCACGGACAACACAGTGTTCGGCGGCATCCACTCAATGGCCCAGAGGAGGCAAATGTGTTGACAGTCTGGCAGAGCATAGTACGAGAGCTCTACTTGACGTCGTTTGTACCGCTAATGCCGATTCCGGTCCCTCTGCTATCAAATTCTAGGACATTTCTCGATTTCTTTTACGACAGGTTTCAACGTCAACATTAACAAACACTATATAATTGTAATTGTCTTCTCAAGAACTATCGAATGCAGTTCTAAAAAGTATATGGTACCATTTAAAAAACGTACTTCGTTCAATATCTCTGTTGATACCAGTTGAAGTAACAAAACAAAAAATATGTGACCCTCGACTCTCTAACATTTGGCGAAAACCACGTTTCACTATGTGTAACGGTTAACGAATCAAAGAGGGGGGGGGGGTATAGTTTACAATAAGACTATGTAAAAAATTGAAGTCAATCAGTCAAGAAGTTTTTAGGACTCTTGGCAACAACGTTTCTCGTTTATATATATTTCGTATGTATTTATATATTATGGATATTGAAAAGTAGGTAGCTTATGTCTGTCCAAATATTCGTTAGAATATAGCATAAAAATCTGAAGTAAAACTGTCAACAAATTTTGGAGATTTTAGTGACAATGTTTCTCATTTAAATATTACATATACACTCCTGGAAATTGAAATAAGAACACCGTGAATTCATTGTCCCAGGAAGGGGAAACTTTATTGACACATTCCTGGGGTCAGATACATCACATGATCACACTGACAGAACCACAGGCACATAGACACAGGCAACAGAGCATGCACAATGTCGGCACTAGTACAGTGTATATCCACCTTTCGCTGCAATGCTGGATGTAGTCCTGTGGATCGGCTTGCCATGCCATTTCCACCTGGCGCCTCAGTTGGACCAGCGTTCGTGCTGGACGTGCAGACCGCGTGAGACGACGCTTCATCCAGTCCCAAACATGCTCAATGGGGGACAGATCCGGAGATCTTGCTGGCCAGGGTAGTTGACTTACACCTTCTAGAGCACGTTGGGTGGCACGGGATACATGTGGACGTGCATTGTCCTGTTGGAACAGCAAGTTCCCTTGCCGGTCTAGGAATGGTAGAACGATGGGTTCGATGACGGTTTGGATGTACCGTGCACTATTCAGTGTCCCCTCGACGATCACCAGTGGTGTACGGCCAGTGTAGGAGATCGCTCCCCACACCATGATGCCGGGTGTTGGCCCTGTGTGCCACGGTCGTATGCAGTCCTGATTGTGGCGCTCACCTGCACGGCGCCAAACACGCATACGACCATCATTGGCACCAAGGGAGAAGCGACTCTCATCGCTGAAGACGACACGTCTCCATTCGTCCCTCCATTCACGCCTGTCGTGACACCACTGGAGGCGGGCTGCACGATGTTGGGGCGTGAGCGGAAGACGGCCTAACGGTGTGCGGGACCGTAGCCCAGCTTCATGGAGACGGTTGCGAATGGTCCTCGCCGATACCCCAGGAGCAACAGTGTCCCTAATTTGTTGGGAAGTGGCGGTGCGGTCCCCTACGGCACTGCGTAGGATCCTACGGTCTTGGCGTGCATCCGTGCGTCGCTGCGGTCCGGTCCCAGGTCGACGGACACGTGCACCTTCCGCCGACCACTGGCGACAACATCGATGTACTGTGGAGACCTCACGCCCCACGTGTTGAGCAATTCGGCGGTACGTCCACCCGGCCTCCCGCATGCCCACTATACGCCCTCGCTCAAAGTCCGTCAACTGCACATACGGTTCACGTCCACGCTGTCGCGGCATGCTACCAGTGTTAAAGACTGCGCTGGAGCTCCGTATGCCACGGCAAACTGGCTGACACTGACGGCGGCGGTGCACAAATGCTGCGCAGCTAGCGCCATTCGACGGCCAACACCGCGGTTCCTGGTGTGTCCGCTGTGCCGTGCGTGTGACCATTGCTTGTACAGCCCTCTCGCAGTGTCCGGAGCAAGTATGGTGGGTCTGACACACCGGTGTCAATGTGTTCTTTTTTCCATTTCCAGGAGTGTATGTAAACGTAGTCTTCCGCGGTCGGTGTCATAGTCAACAAATTTTTTTTTGGTTTGTGCCCCTATTGTCAACTATAAGATTCCGACATTTCGGCGACTATTGCAAGACGCCTTCCTCAGGTTGTGTTGTTAACTGTTCACTGGCCACTAGATTAATTACTTATGTACTATAGAAGAGTGGTGTCATTAGATATGAGGGTAATGAGGGAGGGTATTTGGAGTTCATTCATTGGTATTTGCATTGAGTCTTGTCATTGGCGGTAATAGGCGTTTTCCATTGGAGTTTCCTTTCTTGCTTGCCAATGGTGAAGATCAGCGAATAGGAAACTGAGTGGCTATTGCAGCGTAGCGGTGTTTACTAACTGCCTAGTATCGGCTAGGGCGCGTCAGCTCTCTGTGTACCCTCCGCCGCTGTGGCCTAACGCGCACCCGTTGCTTTGCGAGAGCTGTCCTCACGCTATCCTTCAGTCAAGACGCAGGGAGTCGGCACCCGTCTTCTCTATTCATGTTGTCGGGTAGCTTGGCTGTTTCTATAGCCTCTCTGACCTTCCTCCTCAAGCTAAACGGCTGTTCTGCCAGTACGCGGGCCTCGCCAAATTCGATCTTCATCCTGCACCGTTCACGGTGATCTGCCACCGCTGATTTGTTGAATTGTTTGAGACTTAATACCCTTCCTCCTCACCTTCATATCCAATAACAGCACTCCTCTATAGTAAATAATTAATTAAACTAGAGCCCATTCATCAGTTAACAACACACCCTAAGGATGGGGTATAGCAATAGTCCCCAAAACGTCGGACTTTTATGCTTGACAATGTGTTCACAAACCCAGAAGAATTTTACTGACCAGTACTACATATACGTTTATGTACTACACGTATTAAAAAACTGTAGCCTGTATCTGTCCAAATGTTCTTAGAACATTGCGTAAAAATTTATAGTAAATAGTGACGTTCATTTTGAGATTTTTGATAACAACGTTTAACATTAGGCTTGACATAACCTGTATGATTCTTAATATAAATATACTCGTATATATATTAAAAATTATACAGGATATGTACATCTGAATCTTGATCATGGCATTGTGTAAAAGTCTGAAGTATATCTGTCAAAGACTTTCTGAGATATTTGGTAATAAAGTATCCAATTTATATATTACATTATAATTTTATATCATACTTATTAATAAACATATAGTCATGTTCGTCCATGTATTTATTAAAGAATTATGTAAATATCTGAAGCAAATTGGTCAACAACTTTTCGCGATTTTGGGTAAAAATTTTTCCTCTTTATACATTACATATATAGCTATATGTTACTCATTTTAATAGATATATATATATATATATATATATATATATATATATATATATATATATATTAAATTTATATCCTGTCTGCACTCTAATGTTCGTTAGATTATCGTGTAAAAATTTGAAGTAAGTTGGCCAAGAATTTTCTGAGATTTTTGGTAACAATGTTAAACGATAATTTTTCTCTATATAGTAGTAGAGAAGTAGGTATATATACTACCACACACATTTAAAAAATGTAGCCCATGTACATCCGAAAGTTTATTAAAGTCTGGCCTAAAAATGTTGAAGTGAATTGGCCACAAACTTTTTGTGAATTTTGCAAATAACATTGAGCATTTATAAAATATGCAGCCTATGTATCTCCAAAAGTTTATTAGCCATCCAAAATTTATGGGAGTGTTGTGTAAAAATTGGAAATAAATCGGATGAGGACTTTCTGAGAGATTTGGTAACAACGTTAAACGTTTATATAACAGTATAGAATTTAAATATGTAGTCATATACCATGCATATTTAAAAAAATTTTACCCTGTGTCTGTCCGAACGTTTATTAAAGTATCATGTAATGATCTGAAGCTAATCTGTCAGGAACACATCGAAATTTTTGCTAATAACGTTGCCTCTTTATACAGTATTCATGTACTTATAAACCATATGTATTAAAATTATATAGCCTGTGTTCATCGGAATGGTTATTAGAATATCATGAAAAAATTTGAAGTACAACGATCAACTATTTTTATGAGATACATTGTAACAACATTAAACGACTTGTCTCTATGTAGTAGCACTAATACCTGTCTCTTCTTTATAGGGCTTGTCAGGATGGCTGATCTCGGAATTTGGCCATCGAATCTCCTATGTCTGACCAATACTTTCTTCATTCGGAAATTTCAATTTAGCTTTCTGTATATTAGTAACTCTCACTTATGTTACATATGTATTAAGTTCCATACGTTTGTATAATGTGTTACATTGTGTTAGTGTGCTTCAACTTCACTGTCTGTATCACTATATGATGTTCCATTTTCTGTATTATTTACGCTGTTCTCTAACGCCGTGGTTATGTGTAGCCGGTGTACAGGCCTCTCTCTTGCTTAATGCTCTTGTAACATTCTTGAAATAGTGTCCACTGTTCTGTCTAAATTCGCCCACTGACGAGGATTCCTAATGACTTTGTATACGTTATCGTGTGGCGTCCTTTGTCGAGTGGCCTACGTGTGAGAGGTGTAGTATCACATGTCTGGGGAGACCATTGCACAACACGTGCAGGGTGACAATCGTTATAACCTCTCAATTGTTTGCATTAAGACGTTAAAACTGCACAATTAGCCGCAGGGCATGACGGGAACTAGTATGCGCATGTGCACGCACCTTGTTGTTGTTGGCTATTTGCACGGTACAGCGTGCCTGAGCCTATAGCACTTCTGAAGGCCTACTGGGCGAACAATAACAGCCCAACTGCAGCTCAAAGGAAGTTTGCGACCGAGTTCAAGCTGAAGACAACTGGTCCAAATGTGCCAACAATCAAGAATTTGGTTATCAAGCCTGAGAGAACCGGTAGTGTTCCTGATAACGGTGTTGACAATTTCGGCCTTCCAAATTGGATGAAAACGCCTGAGAACATAGACGACACACGCTCTGTGATTCAAATCAGCCCCAGGAAATCGATCAAACGAGCTGCACAACAGATGGGAATCAATCGGGAGACACTGTGACAAACTGTTGTTGAAGACCTGAATCTCTTCCCATACAAAATTCAAACACATCAGCCAATAAGCCCCAGGGTCATGGAACAGCGGTTGTGTTTCGCCAACACTATTGTCGCAGAATTGACGAACAGGACTTTGATGTGAATACGGTTTGATTTAACGATGAATCCCATCTTCATTTGGATGGGTTCGTCAATAAGCAAATTCGAGCATTTGGGGGACTGAGAATCCCTCAGCGGGTGCCTGTGTGGTAAGCAACGTCCAATCACTGAATAATCGATGCGATATTCCTCTATGGCACGGTGACTAGCGAACAGTTCGTGAAGGTTTTGGAAGATGATTTCATCCCCGTTATGCAAAGTGACTCTGATTTCGACAAGATGTAGTTCATTGAATACGGAGCTCGACCCCATCAAAGCAGAAGAGTAGGTTATGTCCTGGAAGAGCACTTTGGAGACTGGGTTCTGGCTCTGGAGTACCCAGAGGCCACTGGCATGGCACTCAATTGGCCGCCATATTCTCCGGATCTGAACACATCCGAGTCCTTTTTGTGGGACTATATTAAAGACAAGGTGTACAGCAATAAACCCAAAACCATTGCTGAGTTGGAAACAGCCATTCAGGAGGTCATCGACAGCATCGATGTTCTGACACTTCAGCAGGTCACGCAGAATTTCGCTATTCGTCTGTGCTGCTTCATTGCCAATGACAGCAGGCATACCCAACATGTCGTAACCTAAAACCGAACATCTGCGGTGACATTTACATATTGAATAAAGTATGTGCAAGCTGCAGTTTTCAACTAATTTACGTTTTTTCATATGGTTCAATAATTGTCACCCAGTACATTCTCAGCTTTGCCTGAAGTTCATCCGATGTAAGTGTGTTAAATAAAGACCATCTCCGGTTTGGAAGTGTATCATTCGCAGGCCTGGGGTAGCCTGGTTTGTTACTAATATATACCTTACGTTCGGCGTGTTTTATTCTTAATCTTTCCCGTGTGTTCGGGAAGAAATCATTCATGCTCGACCCTTATCGCATAAAATGTGCCACTCCCTTTTCCATGCATCCAACCGCGTTTTGAGGCGGCATTTGTGGGTGGCGTGGTCCTATTTTATACCTGAAGCCAATCTTTGTAATATAAAGGAAGCGCATTAATTACCTTTGAAATTCTGTTGCAGCAACAAGATGCACGCCTAACTTGAGATACAAGACCCGATGCAACGAGTGTCGCTGCAACGCCCTCGGGACGAGTGTCGATTGTATGTGGAAAAACTGTGAAGACTAGGAATAGCGAGGTGTGTACGGCTACCTTTGTGGAACTAACAGCAGGCAATCCTCCTGATTTATGCAGATGGTAAAAAGAAAGACTGACAATCAAAGTATTCATTACAAACTTTCACTAATATGATAATATTGGTAACATTGTGCCTATATAAAGAAGGATAATTGACCATTTGTGAGTTCCGACTGTATTTTGTTATTAATACGCACAAACCCGATTGCTTTAACTTTAAAGATACACTAATAACCGATTTTTTTACAACAAACATTTGATTTTCACTTGTTTTAGGCTGCTGATATTGGTGCTGACTTAAAGTTGCAATAAATCACATGCTAAATATATTAAAATTTTGTAGCGTTTTCATTGTAATATGAATTTACAACTATGATAGATATAAATCGGTAACTCATCATAAGTAGCGTATTTTAATTTCTTGACAACTTCAGCACAAATGCAATCCGCGAGCTACTCTCTTAGGCGAGAAGCAAAGAAATGTCATAAATGTTATACCTGAATGTCACACACGTACTTAAACATTTCACAACACGAACATCAGCCTCCTAGGTGAAATTTTATGTCAATAATACGTTTAACTCAGTGAGCAATATGAATTTTCACACATAAGATGGAAATGTCGTTAGCGTAACTTCCTAATCAGTTTAAGTTTTTCTGCTAAAGGCATAAACAACGCACCTATCCAAATAAATAGAATTCCTAACAGGCAGTACTAGTAGTAGTAGAACGATTGTAAACAACACAAATTCTTCTGTTATATGCATTGACGGAGGGCGGAGGAACAGACACAGTTCAGGGCTCTCTCTTGCCCTTGGGGTGGGAACTGCCCCTAAAGGCGGAAGAATCAGCAATGGTCAACGACATTAAAATGCAGAAGGAATGGAAACCATTGCATTTAAGACACATAACGCGTATCGACAGGATATGTGGCCCGTAACTGAGAAAGTGTCCTGATGATCTCACCATTGGCAAAAGGATTCCAAAATGGTCTCCCATTAGGATATCCAGGAGGGTACTGCCAAGAAGAAGGTACAGGATGTCAGGACATCCGTTAAGACATTGCGGAATGGTTTCCATGGTGCTAGAGGAAGCTGTAGAGGGCAAAAACTGTAAGGGAAGACAGAGGTCGGAATACACCCAGCAAATAATTGAGGACGTAGGTTGCATGTGCTACTCTGAGATGAAGACATTGGCACAGGAGAGGAATTCGTTGTGGGCCACATCAAACCAGTCAGAAGACTGAAGACTCAAAAAAGAAATTACATTGTCGAACAAAAAGATTGAAGCATTCTGAAGGAGAAAAGGAAATGAAATGAAACTTTATGGGTTGAGAGGGTATGTGATGTTATTCCAGTGATTCCAATGCGAAGAATTTAGCAGTATGAGTCCACTGACCAGTACGACGGTGCATCCCCTCCGACCTGGATCTGTGCACTGATTCGTCCGAGAAATGTGTCCTACAGCCGTTGAATCATCTCCTGTGACAACCTGGCCCACAATGGTTGAAACTCGCCTTTGGTGTCCTGAAAGCTGCTACTGGGAAGGAGCTGACATTAGAGATGGTGCCACAAGTGTTCTGTCAGGGACAGATATGGGAATCTTCCTAGGTCTATCACGCAGACAGTTGACAGAGACACTTGCTGCTTGTAAACGAGCATTGTTCTGTTGAAAAGTAGCACAACGATACTGTCGCATATGAGGCAACACATGTGGACGCATGATATCCGTCATGTACGGCTATGGTGTGAGAAGTCCCTCAGTCGATGCCAGCCGTGACTACAAGTCATACCCTACGGCTGCCCGCAGCACTGTAAGAATGGGACCTCTTCCCAGGTGGCAGCCACACGCGATGACAATATGCATCTGGGGTGATGCAGAACCGCGATTCATCTGTGAAACAGTGTGACGCCGTTCATCAGCAGTCCATGTTTCCCATTCAAGGCACCACTGCAGATGCAGCCGTTTGTGTTGTGGTGTCAACGGCGGCCTACGAATGAGATGGTAATGCCATAGTTCGGCTGATGCTGGGCTCCAATCAGTGGTGTAGGATGACACAGAGTATCACCGTGACTCCATTACTTGGTGTCGGACGGCAAGCCCAGATGTGAAAGGGTCACGATGTGCGTGGTGTACAATACGGCATTCCGCCCTTGTGGTGGTCAGATGTGGTCGACCGGAAAGTTTGCGCGGAATATACCTACCAGCACGTTCCCGTGCAGCCCACCATCGGTAGTCGTGACGTCTAAGCGCTCCGCAAATCTGGATAACGCACAATCCTACCAGAAAACCAGATGGAGATGCACAATTACGCCCTACTTGAACTCAATCACTTGGTGATTACGAAGACTCGCGCGACTACGTGGCATCTAACGTTCTTCATGTTACTTGGTGACAAAAATGAAGACGAGAAACACTAATTCATTCTGCTGACCCTTCCACCAGTCACTGATAGTGGCAACTCCAATCATTTACCTATCCACAAACGGTGTGTTCAGATGGTGTTTATACATAATGTCAAGCGTCTCTCGTTGGTAAAACAGGCAATTGTCATAGCAGTCGAACCAACGACACACCTAATCTTCAGCTACATGAAGTGTTAGCTAAATACGAAAAGTTTTATTTCTAGGCTGTCTTCCACATTGAGGCTGATGGGCTGCCCTCTCTCTTTGAAGTTCCTTTTGTGCCTGATGTTACACCATGTATGCTCAGCTGCAATTTTCTTGATAATATTTCTTTTTAAAAAATCATAGTCTCCGTTTCATACAGTCAACAGCGACTATGTTGATTTTTAAGAAATATTCTATGACCGTGAATCCCAACCACAAGAAGTTAATTGTTAATAATAGTTCATCATCAGCGTCTCCAGCTACTGAAACTCATAAAAGCTGACAGTTTGAGGACTCTGCATTTTCCTTTCTCTCCCTGAATCCCATCTCCCTTCAATACCTACGGAAGCAAATATTCAAAGCTTTTCAGTTAAGTTCTGCCCTGTAATACGTTGCAGCAATTTTTAGTCGACTAACGGCGCCAGATATGGAGCACTCCAGATAATTACCGCTCCCTGACACTGGTTTGGAAAGCGGAAATCGGCTGCCGATGACGACGTTTCATTCAATTAATCAGATGCGAAACTGCTGGTTTTTCTTTTTTAATAAAAGGAATATATTTATTGAAAGAGGCTATGAGCATTGTGAACACTCTGTAAATAAAACCGTCTAAATCTCTTAATCTATTTCTTTATTTATAGTGTCGCCCACTGCCACCATCATATAAAAACTGTGAAGGTGTAAAACATCGTCCACTATACTATGCCTAAACCCCGGGTTTTGTTTAAACTGACGATGAACAGACAAAACACATTCCACACTGGACTCGCATTCTGTAGGATGGCTGTTCAAATCCGCGTCCGGTCACGCAGATTTACGTT
The DNA here is from genome assembly GCF_023898315.1 of Schistocerca nitens. Taxonomy (NCBI): domain Eukaryota; kingdom Metazoa; phylum Arthropoda; class Insecta; order Orthoptera; family Acrididae; genus Schistocerca; species Schistocerca nitens. The sequence continues at coordinate 79,818,859 of NC_064622.1, read as the reverse complement.
TTCCGTCATTTGCTTAAACCGCTCCAAGGCAAACTCAGTCCCTTGAAAGAATACCGCTGATTTCCTTTCCCATCCTTGAAACATTCCGATCTTGTGCTCCATCTCTAACTTGACCTCGATGTCGTTAAACCCTAACCTTCCTTCTCTATCGCCGAGGAAAATCCTTCGTACTGAAAGGTCATTATTTAAAAGAGAGCTGGCACGATCTACCTCCTCCGTAGCTACATCGCTAGCGTGTCTCACTGCTTTGAGGAGGACAACGGCCAGGAGAGAGCGGTGTGCTGCTCCTGAATCCCTCCATACTGCTTCCAAATGTAGCCACTACGAGAGGACGACGCGGTTGCTGGTCGGTTCTGAATGTTCCATCAGGGCGAGTACCGAAGCTTTAGCGTTTAAGTAACATGATCATCTCATTCCATAGTCGCCTCTTGATTTTCTGTGGTAATTATTTAATTTTGTAGCTACCTCCGTCTGTCATTCCCTCTGGAACCCAAACTATAATTAGTTGAAACTATCACTTTACTGAAGTGTGGGTTTAGGATTAATTTCCCCACACAGCTTTCGAAGTGTTTCCAATAAAATAACGGACGGTAAGGCCTTTTTACGCTAATGATTAAGTTGTAGCTAAAGGCCTGTAAATTGTCCTGTGAATATCTCCATACGTATTTCGTACGCCGAGGTACAGGCTATACAGGGGACCTATATCATTCCTCTCTCCCTGCCACCTACCCCCCTCCACAACCCCCACATTACCTTAGCTTTGCTAACCTACACACAAAGTATACATGGAACTGAAAAACTTCTGAGGCCCCATCATTAACCTCAATTTCTCCAATTCTATCACTGTCGTCATAACATCTTGGAGATTATAGTTTCTGCAGTCTTTTATTAGTACAAGAAGGCTCGCAGACTGACGAACAATACTCAATAATTTGCCGAGTAAGGGTTTTGTAAGCGTAATCTTTTTTGCGTGTATTACACTTTTCAAGAAAATCTGAATCTCTGTGATCACTCCAGATACACGCTTCTAATGCTGGACAATTGTCAGTGATTCCAATAGGTGATGGCTGATCGCTTGCTCAAACGAGAACTGATATTTTGTTTTTATGCCAGTCATTTTCCACTTATTTTTGCCGAAGTTCTACTTTCGGTATTTACTAGGCGCTTCATTCTACCTGTAAAATGATATAATTTTAAATAAGGTCACCTCAAGAAGTTCTGCGTTTCGTGTAATTCCTATGCACTTCCACAAGCTGTTCTCGCAATTTCTCATCTCTCTTAAAAATAATGGTAACCAGAGCTCTCCCATAAGATTGATCACTTCAGTGAAGGGCTTTCTTTTTATGGCCACGCGGGATTAGCCGAGCGGTCTGGGCGCTGCAGTCATGGACTGTGCGGCTGGTCCCGGTGGAGGTTCGAGTCCTCAAACGGGCTTGGGTGTGTGAGTTTGTCCGTAGGATAATTTAGGTTAAGCAGTGTGTAAGCTTAGGGACTGATGACCTTAGCAGTTAAAATTCCCATATTTTTTTCTTTTTATGTACCATCTGTTTTCGAATTGCCTCACAAACTAGATCACCACCAGTTTAAGCTTGGTTAGAAGCAGCATGTTTTTAGAATGAGATTTTAACTCTGCAGCGGAGTGTGCGCTGATATGAAACTTCCTGGCAGATTATACTTGTGTGCAATACCGTGAGTCGAAGTCGGGACCTTACGCTGTTTTTACCAATTTTTTAAAGTTTGAATGTGGGTTTGATATCGCAGCAGCCTTTTTTTTCTTTTTTTCTTTAAGGTCGCGGGGTGGCGGAGGAAGGGTGGGCATGAGTCGCCTGGTCACAATGTCTCCTCGCTCCCATTCCTGGGGATGTGGCACAAGGGATGCAACATTTTTAGATTTTTGAATGTTTATTTCCATTTATTTTTATTTGGTTACTTGTTTTTTGTTATTTTATTTATTTAAATATTTTTCTTTTTAAGCAGTAAGTAACTGGAACTAATAAGTACAATCCTTGCATCGAACTGGCCACGCACCTAACTGAAAACATTCTGATAGTTGCAACAAAGGACCAAAAGAAAGACAGCAAAGTGTGAGGCTTCGGAAGCCATTAAATAAAACTTAAGGGTGGAATCCGTACCACCATTGACCGGATGGCAAACAAAAAAATCTGCGAAGAGCCCAATAAATGTCAGCAGTGATCTTCACAAATCGGGGAAGCAATTTTTGATAGAACACACCGTCAATGTTACGCCAGATTCATTACATTATCTTTTATGGATGTGCACAGGTCTTTGTACTCTTGTTAACGTAAAGAAGACCTCATTTCTCGTTAGCAGTAACGATACAGGACAGGAATGATCGGTGCTGTACACGAGCCAGCTGATGACCGAACAAGCAGAATTTCACATACGGTCACCCACTGATTTTTGTGATTTTGGCTTAGAGTATGCAGTACCCGCACACCCGATTTTTTGAACCTTCCTCATTGCATGCAAATATCGCACGATGGTGGAATGATCATAGTTCATCACATTTGCCAGTTCTCGAACATAATGCGTGGATCGTTGACAATTGATGTGTTTAAACGATTTTCAAGAAACGTCGAAGGTCTTTTGGAATGTGGAGAGTCACTAAGAACAACATTTTCTCGCCGCGATCTTTCCAGTGGCATTATCCCCATACACGATGAAAATGTTTCTGGTTGGTTCCGTTATTAGCTCACCTCTTAAAGTCAGACAGAAGAATATGTCGGAAATGTGCCGATTTCTCCATTTGACACTCCATTTTCTAGTGTCCACAGTTCGTTATCTCCAGATGACAAAATGACAATATTTAAACTCAAATGGCAACAGTGAACAACAAATAAATAATGACAATCGATAAATAAGCCCATTGCAAACGGAATACCAACATGTAAAACAAAAACATTACGAAATTGCGTGTGCCAAGCTAATATAATACCTACTGGCACAGGTTAAGTGGCGCTAAGTTAGCAATGAGCGCTCTAGTTAAGTAGCTTGGATTTAGCTTACAGAGTGACTATTGTCTACTATCGTGTAGTTAATGTGAGTCCTAATTGTGTACGTGAACTTGTATGTGACTATGTTGTGGCCAGTGTGGTTTCTTAATCATAGTGCATTTCCGATTTTATATGGCGTGAAATTTAGAGGCCTTAATTGAATGATTACTCAGTCTTTTTGTCCGGTTGAATGTGTTCGAACAAATGTTTTTTAATGATTTTAAATGTTTGCTGCCTATAGCGTCAGTTGGTATGAGACCACTTAGGTTGTAAAGATGTCTGAACCAGTGAGTCCCCTTTCCAGTGGCCGCTTACGCTCAGCTTCTGCGAGGCGCGCGTTGTTGCTGCAAGCACGCCAGTTGGTACAGGATGCCGTCGGATCGCAAGACTAGTTAATGAAGTTTGAGGCGAACTGGACAAAATAAATAAAGGAAGAAACTGAAAAATAAATAAATTTTTCAGCTGGACCACACTCAGTCCCAAACATACCAGTGTCCTCTCCCAAATCACGTTACCTGGTACAAAACTGGACACGTGTGACGTTACTGACACCTTTCCGTGGCTGACTGGGACAGTGGACAGATCTACAACCAAGGTTCGGAGATTTATTTTCAAATACATATTTTTATTGTATGTAATATATGTAATTTCCATCCAAAATCATCTCAAGCGTTTTTCAGTATCAGTAACATTAGCACACGTATCACATTAAACCAGCTTTAATCGTTTCCCTTCAGTCCAACAGTGAGCCAGTTTAACGTAAGTAAGATTTTAATAACAAGAAATCAAGCATCTGACAATACAATCAATAAAACCTTACAGATGCTGACCTGTGTCTTGAAACTTATTACTTTAAATTAAGAATACCTTATCCTCAGTTACCACAATAGCCCATTAATAAAGATGACAAAAATATCTCAGTAGCGTTAAAGAATTTCCAAAATTTGATTACTTTAAGCAGATACATACAATCATCACATAACTTACAACGACATTCTACATAAAACTCAACCAAATGTTAAACAAACCTACTAAGCCTTCATAAGAAATTCTTTCGCAAGAGAGAACGAAAATGCGAAATGAGATTACTAAACTTCACAAACTCCAAAAAGACAACAAGCTGAAAATTAACCAGATTTGTCAAATCCACAGCAAGTATTTTGTATAAACCTTCAAAATATGGTTTAAAAATACTATTTCCCATTTTCATTACTCATTCATACGATACAAGCTACGTTCACGGTCCTCCTTTATACATATGAAAATGTTGCCTTTTTCTCCCCTGAAACATAAATACCTTTAACACAGTCCAACAGCCGGTTCACACACGTATCAATTGTTATAGTGGATGAAACACAGTCTATTGCATCCCTCAGAAGAAACAACAGTCAGAAGCTGAGTCAGTATACAAGCAGAGATAACTGCTAGGTATTTTCAATCTGAAGAGGCGGCATCAACGTACAACAGTGAGTCAAATGGAAACCTTACATTTGTAATAACAAATCGAAATTTCGCGCTGTTATCCTGTAAGTTGGTAAGCGTGCTACAAACAGCGTGCAGAATGGCCTGTAGGTGGCAGCATAGTGCGGATGCACACATACCATCGCAGTATCAGTATAAAGATGGCCGGCCGCCTCACTTGCGACTTAGACGAATGAAGGTTCAGTACGGTGATGCATGTTTGTTACAGCAGCAGGCGAATTTAGTAGGAAGTTTGCACATGGTGTGACTTCAATGGAAGATGCTCTTCGTCCAGGTCAGGCATAGCGACTTGTGACTCCACAGAACATTGCAGCAGGTGAAGCCATAGCGAAGGAAAACCGCGGAGTTACAAGGAATGACGTTGCAGCATGTTTACAGATTAGTCATGGGTCAGCACACCCCATTGAGCATGATGTGCTCCGGTTTCACAAACTGTCTACAAGATGGGTGCCACGGCAGCTGACTCTTGAAATGAGAAAACGAGGTGTTGATGCTTGTGAAGAACTTCTTCGGCGCATTGAAAGAGAATTTGATGGCCTCCTTGCAAGAATCGTTACTGGGGACGAAACCTGGGTTCACTTCCACCAACCGGAAACGAAGATAGCGAGCAAGGAATGGCGCCATTCCTCATCACCAAAACCAAAGAAATTTCAAACAGAATCATCAACAGGGAAGGTTATGCTGACTGTCTTTTGGGAGGAAAAAGGCGTCATTTTGGAGCATTACATGCCTAGAGGGACCACTGTCACCAGTGCATCACACACAGATCTCCTAAAAAATCATCTGCGGCCTGCAATCAAATCCAAGCGACGTGAATTGCTGTCAGCAGGTGTCCTTTTGCAACATCACAGTGCAAGGCCCCACACTGCCCGTACAACAGTTGCAACAATCACAGACCTGCATTTTGAGTGTCTTCCTCATCCACCATACTCACCAGTCTTTGCCCCAAGTTATTTCCATATGTTTGGACCACACAAAGACGCAATGGGAGGAAAGAAGTTCCGTTCTGATGAAGAGGTATGCCACGCAGTGCGCGGGTGGTTGCGCAGACTACCAAAAGAATTTTTTTCTAATGGAATGTATGCACTTTTTAAGCGCTGGAGGACTTTCATTGAGCGTGGGGGAGTTATGTTGAAAAGTGATTCAGCTTTGTACCACTTCTGCACAGTAAAAATTATTTAAAGAAATAATTAAGGTCTTCATTTGACTCATGCTCGTAAAATACCTAACTTGCGCTGTGCCTCACAACATGCTTTCAAAGTTAATCATTTTTAACAAACACATACAGCAGAAATGCAGAAACCAATTTGTACCACATCACAAGAACTCCAAGAACTCATATCAGTACAGGAGTGGCAGAACCACCATCATGCAAGAAACCTGCCAGTGCCACTGACCACCACGGGACTCCTTGGCCAAAGCAGTTGTGTCTTCACATCCAGGCAACCACAGCCATGCTTAGTGGTCCCCGTAATGTGTGTCTGAAACTGCTCCCGACCCACCGGGTCTTCTCGATGCCTTCCATCAGTTTCGTGTTGAAACACAGGCTAGCATAAACAAGATGCCCGCAGACACAGTACCAGATAACCACTGTACTGTCTGGTTCTCCTGAAATAAGTGCACTTTCTCCAAGAGCTAACACTCCACTCTCAACATTATTTCCACCTCAGGCGCACAATAATACACAACTCCGTGGAATTGTGCTGACGCTTTCGGCTGCCTGTCGATAACTCCACAACTGCTCTCTGCACACATCACGTGCCCAACCTGTCACGTGACACTGCCGTACCTTTGCGACAGAGGTGACCCACTGCAATAGTGCCAACCGTCAGTACATTGCGCCGATAATCTTATAATTCTGAGCTGGAAAGACAGTCAATTTAGAAACCTCACCTATTCAACATAAAAGGTCAGTGAACATTATTATACTGGTAATAGCTCCTCTATGTAGGACAATCGTACTTGGTATGTTTCCCTCTACAGCATTAACAGCTGCATCATCTAGATTTTCATGAGGTTCGTTACATATGTTAAGATCATGTCGTTACACTTATTACCTTACTTACTGTCTTTCACTATTTTTTGAATTCGAAAAGCATTTAATCAGTACATAACACCATTTAGTATCGAAAGCACGATCGTATAGCGCAACAAGAGAAATTTGCATTGAGGATTCCATTCGTACGGAGGAAATGTCCGCTTTCTTGGATAGAGAGTCATCAGCAGATGCACAAGTAACTTCAGATGTTCGCCACGCAAATTTTTTGGTATCCTTGCTGTTCAAGTTGTACATTAATCTCCTTGCAGACGATATTAGCAGTAACCTCAAACTTTTCACAGATGATACAGTTATCTACATCAGCAAAAGAAAACAGATAGTTTCCTAAGATAGGGATGTTACTCAGCAACAGGATACTAATTTCAACATAGGATTATACAACCAACCAGTTAACGTTGAACATCTGGAGTCGGTTATCTCATACAAATTAGTGGATGTATCTCTTTGTATGAGAATGACGTAGAACGATCACATAAGCTCAGTCTTAATTAAAGCAGGTGACAAACTTCGACTTATTAGTACAATACTAAGGAAGTGCAATCAGCCTACAATGGAGACTGCTCACAAATAACTTGTGCAACACATCATGCTACAACACTGGTCAAATATGTGGGGCCCGTACGAAACAGGACTAACAGGATACATAGACCGTCTGCAAAACAAAAGGGCAACACGAACGGTCACAGCTTTGTATGACTTAAGGGAGAACACAACAGTGATACTGAAAGAACTGCAAAATTCTTGAAGATTGGGGCAAACTGTCCCTTGAAATTCTACTTAGCGTTTTTCAAGAACCATTTCAGATGATGAATGAAGAAATAGCATACAACTCGCTACGTACAGTCCCGTAGATATCACGAAGACAGTACTAGATTAATAACAGCGCGCGAAGAGGCATTTAAGCAGACAATGTTTCCACGTTCCATAAGTAAATGGAACGGGCAAAAGAGGTAATAACTGGTACAGTGGGAAGTACCCTCTACTATGGGCTGCAAATAGTATTTCATAATAAGTACGTAGATGTAGAGTTAGATGTCTCATATCTTTTAGCGAAGTATGGCCCCTGTGCATGTGGTAGAGATGTCTATTTGTAAATTACCATATACAGATCGCCGTTCCAGATCTTTAGACTATCTTGTGACAGCCCTTATGTACAGTTTGAAATGAAATAAATACTCACATCGGCCATAACTGGACGCTGAAATGAATTCACTGGTGACAACTCAAAATTTGTGTTGGACCAAGACTCCAACTCCGATTTCCGACTTTCCACGAGCGGCCGCTTTAAGCGCTTCAAGTATCCCAGAACCCTTTCCTTTCGACACAAATCCTCATGTTGTCGCACCCTACTTACGTTGTGCCCCATGTCCACCACACTTATTGCTCGTCACATCATACTGGATCCCTGCTACGGTTCAAGAAAGAGAGTGCGTACGCCCTGAAATGATCTGAGTGGCTGTCAAGGCATATAGAATAACATATTGAGAGATTATTATTGAAGTTTGAAAACCCTCGAAGCACGTAGATGTGTTTGAGACAACTGTAAGGTACATGGAGCTGAAAACATCTGGAAATGGCCTGATGACTAACGTTAAACTTCTCGGGTCACCAGATGACGCATCTCGTCGCACTTACTGCCTTGGTGCCTATCGATCTCTCGCACCTGGTCATGCCCGTCCAAGTCAATCATTCACCTGGCTCCGGGTCTATGTAAGCGACTACAGCGCAGGGGCTCAACGTTCGAGTCATGCCTTGGGCGGGTAGCATTTTTTTCTTTTCTTTTTTTTCTGCTTAGTGTTTACATTTAGGTAATATTTATTATTTTATTGATCATTCCCACTGTCTCCACTGGTTTCTGCAAACTACAGTGCAATTAAATCCTACCATATTTTTAATAATTTTTTCATAAAGCAGGGTCACAGTCATAATATATTTCTTTAAGGTCAGTAGCGACATTTGACTGTTCTTTATTTACAGTGTTACATTTACACTTACACATTACACCATACTGCGTCACAAAAACACAAATAGGCCAAAACATTATGACCACTGCCCAACGGGGCGCTGGATGCCGCCTACTGGCGTTGCGGACACGTGACGCGGTAACTGAAGTATTTAACCTGGGGAGACACGGAGCGACTGTCACCCTAGCGAAGATATGATCTGCAAATGGGAAAATCTATTGAGATAAGCGACTTTGACAAAGGCAATATTATTATTACGTAGAGCCTGTGAACGACTATCTCGAGCAGCGCGGTATTAGCCGAGTGGTCTAAGGCGCTGCAGTCATGGACTGTGCGGTTGGTCCCGGTGGAGGTTCGACTCCTTCCTCGGGCATGGGTGTGTGTATTTATCCTTAGGATAATTTAGGTTAAGTAGTGTGTCAGCTGAGTGACTGATGACCTTAGCAGTTAAGCCCATAATATTTCACACACATTTTTGACTATATCGAAAACGGCGAAGCTGGACGAATGTTCGTGTGCTACTGTCGTCAGCATCTACGAAAAGAGGTAGAATCACAGTGAAACTACCACCAGGCACTAAATGGTTGGACGTCCACGACTCTTCACACAACGTGGAGTTCGAGCGCTTGTCTGCTACATAAAATAGGATATATGTAGATCTCTTACATCTCTGCTGAAAGAGCACAATGCTGGTGCACGCTCAACAGTTTCGAAGCACACCGTTCACCGTGCGTTGTTGAAGAGGGAGCTCCAGAGCAGACCACCCCTTCGTGTTCACGTGTTGACCTAACGACGTCATCAGTTACGATTGCAGTGGGCACGGGACCATTGGGATTCGACCGTCGATCAATGGAAACATGTCGACTCTTCGGGTGAATTACAGTTTTGCTACACTAGGTCGATGGTCATCTCGACAAACGCCGTCATCGAGGTGAATGGCGGCTCGAAACGTGCAGCACACCATGGACGAGGTATGGTGGGAGCAGTATTATGCTACGGGAGTCATTCTTCCGCTCTTGTATGGAACGTGTGGTAGTAATCGAAGACAGGCTGAAAGCTGCTAACCACCTGTATCCCTTCATTCTTCATGTCTTCCCCGACGGCGATGTCGTCTTTCAGCACCATAGTTGTCCATGACTGGGAGCCAGAACCGTGCTACAGTGGTTTGAGGGAGCACTCACGTTGACGTCTCGGCGACCAAATTCACCTGATTTAAATCCTATGGTACCCATCTGGATCTCTATCGGGGCCGTCACCGCATACCCGAATCAGCGGCCCGTTATTTACGCGACTTACATGACGTTTGCGTAGACATCTAATGCAATACGTAACCGCAAAGCTACAAACATACTGCACTATACCTAATACGCAGGTTGAGTGACGTATTTCGTTACAAAGACAGACAAACGAACTATTAAGCAGACGCTCACGATGATTTGGTTCATCAGTGTAAATAAGTATAACCTTCTGAATTAGATCAGTACTACTAAATGACATAGTTGTTCTCTACTAAATAAAGTCTGTATACAAAAAAAGAAGGGGCAAAAGGTAAGAATCAAAAAATTAGATAAGGGTTTACTTGGTTACAGCGAGGGCAATAATTCTGTAACTTCTACGTTTACAACATATTACATTTAGAAAATGTGTTTGGAGAGAGAGTAGCTGATCGGTGCGATATGTGGCACTGCCTCCTACCATCGAGGGCAGGGTCGGGAAGCACGTGCGGCTAGAAGTTCAACAATTTTCATCAATTTTTGGGGTATTTCCCGACATTTTCGGCCCCTTACAGCTTACATTAATTTTTGTCAGGTTCATCTACGTCGCTTCGGGTCTTTTTAAACGTTAATAACAGTCACCCTGTATGTGTGATGTTCATTCGTTCGGATGGGTTCAAACGACAAAAGACGACACACAAATAATCCTAATGTACAGAATGGGACACAAAAAATTCAAGCAGCTGAAAAGGTCAAAAATATCAGTTATTGTTTGATGGAAAGATAATGCGCCATTAAGTGAAAGAGTCTGCTGGAACCATAAAGCCATTATCCACTGGCACGCTCCGTAATATAAACACGAGTTTGGACGCCTAGCGGTAGCCGGTCTCTCGTGTTACGACAGCAATTACAGATGCAGCGGCCATGGGCTCCTTGCTGTGGCTTCTGGTCGCTATGATGCTCGTTTCTCCTTCGACGTGTGCGCGGGCGAACCAACGTGAGTACGACAGTGCGCATTGTAATCCAGATGGTTGTCGATTATTGTGCTGCTCCTGACATACCACCCCCTACCCGGTGTTTTCGGAAAGTAATTTCCAATCGGTCCGAAATCGAAACGACAGCGAAAATCGAAAATATTTTATTTGCAACAGTTAGCTACACATTCCAGCTACTTCTGTAGTCGCCGCTCTGTCTTAGACGTTTGTCGTGGCGTTGTACCAAGCAGCCGCCTCACAGTTCCACCAATTCTCTACGCTGGTCTTCAGTTCGTTGTCTGTGCCAGAATGTATTCGCAGGCAACAGTGAATATAGCAGAGATGAAACTCAGGGGTGCCAATGATGGACCGTACGTTTGGTGATCAAACACTCGACCATCGTAAACGCTGGAGGATCATCTTCATTGCACCTATAGTGTGCGGCCGAGAACTCTCAAGAAGAACGAAATGCACGACAGTTACGTCGTGTGTGTTGCATTACATCAGGCGAAATCTCTCACCAGGCTCTCATACTTGATGGGAGACACTATTGTTTTGGGCACCTTTAAGTACTCACTGTGCTCTCGAAACTGAGAGAGAGCGACATGACGCGATCGATGGGCATCCCATATATACTGCCCAACACATCTGTGCAAGGCTTCATCGGATTTTTACGGTGGTTTCCATTTCTCGCCTGATCGGCTTTTACTCTCCGAATAGCTCTCGTTAATGTTCATCACAAACGTACTTCCGCCCTCTCTGCCAGCGACATTGTGAGGAAGAGAACTGTGATGCGTTCTGATAAGTAGCACCTCTGTCTTGTCTCTCACTTCAGTTACAAAATACAGAAACAGATCGCTTCAAGTTTCACCTAAGACGTGATGTAACGTAACTATGTAAAATGGATCTTGATTCTTTGGCACAATGCAATCAACATAGCTCATCAACGTCACTTGGTCCTTTTCGTGCATGTAGTTTATTCTCTTCAGCCTGTAGCGCAAGAAATGTTGGATGTGGTTTTCGGTTGTGGGGCGTAAATACTTACCAAGTTTACAAACATTTATCATTAACACAATGCGACAAATGGGAACGACGAGGAAAATATTGATCCCACCAACTGCTAGCATAGCTTGAAGGTGGATTACGAACAGAATGCAAGTAACTGCACAACCAATGTTTTTATCGAGCACCACTTTCACGTCACTCTCTTTGGGCACCGCCACCATGGGCAGTACCCATCTGTTCGAGCAAGGCCTCTCCTGTAGCCAAGACGCTAGGCGCCATCTGTCCACCTGGACCAGGAACTGATGTCCTCATTTGGGCAAAATGTTCCGGTCGCACGGGGTAGCCACGCGGTCTCAGGCGGCTTGTCACAGTCCGCGTGGCTTCCCCCATCGGAGGTTCGAGTCCTCCCTCGGGCATGGTGTGGTGTGTGTTGGCCTTAGCGTAGGTTAGTTTAGATTAAGTAGTGCGTAAGGTGAGGGACCGATGACCTCAGCAGTTTGGCTCTGTAAGACCTTACCACAAATTTCCAAATTTCCAATTGTTCCGTCAGTTGCTAGCTCAGACTCATACTCCACCACGCTGCCCCAATGTTGGCCATACGCACTAGCATCTGTGTCCGTACTGCTGACACCCGCCCCTGTTGCTCACTTGTCGACCTTCGGTAGCCAAAGACTGGTTACCTCTTGCCAAGGCTTCCCACACCATGAGCGTTGCGACAGTGTTGCCAGACCGCCACACATTAACACCGGTGTGTCAGACCCACCATACTTGCTCCGGACACTGCGAGAGGGCTGTACAAGCAATGATCACACGCACGGCACAGCGGACACACCAGGAACCGCGGTGTTGGCCGTCGAATGGCGCTAGCTGCGCAGCATTTGTGCACCGCCGCCGTCAGTGTCAGCCAGTTTGCCGTGGCATACGGAGCTCCATCGCAAACACTGGTAGCATGCCGCGACAGCGTGGACGTGAACCGTATGTGCAGTTGACGGACTTTGAGCGAGGGCGTATAGTGGGCATGCGGGAGGCCGGGTGGACGTACCGCCGAATTGCTCAACACGTGGGGCGTGAGGTCTCCACTGTACATCGATGTTGTCGCCAGTGGTCGGCGGAAGGTGCACGTGCCCGTCGACCTGGGACCGGACCGCAGCGACGCACGGATGCACGCCAAGACCGTAGGATCCTACGCAGTGCCGTAGGGGACCGCACCGCCACTTCCCAGCAAATTAGGGACACTGTTGCTCCTGGGGTGTCGGCGAGGACCATTCGCAACCGTCTCCATGAAGCTGGGCTACGGTCCCGCACACCGTTAGGCCGTCTTCCGCTCACGCCCCAACATCGTGCAGCCCGCCTCCAGTGGTGTCGCGACAGGCGTGAATGGAGGGACGAATGGAGACGTGTCGTCTTCAGCGATGAGAGTCGCTTCTGCCTTGGTGCCAATGATGGTCGTATGCGTGTTTGGCGCCGTGCAGGTGAGCGCCACAATCAGGACTGCATACGACCGAGGCACACAGGGCCAACACCCGGCATCATGGTGTGGGGAGCGATCTCCTACACTGGCCGTACACCACTGGTGATCGTCGAGGGAACACTGAATAGTGCACGGTACATCCAAACCGTCACCAAACCCATCGTTCTACCATTCCTAGACCGGCAAGGGAACTTGCTGTTCCAACAGACAACGCACGTCCGCATGTATCCCGTGCCACCCGACGTGCTCTAGAAGGTGTAAGTCAACTACTCTGGCCAGCAAGATCTCCGGATCTGTCCCCCATTGAGCATGTTTGGGACTGGATGAAGCGTCGTCTCACGCGGTCTGCACGTCCAGCACGAACGCTGGTCCAACTGAGGCGCCAGGTGGAAATGGCATGGCAAGCCGTTCCACAGGTCTACATCCAGCACCTCTACGATCGTCTCCATGGGAGAATAGCAGCCTGCATTGCTGCGAAAGGTGGATATACACTGTACTAGTGCCGACATTGTGCATGCTCTGTTGCCTGTGTCTATGTGCCTGTGGTTCTGTCGGTGTGATCATATGATGTATCTGACCCCAGGAATGTGTCAATAAAGTTTCCCCTTCCTGGGACAATGAATTCACGGTGTTCTTATTTCAATTTCCAGGAGTGTATATACAACCACTCGCTCAGAGAAAGATCCGTACCTGAAGACTGGGAAATTGCTCAAGTCACACCAATACCCGAAAAGTGAAGTAGGAGTAATCCGCTGAATTACAGGCGTATATCACTAACATCGATTTGCAGTAGGGTTTTGGAACATATACTGTATTCGAGTATTATGAAGTACCTCGAAGAAAACGATTTAGTGACACATAGTCAGTACAGATTCAGAAAATATCGTTCTTGTGAAACACAACTAGCTCCTTATACTCATGAAGTAATGAGTGCTATCGAAAGGGGATGTCAAATTGATTCCACATTTTTAGATTTCCAGAAGGCTTTCGACACGGTTCCTCACAAGCGTCTTCTAACCAAACTGCGTGCCTACGGAGTATCGCCTCAGTTGTGCGACTGGATTCGTGATTTCCTGTCAGAAAGGTCACAGTTCGTAGTAACAGACGGAAAGTCATCAAGTAAAAGAGAAGTAATATCCGGCGTTCCCCAGAGAAGTGTTATAGGCCCTCTATTGTACCTGATCTATATTAACGGCATAGGAGACAATCTGAGTAGCCGTCTTGGATTGTTTGCAGATGATGCTGTCATTTACCGTCTTATAATATCATCAGATGACCAAAATGAATTGCAAAATGATTTGGATAAGATATCTGTGTGGTGCGAAAAGTGGCAATTGACCCTGAATAAAGAAAAGTGTGAAGTTGTTCACATGAGTATTAAAAGAAATCCGCAAAATTTCGATTACGAGATAAGTCACACAAATGTGAAGGCTGTAAATTCAGCTTAATACTTAGGGATTACAATTACAAATAACCTAAATTGGAACGATCACGTTTTTCCGCCCTATTCTGGAGTACTGCTGTGCGGTGTGGGATCCGCATCAGGTGGGACTGACGGATGACATTGAAAAAGTACAAAGAAGGGTAGCTCGTTTTGTATTATCGCGAAATAGGGGAGATAGTGTCACAGACATGATACGTGAATTGGAGTAGCAATCATTATAACAAAGGCGGTTTTCGTTGCGACAGGATCTTCTCATGAAATTTTAGTTTTCTCCTCCGATTGCGAAAACATTCTGTTGGCACCCACCTACATAGGGAGAAATAATCATCACGATTAAATAAGAGAAATCAGGACTCACACAGAAAAATTTAAGTGCTCGTTTCTCCCGCGTGCCGTTCGAGAGTGGAACGGTAGAGAGACAGCTTGAAGGTGGTTAATTGAACCCTCTGCCAGGCACTTTATTGTAAATAGCAGAGTAATCATGTAGATGTAAATGTAGCCTTCTCAACGAAAACTGAACTACCTCCGAACAGGCCTTGGAAGACTCAACGGTATCGACCAGCCGCCGCGTCATCCTCATCCACAGGTGGCACTGGACGCGGATATGGGGGGGCGCGTGTTCAGCACACTGCTCTCGCGGCCGTATGTCAGTTTACGAGACCGGAGCCACTACTTCTCAATGAAGTAGCCCCTCAGTTTGCCTCACAAGGGCTGACTGCTCCCTACTTGCCAACAGCACTCGGCAGACCGGATGGTCAGTCATCCAACTGCTAGCCCAGCCCAACAGCGCCTAACTTCGGTGATTTGACGGGAACTGATGTTACAACGGCGCCAAGGCCGTTGGCTTCACTTCTCAACTACTACTTCTGAAACGTGAAAGCAGGACAGGGGTTCGGGGAGTGTAGGTGACTGAGCTGGTAGAAGCAAACACCGTCAACAACCTTTATTTCATACAATATTTAGCCTGTACACCCCAGTAATAAGTACACTTGATAACTGACGCAGCAACAGTATGTATACGCACGCATTATATGAGTGATCAAGAGCAATCTGCTTTACAACTGTTCATTCTAGTTTACCTCCACTGAAACTGCCTAAAATTTTGAACTAGGGCCATAGCAAGGGTTTACTTTAAACGGAAGACCTAATTTAAAAAAAAATATTCCATTACAAAAACAATCTCTTAAGAATATTCTAAATCTTAAAATTGATTGTTCTTAAAAGCTCTTTCATAGAAACTAAAAGAAAACTTCAGAAATATCATCAAATATCAGACATAGCCACATCACCTGCAACTCAATTAACGTTTAATAAACAAGGTACTTTTTAAGGAGGGGTATCCATTTCAACAAGCCCAGAAACCACAAAGATAACGCAGGGATCCTTGCCTTTTAAAAACATGATCATTAATGAAAAGATTAATTATCACACCCAAAAGGTTCCTGGACAGTTAAATATTTTAATACGCACACCTTGTGCTCCAATTACGCCTAATCAATAGTTAGACAAACCAGCACAGTTATTGGGTAGCCCAGTGAGAAGTGCTGCACGATTAATTTGTTAAGAGAACAACACTAGTGAACGGATGTCGTTTTGCTAAGGGAACAACACTAGTGAACGAATGTCGTAAAGGAACCACAATTCGAAGTCAGAATAACAAATTAGCCCCCGTGGTTTCTAACCCTTGCTTAGCACAATTTTAACTTTAGGCAAGGACAGAACGATGCCAACGGCTTTTGGCATGACGGATCACTGTCATATATAATCAGTAACCATGTCCCACAATGTCAACGAACCAAGTGCACAAGGTAGCTGAAGGTGCTCACCGTTTCCAGAACTGACGTGCGCATATACAAGCTGTGTCACAACCGTCTCCACAGCCACAAATGCAGCAAATGTAGGTTTACTTTTCCTTACTTTACCTTCTAAAATACATCATAGGGTTAGTACTGGTTGGAAATTTCGTAACGTAAACTCATCTTCACGAAGCCGCCCTCTCCCTGCCTTTCCTTTCGGCTATAAATAATTCGTGTCGTAATTAGCAACCGTTACCCATTAAACTGATCCTGATAATGTTCATACCTGTCAGGTGCAACACGCTTTGGAATTAGGCACAATCACAGTATTCTTGAAGCCTGTGTCAAATATCTTGCGCACCATGCGGATGAAATTTGTATGTTTTGCATCTTGTCCAAAGGTTGCCGGCCGCTGGTGGCCGAGCGGTTCTGGCGCTACAGTCTGGAACCGCGCGACCGCTACGGTCGCTGGTTCGAATCCTGCCTCGGGCATGGATGTGTGTGATGTCCTAAGGTTAGTTAGGTTTAAGTAGTTCTAAGTTCTAGGGGACTTATGACCTCAGCAGTTGAGTCCCATAGTGCTCAGAGCCATTTGAACCATTTTTTTTTTTTTTGTCCAAAGGTTCTTAATAATTACGGGAGGATCTCGTCTGCTCAGCCTACTTTATTTTGACTTGTGTCTTCCAAGTGAAATATACACCGCAGAGGCACAGAAACTGGTACTCCTCCCTAATATGGTGTAGGGCCCCCGTGAGCTCCCAGAAGTGGCGCATGGACTCGACTAATGTCTGAAGTAGTGCCGAACCGAATAGACAGCATCAAACCTGCAGGGCTGTCCATAAATCTGTAAGAGTACGAGGGAGTAGAGAGATCTCTTCTGAACACCACGTTGCAAGGCATCCCAGACGTAATCAACAATTTTCGTGTCTGGGGAGTATGGTGGCCAGCGGAAGAGTTTAAACTCAGAACAGTGCTACAGGAGCCACTCTGTAACAATTCTGGAAGGGTGGAGTATCGTATTGTAATGCTGAAATTGTCAAAGTCGGACGGAATGCACAATGCACGTGAATGGATGCAGGTGATCAGACAGAGTGCTTACGTATGTGTCACCTGTCAGAGTCGTATCTAGACGTATCAGTGGTCCCATATCACACCAACTGCACACGCCCCACACAGTTACAGAGCCTCCACCAGCTTGAACAGCCCCTACTGACATGCACGGTCCATGGATTCATGAGGTTGTCTCCATACCCGTACACGTCCATCCGCGATCTACAATTTGAGACTCGTCCGACATGGCAAAATGTTTCCAGTCATCAACAGTCCAATGGCGGTGTTGATGGGCCGAGGCGAGGTACAAAGCTTTGTGTCATGCAATCATCAAGGACACACGAGTGTGTCTTGGGCTCCGAAAGCCACTATCGATGATGTATCGTTGAACGGTTCACTCGCTGGCACTTGTTGATGTACCAGCATTGAAATCTGCAGCAATAGGCGGAAGGGTTGCACTTCTGTCACGTTAAACGGTTGTCCTCAGTCGTCGTTTGTCCCGTTCTTACAGGGTCTTTTTCCGGGCGCAGCGATGTTGGAGGTTTGATGTTTTACCGGCTTCGTCTTATTCACGATACACTCATGAAATTGTCATACGGGAAAATCTCCACTTCATCGCTACCTCGGAGATGCTGTGTCCCAACCGACTATAACGCCAAATTCAAACTCTCTTAAATCTTTCCATTGTAGCATCAGTAACCGATCTAAGTACTGCGCCAGATTCTTGTTGTCCTATATTGACGTTACCAACCGCAGCGCCGTATTCTGTTGTTTACATACGAGGTGTGGCTAGAAAAAAACCGGACTAGTACTGGTGAAACAATAAAACGAATGCAGTAAGGCTGAAAGTCGCGTGGCCTGTCACGTGACTCTCGCTCCGCCTACTGCTCGAGTTTCATCTGCCTCCTGCACTCAGTCTGCCCGTGGCGTCTGTTTTTAGTAGTTGACGTTTTGTCTGTGCGTCGGAAAATGTTGAGTGTACAGAAAGAACAGCGTGTTAACATCAAATTTTGTTTCAAACTAGGAAAATCTGCAAGTGAAACGTTTGTAATGTTACAACAAGTGTACGGCGATGATTGTTTATCGCGAACACAAGTGTTTGAGTGGTTTAAACGATTTAAAGATGGCCGCGAAGACACCAGTGATGACACTCACACTGGCAGACCATTGTCAGCAAAAACTGATGCAAACATTGAAAAAATCGGTAAACTTGTTCGACAAGATCGCCGTTTAACAATCAGCAGTGTCTGAGTTAACAGGAGTTGACAAGGAAAGTGTTAGGCAGATTCTTTATGAAAGTTTCAACATGAACAAAGTGTGTTCAAAAATGGTTCCAAAGTGTCTCACAATTGAACAGAAGGAACGCCGAAGAATGATTTGTTCTGACATCCTGGAAAACATTGAAAGTGATCCCACCTTCTTACAAAATGTTATTACTTGCGATGAATCGTGGTTTTTTACTTACGATCCCGAAACTAAACGCCAATCGATGCATTGGAAAACTCCTGGTTCTCCACGACAAAAAAAAGCACGAATGTCAAAATCGAAATTCAAGGCAATGATGATTGTTTTTTTTTTTTTTTTTTTTTTTGACATCAAAGGGATTGTGCACATTGATTGGGTACCAGAGGGACAAACAGTGAATCAGCATTACTACATTAGCGTCCTGGCTACCCTACGTGAGCGAGTACGGAGAAAACGGAACGATTTTTGGAGAAAAAAGTCATGGATCCTTTACCAAGACAATGCCCCAGCTCACAGTGCGTTGTCAGTGAAGACGTTTTTGGCAAAACACAACATTCCCATCTTAGATCATCCACCCTACTCGCCTGATTTGGCCCCCTGTGACTTTTTTCTTTTCCCTAAAGTCAAGTCAGCTTTGAAAGGAACTAGATTTGAGACTGTTGAAGCAGTAAACGAAAAGGCGACGGAAGTAATGTATGGACTTACCGAAAATGATCTGCAGCATTGCTATGAACAGTGGAAAATTCGTATGGAGCGGTGTAGAGACCGAGGAGGAGAGTACATTGAAGGAGATAATATGAAATTGTAAATAATTGTAAATAAATGTTTTTTCCAGCATCAGTCCGGTTTTTTTCTAGCCGCACCTCGTATCTCCGTATCTGAATACGCCTGCCTATACCAGTTTCTTTGGAGCTTCAGTGTATATGGCGGTAACGCATACCCCTCTCGTCTTCGTACTTTACGTCTTTCCCTGCCATGGATTTGTTTTCAAATTTCTTTTCGTTACATACACGTTACTCCTATCTTTCAGTTTTCCCTTCCTTGCTATCTCGTCTGAATTTAACAGCATAATTCCCACTTAAATCAAACACGCATAGCAGTTCGTAAAGCCCAACGATGTACCCAAACAGAGTCTTTTAGGATGTCGCCCCCGCCTTACCAGACGTAGTGTGTAATTCCAAACGAGCTCATTGACAGCACGACTGCTGAGGCGATCCTCTTGCCACACAGTCGCGACACGTCCGACTGTTTTGTGGACACCAACCAGTGCTTTTGGGGCGCTACTTGCCATTACTAATGGAGTGTGAACTGGCAGGGTAGCAGCCGGAAAAGCAGGTAGAGGCTCACAAGTGGAAATGAGGCACGCGAACCACTGACCCGACTGAAAGCCCACGCTCGCACACAGGAGATTGGGTCAGGGTTGATGTGCCAGGCAAACGGGTTGGTGGATCGGTCAACCTGAGCATGGGCCTCTTAAGGACCTACAGCCATTCTTGACCACCTGGCGCTGCCATGATGAAAAGGTGCGGCGTGGCCAACAGATCCTACCTGCCGAAAAGTGATCAGAATATTGCCCGCTCCTTGCGTGAACCTACTTTGAGATCGCTCTATTCCCAGGACACATCTGCCCCTGGAAACAGCTTTTCAGACTGCCTGTTCCCTGGCTCATCCATTTCCTCTGCGAATACTTACTACTTGTTAAACAAAGAAAAAGGCTGCTGGATAGTTACGTAAAAGAAGCCAGCTAGGATAAGTGTCAGTGGCTCGATTCTCGCAATCATATTCCTAACAAACAAATTTCTCTAAATTAGCTTAATCATCAAACTGATTTCCATAAGCTGGAGCAGCAAAGTTGAACTTGGAATGTTTCATTCCAGCCATAGTCAGACACTTTTCAGATTGCCTGCTTTTAGGCGTAAGACATGATCTTTGTTGAGTCAAAAACACAATGTATGTTGCTGTACACTCATAACGACGTTACCAATTCATTGTTCACAGGTTTTACCGTCCTTACAAAAGCAGGGGTCATCCATGGGGGACCTGACGGTGTTCAGTTTTTCAACAGCTCAGGGAAAGGGTACGGACGACCGGACGGACAGACGGACCACGTCAGAGAGCACTGCTACGTACCTTGTAAGCACACTACAAGTACTACAATTGTATAGACGACTCTAACACTGTAAGTACCGCGAACCTGTCGTGAAGTATTTGAGACATTTTTCTTGTGATAACATTCCTTTGGACGCTCTCAGCTAACTATCAGCTTCACCTAAATGGCAGAACTAATGGGATACAGATATGCACATACACAGATGGCGGTAATATTAAGTACACAAGGCATAAAAGTGCAGTATGTTGGAAGACGTGTCATATGTACTAGGGTGATTCATGTGGAAAAGTTTCCGGCGTGATTATGACCCTAAACGGGAATTAACTGCTGTTGAAACGGAATGGTAATTGGACCTAGACGCATAGGACATTCGATTTCAGAAATAGTAAGGAAACTGAATACTCCGATGTCTACAGTGTCAAGAGAATACGAAATTTCAAGCATTACCTCTCACCACGGACAACGCAGTGGCCGACGGCCTCCACTCAATGGCCCAGAGGAGACCAATGTGTTGACAATCTGGTAGAGCATAGTACGAGAGCTCTACTTGACGTCGTTTGTACCGCTATTGCCGATTCCGGTCACTCTGCTATCAAATTCTAGAACATTTCTCGATTTTTTTTATGACAGGTTTCAACGTCAACATTAACAAACACTATATAATTGTAATTGTCTTCTCAAGAGCTATCGAACGCAGTTATAAAACTTATATGATACTTCGTTTAATATCTGTGTTGATACCAGTTGAAGAAACAAAACAAAAAATATGTGACACTTGAAGCCGGCCGAAGTGGCCGTGCGGTTAAAGGCGCTGCAGTCTGGAACCGCAAGACCGCTACGGTCGCAGGTTCGAATCCTGCCTCGGGCATGGATGTTTGTGATGTCCTTAGGTTAGTTAGGTTTAACTAGTTCTAAGTTCTAGGGGACTAATGACCTCAGCAGTTGAGTCCCATAGTGCTCAGAGCCATTTGAACCATTTTTTTGTGACACTTGACGCTCTAATATTTGGCGAAAACCGGGTTTCACTACGTGTAACCGTTCGCGAAAGAAAAGCGGGGATATAGTTTACTAGAAGATTATGTAAAAAATTTAAGTAAACCAGTAAAGAAGTTTTTAGGACTTTTGGCAACAACTTTTCTCGTTTATTTATATTATGTATGTACTTATATATTATGTATATTGAAAAATAGGTAGCCTATGTCTGTCCGAATGTTCGTTAGACTATAGTCTAAAAGTAAAACAACATATCCAATTACAGCACTGGTACAGAAGTAATTAATCTAGTGGCCATTCAGCAGTTAACAACACACACTGAGGAAGGCGTCTTGCAATAGTTTCCGAATCGTCGGAATTTTAGGCTTGTCAATGCGTTCACAAACCCCAAAGAATTTTATTGACCAGTATTACATATATGTTTTTGTACTACATGTATTAAAAACTGTAGCCTGTATCTGTCCAAATGTTCTTAGAATATTGCGTAAAAATATATAGTAAATTATTGATGTACATTTCGAGATTTTTTGGTAACAACGTTTCCCCTTTTTTACACACACACACACACACACACATATATATATATATATATATATATATATATATATATATATATATATATATATATATATATATAAATCTCATTAGGCTGGACGTAAACTGTACGATTTTTAATATAAATATACTCGTATATATATACATTAAAAATTATACAGGATATGTACGGTACATCCAAATATTGATTATGGCATTATGTAAAACTCTGATGTATATGTGCCAAAGACTATCTGAGATATTCGGTATCAAAGTACCCAACTTATATATTACATATATAATTATATTATATATTATACTATATAATTATATTATATGTTACATAAATAATTGTGTATCATACTTATTAAAAAATTTATGTCCAAGTCTGCCCATGTGTTTATTAGAGATTTATGCCAAAATCTGAAGTAAATTGGTCAACAACTTTTCGCGATTTTGGCTAATTATTTTTCCTCTCTTACATTACATATATAATTAAATAGGACACACACACACATATATATATATGTTGTTGTTGTTGTGGTCTTCAGTCCTGAGACTGGTTTGATGCAGCTCTCCATGCTACTCTATCCTGTGCAAGCTTCTTCATCTCCCAGTACCTACTGCAACCTACATCCTTCTGAATCTAATTAGTGTATTGATCTCTTGGTCTCCCTCTACGATTTTTACCCTCCACGCTGCCCTCCAATGCTAAATTTGTGATCCCTTGATGCCTCAAAACATGTCCTACCAACCGATCCCTTCTTCTAGTCAAGTTGTGCCACAAACTTCTCTTCTCCCCAATCCTATTCATTACCTCCTCATTAGTTACGTGATCTACCCACCTCATCTTCAGCATTCTTCTGTAGCACCAAATTTTGAAAGCTTCTATTCCCTTCTTGTCCAAACTGGTTATCGTCCATGTTTCACTTCCATACATGGCTACACTCCATACAAATACTTTCAGAAACGACTTCCTGACACTTAAATCTATACTCGATGTTAACAAATTTCTCTTCTTCAGAAACGATTTCCTTGCCATTGCCAGTCTACATTTTATATCCTCTCTACTTCGACCATCATCAGTTATTTTACTCCCTAAATAGCAAAACTCCTTTACTACTTTAAGTGTCTCATTTCCTAATCTAATCCCCTCAGCATCACCCGATTTAATTTGACTACAGCCGGCCGCGGTGGCCGTGCGGTTCTGGCGCTGCAGTCCGGAACCGCGGGGCTGCTACGGTCGCAGGTTCGAATCCTGCCTCGGGCATGGGTGTGTGTGATGTCCTTAGGTTAGTTAGGTTTAAGTAGTTCTAAGTTCTAGGGGACTTATGACCTAAGATGTTGAGTCCCATAGTGCTCAGAGCCATTTGAACCATTTAATTTGACTACATTCCATTATCCTCGTTTTGCTTTTGTTGATGTTCATCTTATTTCCTCCTTTCAAGACACTGTCCATTCCGTTCAACCGCTCTTCCAAGTCCTTTTCTGTCTCTGACAGAATTACAATGTCATCGGCGAACATCAAAGTTTTTACTTCTTCTCCATGAATTTTAATACCTACTCCGAATTTTTCTTTTGTTTCCTTTACTGCTTGCTCAATATACAGATTGAATAACATCGGGGAGAGGCTACAACCCTGTCTCACTCCTTTCCCAACCACTGCTTCCCTTTCATGCCCCTGGACTCTTATAACTGCCATCTGGTTTCTGTACAAATTGTAAATACCCTTTCGCTCCCTGTATTTTACCCCTGCCACCTTCAGAATTTGAAAGAGAGTATTCCAGTTAACGTTGTCAAAAGCTTTCTCTAAGTCTACAAATGCTAGAAACGTAGGTTTGCCTTTTCTTAATCTTTCTTCTAAGATAAGTCGTAAGGTTAGTATTGCCTCACGTGTTCCAACATTTCTACGGAATCCAAACTGATCTTCCCCGAGGTCCGCTTCTACCACTTTTTCCATTCGTCTGTAAAGAATTCGTGTTAGTATTTTGCAGCTGTGACTTATTAAACTTGATAGTTCGCTAATTTTCACATCTGTCAACACCTGCTTTCTTTGGTATTGGAATTATTATATTCTTCTTGAAGTCTGTGGGTATTTCGCCTGTCTCATACATCTTGCTCACCAGATGGTAGAGTTTTGTCATGACTGGCTCCCCCAAGGCCATCAGTAGTTCTAATGGAATGTTGTCTACTCCCGGGGCCTTGTTTCGACTCAGGTCTTTCAGTGCTCTGTCAAACTCTTCACGCAGTATCTTATCTCCCATTTCATCTTCATCTACATCCTCTTCCATTTCCATAATATTGTCCTCAAGTACATCGCCCTTGTATAAACCCTCTACATACTCCTTCCACCTTTCTGCCTTCCCTTCTTTGCTTAGAACTGGGTTGCCATCTGAGCTCTTGATATTCATACAAGTGGTTCTCTTCTCTCCAAAGGTCTCTTTAATTTTCCTGTAGGCAGTATCTATCTTACCCCTAGTGCGACAAGCCTCTACATCCTTACATTTGTCCTCTAGCCATCCCTGCTTAGCCATTTTGCACTTTCTGTCGATCTCATTTTTGAGACATTTGTATTCCCTTTTGCCTGCTTCATTTACTGCATTTTTATATTTTCTCCTTTCATCAATTAAATTCAATATTTCTTCTGTTACCCAAGGATTTCTATTAGCCCTCGTCTTTTTACCTACTTGATCCTCTGCTGCCTTCACTACTTCATCCCTCAGAGCTACCCATTCTTCTTCTACTGTATTTCTTTCCCCCATTCCTGTCAATTGTTCCCTTATGCTCTCCCTGAAACTCTCTACAACCTCTGGTTCTTTCAGTTTATCCAGGTCCCATCTCCTTAAATTCCCACCTTTTTGCAGTTTCTTCAGTTTCAATCTGCAGTTCATAACCAATAGATTGTGGTCAGAATCCACATCTGCCCCTGGAAATGTCTTACAATTTAAAACCTGGTTCCTAAATCTCTGTCTTACCATTATATAATCTATCTGATACCTATTAGTATCTCCAGGACTCTTCCAGGTATACAACCTTCTTTTATGATTCTTGAACCAAGTGTTAGCTATGATTAAGTTATGCTCTGTGCAAAATTCTACAAGGCGGCTTCCTCTTTCATTTCTTCCCCCCAATCCATATTCACCTACTATGTTTCCTTCTCGCCCTTTTCCTACTGACGAATTCCAGTCACCCATGACTATTAAATTTTCGTCTCCCTTCACTACCTGAATAATTTCTTTTATCTCGTCATACATTTCATCAATTTCTTCATCATCTGCAGAGCTAGTTGGCATATAAACTTGTACTACTGTAGTAGGCATGGGCTTTGTGTCTATCTTGGCAACAATAATGCGTTCACTATGCTGTTTGTAGTAGCTAACCCGCACTCCTATTTTTTTATTCATTATTAACCCTACTCCTGCATTACCCCTATTTGATTTTGTATTTATAACCCTGTAATCATCTGACCAAAAGTCTTGTTCCGCCTGCCACCGAACTTCACTAATTCCCACTATATCTAACGTTAACCTATCCATTTCCCTTTTTAAATTTTCTAACCTACCTGCCCGATTAAGGGATCTGACATTCCACGCTCCGATCCGTAGAATGCCAGTTTTCTTTCTCCTGATAACGACGTCCTCTTGAGTAGTCCCCGCCCGGAGATCCGAATGGGGGACTATTTTACCTCCGGAATATTTTACCCAAGAGGACGCCATCATCATTTAATCATACAGTAAAGCTGCATGTCCGCGGGAAAAATTACGGCTGTAGTTTCCCCTTGCTTTCAGCCGTTCGCAGTACCAGCACAGCAAGGCCGTTTTGGTTAATGTTACAAGGCCAGATCAGTCAATCATCCAGACTGTTGCCCCTGCAACTACTGAAAAGGCTGCTGCCCCTCTTCAGGAACCACATGTTTGTCTGGCCTCTCAACAGATACCCCTCCGTTGTGGTTGCACCTACGGTACGGCCATCTGTATCGCTGAGGCACGCAAGCCTCCCCACCAACGGCAAGGTCCATGGTTCATGGGGGAAGACATATATATATATATATATATATATATATATATATATATATATATATATATATATATATATATATATAGGGTGTTACAAAAAGGTACGGCCAAACTTTCAGGAAACATTCCTCACACACAAAGAAAGAAAATATGTTATGTGAACATGTGTCCGGAAACGCTTACTTCCCCTGTTAGAGCTCATTATTTTACTCCTCTTCAAATCACATTAATCATGGAATGGAAACACACAGCAACAGAACGTACCAGCGGGACTTCAAACACTTTGTGACAGGAAATGTTCAAAATGTCCTCCGTTAGCGAGGATACATGCATCCACCCTCCGTCGCATGGAATCTCTGATGCGCTGATGCAGCCCTGGAGAATGGTGTATTGTATCACAACCGTCCACAATACGAGCACGAAGAGTCTCTACATTTGGTACCGGGGTTGCGTAGACAAGAGCTTCCAAATGTCCCCATAAGTGAAAGTCAAGAGGGTTGAGGTCAAGAGAGTGTGGAGGCCATGGAATTGGTCCGCCTCTACCAATCCATCGGTCACCGAATCTGTTGTTGAGAAGCGTACGAACACTTCGACCGAAATGTGCAGGAGCTCCATCGTGCATGAACCACATGTTGTGTCGTACTTGTAAAGGCACATGTTGTAGCAGCACAGGTAGAGTATCCCGTCTGAAATCATGACAATGTGCTCCATTGAGCGTAGGTGGAAGAACATGGGGCCCAATCAAGACATCACCAACAATGCCTGCACAAACGTTCACAGAAAATCTGTGTTGATGACGTGATTGCACAATTGCGTGCGAATTCTCGTCAGCCCACACACGTTGATTGTGAAAATTTACAATTTGATCACGTTGGAATGAAGCCTCATCCGTAAAAAGAACATTTGTACTGAACTGAGGATTGACACATTGTTGGATGAACCATTCGCAGAAGTGTACCCGTGGAGGCCAATCAGCTGCTGATAGTGCCTGCACACGCTGTACATGGTACTGAAACAACTGGTTCTCCCGTAGTACTCTCCATACAGGGACGTGGTCAACGTAACCTTGTACAGCTGCAACTTCTCTGACGCTGGCATTAGGGTTATCGTCAACTGCACGAAGAATTGCCTCGTCCATTGCAGGTGTCCTCGTCGTTCTAGGTCTTCCCCAGTCCCGAGTCATAGGCTAGAATGTTCCGTGCTCCCTAAGACGCCGATCAATTGCTTCGAACGTCTTCCTGTCGGGACACCTTCGTTCTGGAAATCTGTCTCGATACAAACGTACCGCGCCGCGGCTATTGCCCCGTGCTAATCCATACATCAAATGGGCATCTGCCAACTCCGCATTTGTAAACATTGCACTGACTGTAAAACCACGTTCGTGATGAACACTAACCTGTTGATGCTACGTACTGATGTGCTTGATGCTAGTACTGTAGAGCAATGGGTCGCATGTCAAAACAAGCACCGAAGTCAACATTACCTTCCTTCAATGGGGCCAACTGGCGGTGAATGGAGGAAGTGTAGTACGAGGTACATTCCAGTTCTAAGGCCTCCGATTTTTTTCTAATTAACTACTCACCCGAAATCGATGAAACTGGCGTTACTTCTTGACGTAATCGCCCTGCAGACGTACACATTTTTCACAACGCTGACGCCATGATTCCATGGCAGGGGCGAAGGCTTCTTTAGGAGTCTGTTTTGACCACTGGAAAATCGCTGAGGCAATAGCAGCACGACTGGTGAATGTGCGGCCACCGAGAGTGCCTTTCATTGTTGGAAAAAGCCAAAAGTCACTAGGAGCCAGGTCAGGTGAGTAGGGAGCATGAGGAATCACTTCAAAGTTGTTGTCACGAAGAAACTGTTGCGTAACGTTAGTTCGATGTGCGGGTGCGTTGTCTTGGTGAAACAGCACACGCGCAGCCCTTCCCAGACGTTTTTGTTGCAGTGCAGGAAGGAATTTATTCTTCAAAACATTTTCGTAGGATGCACCTGTTACCATAGTGCCCTTGGAACGCAATGGGTAAGGATTACGCCCTCGCTGTCCCAGAACTTGGACACCATCATTTTTTCAGCACTGGCGGTTACCCGAAATTTTTTTGGTGGCGGTGAATCTGTGTGCTTCCATTGAGCTGACTGGCGCTTTGTTTCTGGATTGAAAAATGGCATCCACGTCTCATCCATTGTCACAACCGACGAAAAGAAAGTCCCATTCATGCTGTCATTGCGCGTCAACATTGCTCGGCAACATGCCACATGGGCAGCCATGTGGTCGTCCGTCAGCATTCGTGGCACCCACCTGGATGACACTTTTCTCATTTTCAGGTCGTCATGCAGGATTGTGTGCACAGAACCCACAGAAAATCCAACTCTGGAGGCGATCTGTTCAACAGTCATTCGGCGATCCCCCAAAATAATTCTGTCCACTTTCTCGATCATGTCGTCAGACCAGCTTGTGCGAGCCTGAGGTTGTTTCGGTTTGTTGTCACACAATGTTCTGCCTTCATTAAACTGTCCCACCCACGAACGCACTTTCGACACATCCGTAACTCCATCAACACATGTCTCCTTCAACTGTCGATGAATTTCAATTGGTTTCACACCACGCAAATTCAGAAAACGAATGATTGCACGCTGTTCAAGTAAGGAAAACGTCGCCATTTTAAGTATTTAAAACAGTTCTCATTCTCGCCGCTGGCAGTAAAATTGCATCTGCCGTACGGTGCTGCCATCTCTGGGACGTATTGACAATGAACGCGGCCTCATTTTAAAACAATGCGCATGTTTCTATCTCTTTCCAGTCTGGAGAAAAAAAATCGGAGGCCTTAGAACTTGAATGCACCTCGTACATACTGACGAAACTAAAATGAGCTCTAATATGGAAATTAAGCGTTTCCAGACACATGTCCACATAACATATTTTCTTTATTTGTGTGTGAGGAATGTTTCCTGAAAGTTTGGCCATACTTTTTCTAACACCATATATATATATATATATATATATATATATATATATATATATATATATATATATATATATATATATATATATATATATATATCCTGTCTCCATTCTAATGTTCTTTAGATTATCGTGTAAAAATTTTATATAAGTTGGTCAAGTACTTTCTGAGATTTTTGGTAACAATATTATACGACAATTTTTCTCTATATAGTAGTAGAGAAGTAGAGATAAATGCTACAACACACATTTAAAAAGTATAGCCCATGTACATCCGAAAGTTTACTAAAGTATGGTCTAAAAATTTTGTAGTGAATTGGCCACAAACGTTTTGGGAATTTTGGTAACAACATTGAGTTTATTTTAATTATGCAGCTTGAGTCTCTCCAAAAATTTATTAGCTACCAAAAATTTATGGTAGTGTTGCTTAAAAATTGGAAGTAAATCGGATGAGGACTTTCTGAGAGATCTGGAATAATGTTAAACGTTCATGTAACAGTATAGAATTTAAATATATAGACATATACCACGCATATTAAAAAATATGTTCCCTATGTTTGTCAGAACGTTTATTAAAGTATCATCTAAAGATCTGAAGTTAATCACTCAAGAACACATCGAGATTTTTGATAATAACGTTCCCTCTTTATAGAGTATGCGTGTACTTATAAACCATATGTATTAATAGTATATAGCCTGTGTTCATCCGAATGTTTATTAGAATCATCATCATCATCATCATCATTTAAGACTGATTATGCCTTTCAGCGTTCAGTCTGGAGCATAGTCCCCCTTATAAAATCCTCCATAATCCCCTATTCAGTGCAAACATTGGTGCCTCTTCCGATGTTAAGCCTATTACTTCAAAATCATTCTTAACCGAATCCAGGTACTTTCTCCTTGGTCTGCCCCGACTCCTCCTACCCTCTACTGCTGAACCCATGAGTCTCTTGGGTAACCTTGCTTCTCCCATGCGTGTAACATGACTCCACCATCTAAGCCTGTTCGCCCTGACTGCTACATCTGTAGCGTTCATTCCCAGTTTTTCTTTGATTTCCTCATTGTGGACACCCTCCTGCCATTGTTCCCATCTACTAGTACCTGCAATCATCCTAGCTACTTTCATATCCTTAACCTCAACCTTGTTGATAGGGTAACCTGAATCCACCCAGCTTTCGCCCCCATACAACAAAGTTGGTCGAAAGATTGAACAGTGCACAGATAACTTAGTCTTGGTACTGACTTCCTTCTTGCAGAAGAGAGTAGATCGTAGCTGAGCGCTCACTTCATTAGCTTTGCTACACCTCGCTTCCAGTTCTTTCACTATGTTGCCATTCTGTGAGAATATGCATCCTAAGTACTTGAAACCGTCCACCTGTTCTAACTTTGTTCTTCCTATTTGGCACTCAATCCGTTTATATCCCTTTCCCACTGACGTTACTTCAGTTTTGGAGAAGCTAATCTTCATACCATAGTCCTTACATTTCTGATCTAGCTCTGAAATATTACTTTGCAAACTTTCAATCGAATCTGCCATCACAACTAAGTCATCCGCATATGCAAGACTGCTTATTTTGTGTTCACATATCTTAATCTCACCCAGCCAGTCTATTGTTTTCAACATATGATCCATAAATAATATGAACAACAGTGGAGACAGATTGCAGCCTTGTCTTACCCATGAAACTACTCTGAACTATGAAATCAATTTACCATCAACTCTAACTGCTGCCTGACTATCTATGTAAAGACCTTTAATTGCTTGCAAAAGTTTGCCTCCTATTCCGTAATCTAGTAGAACAGACAATAACTTCCTCCTAGGAACACGGTCATATGCCTTTTCTAGATCTATAAAGCATAGATACAATTCCCTGTTCCACTCATAACACTTCTCCATTATTTGCCGTAAGCTAAAGATCTGGTCCTGACAACGTCTAAGAGGCCTAAACACTGATTTTCATCCAATTGATCCTCAACTAATACTCGCACTTTCCTTTCAACAGTACCTGAGAAGATTTTACCCACAACGCTGATTAAAGAGATACCTCTGTAGTTGTTACAATCTTTTCTGTTTCCATGTTTAAATACTGGTGTGATTACTGCTTTTGCCCAGTCTGATGGAACCTGTCCCGATTCCCAGGCCATTTCAATTATCCTGCGTAGCCATTTAAGACCTGACATTCCACCGTATTTGATGAGTTCCGACTTAATTTCATCCACCCCAGCTGCTTTATTGCACTGCAATCTATTGACCATTTTCTCCACTTCCTCAAATGTGATCCTATTTCCATCATCATTTCTATCCCATTGTACCTCAAAATCTGAAACATTACTGATCGTATTTTCACCTACATTGAGCAACTCTTCAAAATATTCTCTCCATCTACCCAAGGAATCCACAGGATTCACCAGCAGTTTTCCTGACCTGTCCAAAATACTTGTCATTTCCTTCTTACCTCCCTTTCGAAGACTGGTAATTACAGTCCAGAATGGTTTTCAAAAGTCTCCAACCTGTTTCCAAAGTCTTCCCAAGATTTCTTCTTGGGTGCTGCAATTATCTGTTTGGCGTTGTTTCTTTCTTCAACATAACTTTCTCTGTCTACCTGAGTTCTAGTATACAGCTATTTTTGATACGCCTTCTTTTTCCTTTTACAGGCTGCCTTGACTGTGTCATTCCACCAAGCTGTTTGCTTCATCTTACCTTTACACACTACTGTTCCAAGACATTCTTTAGCCACTTCTAGTACTGTGTCCCTGTACCTTGTCCATTCCTTTTCCAATGACTGTAATTGACTACATTCAACTAACTGGTACCTTTCTGAGATCACTGTTATGTACTTGAACCTGATTTCCTTATCCTGAAGTTTCTCCACTCTTATCCTCCTACATATGGACCTGACCTCCAGCACTTTCGGCCTCACAATCCAAATTTCACTGCAGATTAAATAATGATCAGTATCATCAAAGAATCCCCTGAATACACGTGTGTCCCTCACAGCCTACCTGAATTCCTGATCTGTTATTATATAGTCAATGACAGATCTGGTTCCCCTGCCTTCCCAAGTATACCGGTGAATGTTCTTATGTTTAAAAAAGGAGTTTTTGATTACTAAGCCCATACTGGCACAGAAATCCAAGAGTTGTTTCCCGTTCCTGTTGGCCTCCATATCCTCTCCAAATTTACCCATAACCTTTTCATACCCTTCTGTTCGATTTCCAATCCTGGCACTAAAATCACCCATGAGCAGAACACTGTCCTTGTCCTTTACTCTAACAACTACGTCACTGAGTGCCTCATAAAAACTATCCATCTTATCTTGATCTGTCCTTTCACAATGCGAATATACTGACACAATCCTAATTTTCTTGCTAGACACTGTCAAATCTATCCACATCAGTCATTCGTTTACATACCTTATTGCAACTACGCTGGGTTCCATTTCTTTCCTGATGTAAAGCCCTACACCCCATTGTGCTATTCCTGCTTTGACTCCTGACAGGTAGACCTTGTATTCTCCCACTTCCTCCTCTTTCTCACCCCTTACCCGAAAGTCACTAACAGCTAAAACGTCCAGCCCCATCTTAATTGCAGCCTCTGCCAGCTCTACCTTCTCCCCAGAGTAGTCCCCATTGATATTAATAGTTCCCCATCTCATTACCATTTGTTTGCCAAGTCGTATCTTAGGAGTCCCTGGTTTGTCAGTTAGGGGTGGGACTCCGTCACCTCCAAAGGTCCGAGGCATTTTGCTCTGATTGTTGCCAGCATCATATTTAAAGTAGCAGGGAAGCAGGTTGCTAGCCTTACTTGCCCCGAGTCCCGTTGAGTTTTACCCCTAACGGTTGAGAGACTAACCGGTGGATTTGGTAGTCTTTGCCGTATGAGCACAAAGGTGACCACGACTCAGAATATGTCCGAGATGCCCAGCCTTATTCCAAAGTAACTGGTATCCCGACTGTCGGGACCACTTACTTCGCCACTCATACGTTGCCCGTGGTTCATGAACTAGGACATGACTACAGGAACCCACACCATGAACAACAAATATTAGAATATCATGAAAAAATCGGAAGTAATACGGTCAACTACACTCCTGGAAATTGAAATAAGAACACCGTGAATTCATTGTCCCAGGAAGGGGAAACTTTATTGACACATTCCTGGGGTCAGATACATCACATGATCACACTGACAGAACCACAGGCACATAGACACAGGCAACAGAGCATGCACAATGTCGGCACTAGTACAGTGTATATCCACCTTTCGCAGCAATGCAGGCTGCTATTCTCCCATGGAGACGATCGTAGAGATGCTGGATGTAGTCCTGTGGAACGGCTTGCCATGCCATTTCCACCTGGCGCCTCAGTTGGACCAGCGTTCGTGCTGGACGTGCAGACCGCGTGAGACGACGCTTCATCCAGTCCCAAACATGCTCAATGGGGGACAGATCCGGAGATCTTGCTGGCCAGGGTAGTTGACCTACACCTTCTAGAGCACGTTGGGTGGCACGGGATACATGCGGACGTGCATTGTCCTGTTGGAACAGCAAGTTCCCTTGCCGGTCTAGGAATGGTAGAACGATGGGTTCGATGACGGTTTGGATGTACCGTGCACTATTCAGTGTCCCCTCGACGATCACCAGTGGTGTACGGCCAGTGTAGGAGATCGCTCCCCACACCATGATGCCGGGTGTTGGCCCTGTGTGCCTCGGTCGTATGCAGTCCTGATTGTGGCGCTCACCTGCACGGCGCCAAACACGCATACGACCATCATTGGCACCAAGGCAGAAGCGACTCTCATCTCTGAAGACGACACGTCTCCATTCGTCCCTCCATTAACGCCTGTCGCGACACCACTGGAGGCGGGCTGCACGATGTTGGGACGTGAGGGGAAGACGGCCTAACGGTGTGCGGGACCGTAGCCCAGCTTCATAGAGACGGTTGCGAATGGTCCTCGCCGATACCCCAGGAGCAACAGTGTCCCTAATTTGCTGGGAAGTGGCGGTGCGGTCCCCTACGGCACTGCGTAGGATCCTACGGTCTTGGCGTGCATCCGTGCGTCGCTGCAGTCCGGTCCCAGGTCGACGGGCACGTGCACCTTCCGACGACCACTGGCGACAACATCGATGTACTGTGGAGACCTCACGCCCCACGTGTTGAGCAATTCGGCGGTACGTCCACACGGCCTCCCGCATGCCCACTATACGCCCTCGCTCAAAGTCCGTCAACTGCACATACGGTTCACGTCCACGCTGTCGCGGCATGCTACCAGTGTTAAAGACTGCGATGGAGCTCCGTATGCCACGGCAAACTGGCTGACACTGACGGCGGCGGTGCACAAATGCTGCGCAGCTAGCGCCATTCGACGGCCAACACCGCGGTTCCTGGTGTGTCCGCTGTGCCGTGCGTGTGATCATTGCTTGTACAGCCCTCTCGCAGTGTCCGGAGCAAGTATGGTGGGTCTGACACACCGGTGTCAATGTGTTCTTTTTTCCATTTCCAGGAGTGTATTTTTATGAGATACTTCGTAACAACATTAATAAACGACTTGTCTCTATGTAGTTGCTGTCTATTCTTAATGGGGCTTGTCAGGATGGCTGATTTCGGAATATGGCAATCGAATCTCCTATGTCTGCCCAATACTTTCTTCATTCGGAAATTTCAATTTAGCTTTCTATATATTAGTAACTCTCACTTATGTTACATATGTATTAAGTTCCATACGTTTGTATAATGTTTTACATTGTGTTAGTGTGCTTCAACTTCACTGTCTGTATCACTATATGATGTTCCATTTTCTATATTATTAATGCTGTTCTCTAACGCCGTGGCTATGTGTAGTCGGTGTACAGGCCTCTCTCTTGCTTAATGCTCTTGTAACATTCTTGAAATAGTGTCCACTGTTCTGTCTAAATTCGCCCACTGACGAGGATTCCTAATGACTTTGTGTACGTTATCGTATGGCGTCCTTTGTCGTGTGAGCTATGTGTGAGAGGTGTAGTATCACATGTCTGGGGAGACCATTGCACAACACGTGCAGGGTGACAATCATTATAACCTCTCAATTGTTTGCATTAAGACGTTAAAATTGCACAATTAGCCGCAGGGCATGACGGGAACTAGTATGCGCATGTGCATGCACCTTGTTGTTGTTGGCTATTTGCACGGTACAGCGTGCCTGAGCCTATAGCACTTGTGAAGGCCTACTGGGCGAACAATAACAGCCCAAGTGCAGCTCAAAGGAAGTTTGCGACCGAGTTCAAGCTGAAGACAACTGATCCAAATGTGCTAACAATCAAGAATTTGATTATCAAGCCTGAGAGAACCGGTAGTGTTCCTGATAACGGTGTTGACAATTTCGGTCTTCCAAATTGGATGAAAACGCCTGAGAACATAGACGACACACGCTCTGTGATTCAAATCAGCCCCAGGAAATCGATCAAACGAGCTGCACAACAGATGGGAATCAATCGGGAGACACCGTGACAAACTGTTGTTGAAGACCTGCATCTCTTCCCATAAAAAATTCAATCACATCAGCCATTAAGCCCCAGGGTCATGGAACAGCAGTTGTGTTTCGCCAACACTATTGTCATAGAATTGACGAACAGGACTTTGATGTGAATACGGTTTGATTTAACGATGAATCCCATCTTCATTTGTATGGGTTCGTCAATAAGCAAATTCGAGCATTTGGGGGACTGAGAATCCGCATTTCACGATCTAGAAGTATGTTCACCCTCAACGGGTGCCTGTGTGGTAAGCAATGTCTAATCACAGAATAATCGATGCGATATACCTCTATGGCACGGTGCCTAGCGAACAGTTCGTGAAGGTTTTGGAAGATGATTTCATCCCAGTTATGCAAAGTGACTCTGATTTCGACAAGATGTAGTTCATTGAATACGGAGCTCGACCCCATCAAAGCAGAAGAGTAGGTTATGTCCTGGAAGAGCACTTTGGAGACTGGGTTCTGGCTCTGGAGTACCCAGAGGCCACTGGCATGGCACTCAATTGGCCGCCATATTCTCCGTATCTGTACACATCCGAGTGCTTTTTGTGGGACTATATTAAAGACAAGGTGTACAGCAATAACCCCAAAACCATTGCTGAGTTGGAAACAGCCATTCAGGAGGTCATCGACAGCATCGATGTCCCGACACTTCACCAGGTCACGCAGAATTTCGCTATTCGTCTGTGCTACTTCATTGCCAATGACAGCAGGCATACCCAACATGTCGTAACCTAAAACCGAATATCTGCGGTGACATTTACATATTGAATAAAGTATGTGCAAGCCGCAGTTTGCATCTAATTTACGTTTTTTCATATAGTTCAATAATTGTCACCCAGTACATTCTCAGCTTTGCCTGAAGTTCATCCGATGTAAGTGTGTTAAATAAAGACCATCTCCGGTTTGGATGTGTATCATTCGCAGGCCTGGGGTAGCCTGGTTTGTTACTAATATATACCTTACGTTCGGCGTGTTTTATTCTTAATCTTTGCCGTATGTTGGGGAAGAAACCACACATGCTCGACCCTTATAGCATAAAATGTGCCACACCCTTTTTCCATGCATCCAACCGCGTTTTGAGGCGGCATTTGTGGGTGGCGTCTTCTACTGTGATTGCTCCTATTTTATACCTGAAGCCAATCTT
Source organism: Schistocerca nitens (assembly GCF_023898315.1). Lineage (NCBI taxonomy): Eukaryota > Metazoa > Arthropoda > Insecta > Orthoptera > Acrididae > Schistocerca > Schistocerca nitens. Next base: position 79,781,868 of record NC_064622.1, on the reverse strand, counting down.
TGTAATATAAAGGAAGCAAATTAATTACCTTTGAAATTCTGTTGCAGCAACAAGACCCAATGCAACATTTGCCGCTGCAACGCCCTTGGGACGAGTGTCGCCTGTTCATCTGTGAAGGTTAGGATTAGTGAGGTGCGTACGGCTACCTTTGTGAAACTAACAGCAGCCATGCCTTTTGATTCATGCAGATGGTAAAAAGAAAAACCGTCAATCAAAGTATTCATTACAAACTTTCGTTAATATGATAAATTTGGTAACATTGTGCCTATAGGAAGCAAGAAAAGCCTCCTTGGTGAAATTTGTAGTCAATAACACGTTTAACTTAGGGCGTAATACGAATTTTCACACATAACATGGAAATGTCATTAGCGTAACTTCCTAAGCAATTTAAGTTTTTCTGGTAAAGACATAAACTCCACACGTATCCAAATAAATAGAATTCCTAACAGACAGTACTAGTAGTAGTAGAACCAGTGTAAACAGCATAAATTCTTCTGTTACATGTATTGACGGAGGGCGGAGGAACAGAGTTCAGGGCTCTCTCTTGCCCTTAGGGTGAGAAACTACCCCTAAAGGCGGAATAATCAGCAATGGTCAACGGCATGAGGATGCAGAAGGAATGGAAAAAATTGCACCAAGACACATAACGTGTATCGACAAGATATGTGGCCTGTAACTAAAAAAGTGTCATGATGATCTCATCCGTTAAGACGTTGCGGAATGATTTCCATTGTGCTCGAGGGAGCTGCAGAGGTCAAAAACTGTAAGGGAAGAATGAGATCGGAGTACGTCCAGAAAATAATTGAGGACGTAGGTTGCAAGTTCTACTCTGAGATGAAGACATTGGCACAGGATAGAAATTCTTTGCGGGTCACATCAAACCAGTCAGAAGACGGAAGACTCAAAAAAAAATTATATTGCCGAACAAAAGAATTGAAGAACCCAGAAGGAGAAAAGGAAACACAATGAAACTTCATGGGTTGAGAGGGTATGTGATGTTATTTCAGTGATTCCAATATCGAGTAAAATTTACGAAGAATTTGGCAGTATGAGTCCAGTACGACGATGCACCCCATCTGACCTGGATATGTGCACTGATTCGAGTGTGTCCTACAGCCGGCCGGAGTGGCCGAGCGGTTCTAGACGCTACAGTCTGGAACCGCGCGACCGCTGTGGTCGCAGGTTCGAATCCTGCCGTGGGCATGGATGTGTGTGGTGTCCCTATGTTATGTTTAAGTAGTTCTAAGTTCTAGGGGACTGATGACCTCAGAAGTTAAGTCACATAGTGCTCAGAGCCATTCGAACCATTTGAAAGGTGTCCTACAGGGGTTGAATCATCACCTGCGACAACCTCGCCCACAATGGTTGAAACTGGTCCTCGGTGTCCTGAATACTGCTACTGGGACGGAGCTGACATTAGAGATGGTGCCACAAGTGTTCTGTCGGGGACAGATATGGGAATCTTGCTAGTCTATCAAGCACACAGTTGACAGAGACACTTGCTGCTTGTAAACGAGCATTGTTCTGTTGAAAAGTAGCACAACGATACTGTCGCATAGGAGGTAACACATGTGGATTCAGGATACCCGTGACGTACGGCTATGGTGTGAGAAGTCCCTCAGTCGATACCAGCCGTGACTACAAGTTATACCCAACGGCTGCCCGCAACATAAAGCTGTGGCTCTCCAGAACACTGTAAGAATGGGACCTCTTCCCACGATGCAGCCATACTCGATGACAATATGCATCTGTGGTTATGCAGAACCGCGATTCATCTGTGAAACAGTGTGACGCCGTTCATCAGCAGTCCATGTTTCCCATTCAAGGCACCACTCCAGATGCAGTCGTTTGTGTTGTGGTGTCAACGGCCGTCTACGAATGATATGGTAATGCCATAGTGCGGCTGATGCGGGGGTCTGATCAGTGGTGTAGGATGACACAGAATATCACCGTGACTCCATTACTTGGTGTCGGACGGCAAGCCCAGATGTGAAAGGGTAACGATGTGCTTGGTGTACAATACGGTATTCCGCCCTTGTGGTGGTCAGACATGGTCGACCGGAACCTTGTAACGAATATGCCTACCAGCATGTTCCCGTGCAGCCCACCATCGGTTGTCGTGACATCTAAAAGTTCCGCAAATCTGGATAACGCACAATCCTACCAGACAACCAAATGGAGATCCACAATTACGCCCTACTTGAACTCAATCACTTGCTGATTACGAAGACTCGCGCCATTACGTGGCATCTGACGTTTTTGGTGTTGCTTATCCATCCTAACATACTTGGTGACAAAGCTGAAAACGAATGACACTAATTCATTCTCTTGGCCCTTCTACCAGTCGCTAATAGTGGCAACTTCAATCATTTACATATCCAGATGGTGTGTATACTTAATGCAAAGCGCCTCTCCTTTGTAAAAGAGGCAATTGTTGTAGGAGTCGAACCAACGACCCTCCTACCCTTCAGCTACATGAAGTGTTAGCTAAACACGAAAAGTTTTATTTCCAGGCTGTCTTCCACATTGTGGCTGATGGGCTGCTCGCTCTCTTTGAAGCTCCATTTGTGCCTGATGTTACATAATAGGGTGTTCAGCTGCAATTTTTTTCTTGATAATAATTCATCATCAGAGTCTCCCGCTATTGAAATTCATAAAAGCTGACGGTTTGAGGCCTCTGCCTTTTCCTTTCTCTCCCTCAATCCCATCTCCCTTCAATACCTACGGAAGCAAATATTCAAAGTTTTTTAGTAATGCTCTGCCCTGTGATATGTTACAGAAATTTTGAGTCGACTACCGGTGCCAGATATGGAGCACTCCAGATAATTACCTGTCCATCTCACTGGTCTGGAGAGCGGAAATTGGCTGCGCATTACGACGTTTCATTCAATTAATCAGATGTGAAACTACTGGTTTTTGTTTTTCAATAAAAGGAATACATTTATTGAATGAAACTATGATCATTGTGAATACTCTGTGAATAAAACCTCTTAACTCTAGCAACCTATTTCTTTATTTATAATGTCGCCCACCGCCTCCATTATATAAAAACTGAGAAAGTGTAAAACATCGTTCACTGTACTATGCCTAAGCAACAGGTTTTATCGAAACTGACGGTGAACAGACAAAACATATTCCACACTGGAGTCGCATTCTGGAGGATGACTGTTCAAATCCGCGTCCGGCAACGCAGATTTACGTTTTCCATCATTTGCTCAAACCCTTCCGAGGCAAATGCTTTTCCTTGAAAGAGCACCGTTGATTTTCTTTCCCATCCTTGAAACATTCCGATCTTGTGCTCCGTCTCTAACTTGACCTCGATGTCGTTAACTCTAACCTTCCTTCTCTATCGCCGAGTAAAATGCTTCGCACTGAAAGGTCATTATTTAGAAGAGAACTAGCACGATCTACCTCCTCCGTAGATACATCGTCAGCGTGTCTCACTGCTACGTGGAACACCTGGGTGTTAATTCCTATATTGTCAGGGATCTTTTCCTTGGCAGGCGGAATGGTACGGTGTGCAGTCATCTTCGTGAAGCCGAGACGTCTGTTAAGCTGCCAACGACCAGGAGAGCGTTGTGCTGTCCCAAAGTCCCTCCATACTGCTTCTGAATGTGGCCACTGCGAGAGGACGACGCGGTTGCTGGTCGGTTCTGAATGGTCCATCAGGGCGACTACCGGAGCTTTAGCGTTTAACTAGCATGATCATCTCATTCCATAGTCGCCACTTGATTTTCTGTGGTAATTATTTAAATTTTATAGCTGCCACCGTCTGACATTCCTTCTGGAACCCAAACTACAACTTGTAGAAACTATCACTTTACTGAAGTGTAAGTTTACGATTAATTTCCCCACACAACTTTCGGAGTGTTACCAATAAAATAACGGACGGTAAGGCCTTTTTATGTTAATGATTAAGTTGTAGCTAAAGGCCTGTAAATTATCCTGTGAATATCTCCATATGCATATCATAAGCCGAGGTAGAGGGTATACAGGGGACCTATATCATTCCTCTCTCCCTGCCACCTACCCCCCTCCACAACCCCCACGTTATCTTAGCTTTGCTAACCTATCCACAAAGTATACACGGAACGGAAAAATTTCTAAGGTCCCACCATGAACCTCAATTTCTCCAATTCTATCATTGTGGTCATTACGCCTTGGAGATTATAGTTTCTGCAGTCTTTTATTAGTACAAGAAGGCTCGTAGACTGACGAACAATACTCAATAATTTGCCCAGCAAGGGTTTTGCATGAGTAATCTTTTGTGCGTGTATTACACTTTTTCAAAAAAATCTGAATCTGTTTGATCGCTCCAGATACACGTTTCAAACCCTGGACAATTGTCAGTGATTCTAGAAGGTGATGATTGATCGCTTGCTCAAACGAGAACTGATCCTTTGTGTTTTTATGCCAGTCATATTGCACTTATTTTTGCCGAATTTCTACTCTCGGCATTTACTAGGCGCTTCATTCTATCTGTAAAATGATATAATTTTAAATAAGGTAACCTCAAGAAGTTCTGCGATTCGTGTAATGCCTATGCCCTCCCTTTCTCAAGCTGTTCTCGCAATTTCTCATCTGTCTTAAAAATAATGGTAACCAGAGCTCTCCCATAAGATTGATCACTTCAGTGAAGGGCTTTCTTTTCATGTACCATCTGTTTTCGAATTGCCTCACAAATCAGTGTCGTTGGATCGGTACCACAACTCACCACCAGTTTAAGCTTGGTTAGAAGCAGCATGTGCTTAGAATGAGATTTTCACTCTGCAGCGGAGTGTCTGGTCATATGAAACTTCCTGGCAGATTAAAATTGTGTGCCATACCGAGAGTCGAACTCGGAACCTTACCCTGTTTTTACCAATTTTTTTAAGTTTGAATGTGGGTTTGATATCCCAGAAGCCTTTTTTCTTCTTTTTTTCTTTAAGGTCGCGGGGTGGCGTAGGCAGCGTGGGCACGGGTCGCAACCCGAGGCCTGGCCACAATGTCTCCTCCCTCCCATTCCTGGGGATGTGGTACAAGGGATGCAACGGTTTTATTGTTTTGAATGTTTATTTCCATTTATTTTTATGTGGTTAATTGTTTTTTTGTTATTTTATTTATTTAATTATATTTCTTTTTAAGCAGTAAGTAACTGAAACTAGTAAGTACAATCGTTGCATCGAATTGGGGACGCACATAACTGAAAACATTCTGATAGTTGCAGCAAAGGGCAAAAAGAAAGACAGCGAAGTGTGAGACTAAGGAAGCAATTAAATGAAACCTAAGGGTGGAATCCGTACCGCCATTAACCGGTACTACATATTGCACCGGATGGGAAACAAGAACAGCTGCGAAGAACCTTTCGCCCTGGGGACCAAAAGAGGAAAGGAGGCAAAGGCTACTACACTGGGCGAGGGGTCGCAACGAATCTCTCCATCTGCTTTATCGTCGAGTTACAATTTCTCCCAATGACCAAGGTAGATCCCACGTCGTATTGTCTTATGTTCTATCATCGTCTTGTAATTTTAGCATCTCTTACCCGTGATGATCCAGCTGCGTGGAGGGTCGTAGAACGCACTCCACAAATAATTGGAAAAATATAGTCGATACGTTGAGTTACGGAGGATTTTGCAATGTCGTTCCTGCAAATAGTTCCAAAAGTCTAAGGTGTCCTTAGTGCCTTCTTGAAACAAATAATGTACTGCTCGTCCACGAAGCCAAGTCACGGCATTAGTTTTCGTGGGTGGGCAATACGTCTCATCCGGGAATAATAAAGTCTTGGGTTCGACGTGATTCGGCGTCACTCGAAGGAAGTAGGCTGACATTTGCTTCACTAAGTGCCACACTGCCACAGACTCGCCACAGCTAAGACGGTGTTCATCTTTGTCTTGAATGCCACTTCTCGTGCATATGGGTGAGTCCACCATATGGATGGCATATAGCCTTGATCTGATCACCTGCTTACCGTTGACAGTGATATACCACATCGCCGTGTCGGCAGTGTCCAGTGTTACGTGGTGAATTGCCTCCACGCTGCTCGCCAGTTGACGTTCGGGTGTTTCCTCTTGTAACACTCAAGTGACACACGCAATATGTCATTAAAACTTATACTATGGTAAGTTGACGGGCCTCACCTTATAAGAAAGGATTTTGGTATATATGTTGACCGCGTGTACCTGAATGGAGGCAAAATCAGACTTTTACCCACTCAGTAACAACAATGATACGTCAAGCAAGTCTGAAGTGATACTACACGTTAGGACGGACAAGAAACAGCACAGCAGATGTTACCAAATTGTTAATAATACGGTCGCCAGCCTAATTAGGCATTAACTGAGTTTCTTCCCAGTACAAGTTGATGTACGTTCATACAAAACAACACGTAATGACACTGCATAATATGGTAAATCTTAGAACCAGAAAATCTACTGAACTAATAATTTCACTTTCTGTACTAATATGGACAAGCCATAAATACACAACAATACACTATAATGTTTACTACAAATTTCGTACTGTCTATTGATCTGGTTAAAATCGGGCATAGGTTACCCTAGAAATAGCACTTTCGAAACACACATACAATGTCAATTTTGAAAAAGGTAAAACACTAATAAATTTTGGTTTTATATTAACTTTAACTTTGCTGGTCAAATCAGTTCAGTACACTTCAGAATTTAAATGAATAGAAAAGAAAAAAAAAGGGGGGACCCTGAAACTGTTATGATTATTGTACTGAAATTTTTGATTATCGAAATCGTTAAGCACTCAAGATTTCCAATAAATGAGTTACTACTCTTTTTGTCTTATTTCTTGCTCATTTGACTACCATTTTTTTGTCTCAAATTAATTAAACTTCATTACTAAACCAATTTCAACATTATCTTCCAACTTTGTCAGAACTATATTATTTACCTATATATTCATTAACGACAAAGTACTTTAAACATCATTCTAACATAGATAGGTCTGCAGCTAATTATTATTAACATTAACTTTAAATCTTCATTTCGGGACACTCGGATTGCACAACATGTGGAAAGGACCCTGTCTAGGTTAGTGATGAGGATAATTAAATGATAGGACAGTTCTGGTAAAAGTTAAGTTGTTATTGAACAGTCAGGAACAAAAGTAACACTGGTCCACACGAATACAGTACTAAAAGTTTCAACCTGTTCGTATCGATGCGGCGGTGGGCGGGCGGCGAGATGGCGAGGCGCAGAGCACACATACAATCACAGCTATGGCTCTTGATGTATCGGCACTTTACTTCTTCATAGCGTCGCAATATTTTTCCATTTAGTGCCTATGGAAATTTGCCATGCTGTATAGACGTCGGAAACGGCACATCCGAGGCTCAACGAAATCACGTTTTCCAGGAGAGCCTCCTCGACCGAGAACGTGTTTCTCAGACCGATGCCCAACTCCGACTACTACTGCTGAGCCCGTTATGCCGTGCCACGCCCGTGTGCATTTTCCCGCGCTCGCCTGTCATCCACCTTTTACCGCTCCCCTACAGACAGGGTATTCACCCGAGGTTTTGCATTCTACATATCCTAATACATTGCCTACGTATGGACCAGGCGCACAATTGCAACTTTAACATCTTAAAACAGTTTCAACATTTCTTGCATTTCCATTATGTTATAATATTGCTTGCAATTTGACATAAACATTAATATTCACATCGAAAATTGTTTACAGTTTCTTTAACATAATGACATGAAAAGAGAAAGAAATGAAATCAGAATATCGCTTACACTAATTTATCGAAAACCAGAAGAAAAAAATATTATATGTACAATAGTATAGCGTTGGTGTTGTTACACTCTCCACGATGTTAACGGGTCGTCCACGCTGCACGACACGATAAACCGTCCGTGCCGTCGCCAGTCGAGTCGCTGGTAAGGCAAGTCGAACGTAACTGAGTTCGTTTTAAAAGACACTGATGTAGAAGAGAGTCGAGGGTTCAAATGGTTCAAATGGCTCTGAGCACTATGGGACTTAACTTCTGAGGTCATTAGTCCCCTAGAACTTAGAACTACTTAAACCTAACTAACCTAAGGACATCACAAACATCCATGCCCGAGGCAGGATTCGAACCTGCAACCGTAGCGGTCGCGCGGTTCCAGACTGTAGCGCCTAGAACCGCTGGGCCACCCCAGCCGGGTAGAGACGAGGGGACGTGATGTATTGGCACTGGTGGCGAGAGAGAGGGCGGCGCCAGTTCTTCTAATAACGAGCTCGTCAGACCGTCCGGACGGCGGTGTCATAGTTTGACTAATGTGCTCACAAATAGGGCTCTGTCATGAACGTGATGAAGGGCAAGCCCTCCCCGATCCGGAGGAAGGGTGAGAGTCTCATATTCGATCTCGAAAAGCATTCCTGAACTCACGAAGGACCCAAAAGCCGCCAGTATATCGCGAGCTAACGTCACCGGCATAGGTAATAACTGGTCGATATGCGGAATGCATGACGCTAAATGTGTGTTCACATACTGGGTCCGTTGGATGATGTCCAGTGCTCGTAGGCGGTTATTGGCTATCCCAGTCCGAACATTTCGCAAAAGTCATCGAAAGTTATGAGCAACGATTCGTCGTATATCGTCTGTGAAATCAATGCCGAGGCATTTGACAGTATCTCTGAGATGTAAGGCGGTGACGCTGTCCTCAGGCAGTACGATCCCGATGTTCATCGCCACCGATTTCGCGATGTTGATACGACTAACAGTGGCCATTCTATATGTAGCTATCCAATTAGGTGCACTGGCGGTGTCGTCGCCGTTGCGGATGACAATCACCAGGTCGTTAGCATTTGATTTACATCGGAAAGTGTGGCCTTCTAACGTCATACCCGTTAGAAGTTGCCGCAGGCCACATAGGAGTGGTTCCATGGCCACAGTGCAAAGTAAAGTGGACAGAGGGCAGCCTTGGCGAATCTATTGAGAAATGGTGAGGGGCTGCGTAGTCGGGCGTTGACGATCACCTTGGATGTCGCTCCACGGAGTAGTCGCAGGACGACAGTGACAAATGGCTGTGGGTGTCGCATATGTTGGAGGGCAGCTTCAAAATAATCGTGGTCCACATGATCAAAAGCTTGACAGAAATCGACTGCCTTCAGATGAGATGCCCTCGCCAGTGAGATCAAGTCACGACATTCACTGAGGGGTGCTTGAATCTTACTGTCGCCTCCTAATGACGTTTGATCGGATGAGATGACGTGTTGTAAGGTCTCGTGTATCCACGCCGCCAACAGTCGAGAACTTGAAATCGCGATTCAGTAGTGCGGGCTTTCAAATAGTAAATGATGAATGGATGGTGGTGGCGGCCTTCAACTACATACCCTCGGACTCAAAGTTGAAATATTAAAAGTTTTGGCTGGTTTCGTTGTCTAGGGGTTGGGATATGCAGTTGCCGCATTACGAGCCAAATACTAATGAGTCTACAGTATACAATATTAATATACACATGGATCGACGCACACTACGTCTTCACTGTAGAAGCCACGGAAATCTCACAAATGCCAAGTCAGCACTACGAAATATTTCTATCTGCCGCTACAACGCGCAAACCGCTCCACACTCTCCAATTCTGTCTCGTGACTCTGCGTCCGTCGCGCCGTCAAATCCAGCACTCTCCACGACCTGTGCCATACTCTCCAGAACTCCCCCGTGTCCTCTCCGGAAACGATAATCCTCCTCAACCTCCATACGTCTCTCTTAGTAACGAGCGCTGTGATTGGCTAGAGACCTCCCTCCATGAAAACGTGCACTCACAAACATATAGAAACACAAACGAAATACTGGATTTACATTTAAAGAACTTAAAATTAAATAAATACTCCTACGGCTGGACCATAAACATACTCTAACATACATTATTAAATATATAAAAAATTTAAATAAACATGTATCAAAGAAATAGCAACAAAAGGTTGGCCAGTAGTTTAATGTCTCTGTGCTTTCTAAAACACAGTAAATATTTAACCAATTTCTTCATGAATGGTATATATCGGATATAAACAAAGACGTAGATGAATAAATATATTTATAAGCCTGCTGCTACCGTCTTTTCGTGTAACTGTGGAGTATTTATGGCCTTACTAGATCGATAGTAATCGGCCACTTTGACCTCCAATAACTCACGTACTATTTAAGTTACATGCATGTGATTCATACCGATTTAGCCGACAGGTAGAAGATGCTGTGATATGCAAATGATTAGCTTTTCAGAGCATTCACACAAGGTTGGCACAGGTGGCGACACCTACAACGTGCTGACATGAGGAATGTTTCCAACCGATTTTTCATACACAAACAGCAGATGACCGGCGTTGCCTAGTGAAATGTTGTTGTGATGCCTCGTGTAAGGAGGATAAATGCGTTCCATAACGTTTCTTTGATAAAGGTCGGATTTAGCCTATCGCGGTTGCGGTTTATCGTATCGCGACATTGCTGCTCGCGTTGGTCGAGATCCAATGACTGTTAGCAGAATATGGAATCGGTGGGTTCAGGAGGGTAATACGGAACGCCGTGCTGGATCCCAACGGCCTCGTATCACTAGCAGTCCAGATGACAGGCATCTTATCAGCACGACTGTAACGGATCGTGCAACCACGTCTCGATATCTGAGTCAACAGATGGGGACGATTGCAAGACAACAACCATCTGCACGAACAGTTCTACGACGTTTGCAGCAGCATGGACTATCAGCTCGGAGACCATGGCTGCGGTTACCCTTGACGCTGCATCACAGACAGGAGCTCGTGCGACCGTGTACTCAACGACGAACCTGGGTGCCCGAATGGCAAAACGTCATTTTTTCGGATGAATCTAGGTTCTGTTTACAGCATCATGATGGTCGCATCCGTGTTTGGCGACATCGCGGTAAACGCACATTGGATGCGGGCATTTGTCATCGCCATACTGGCGTATCACCCGTCGTGATGGTATGGGGTGCCATTGGTTACACGTCTCGGTCACCTCTTGTTCGCATTGACGGCACTTTGAACAGTCGACGTTGCATTTCAGATGTGTTACGACCCGTGGCTCTACCCTTCATTCGATCCCTGAGAAACCCTACATTTCAACAGGATAATGCACGACTGCATGGTGCAGATCCTGTACGGGCCTTTCTGGGTACAGAAAATGTTCGACTGTTGCCCTGGCCAGCACATTCTCCAGATCTCTCACCAATTGGAAACGTCTGGTCAATGTTGGCCGAGCAACTGGCTCGTCACAATACGCCAGTCACTATTCATGAACTGTGGTATCGTGGTGAAGCTGCATGGGCAGCTGTACCTGTACACGCCATCCAAGCTCTGTTTGACTTAATGCCCAGGCGTATCAGGGTCGTTATTACGGCCACAGATGGTTGTTCTGTCTACTGATTTCTTAGGATCTATGCACCCAAATTGCGGGAAAATGTAATAACATGTCAGTTCTAGTATAATATATTTGTCCAATGAATACCCGTTTATCATTTACATTTCTTCTTGGCGTAGCAATTTTAATGGCCAGTTCTGAAATTTCTATACGAATTGTGAAATGTCTGCCATTAAGGTTTCACAGAGTCCGCCATCTTTAGCACTCCCAGCGTGTCTCCTTCATCGATACAGCGTCACAATGGAATTCCCAGCCACGTGGCTGGACCATATGCTGAGGCTACCCGTATTGTCCGGCTAACGTTCTGCACCTCATGCTTGCTGCCGAGCCCCGGCTGGCCGAGCTGCCCATGCGGCCACGCCAACTCCGAACTTAGAATATTTTCATGGCGCCACAATTTGCCTGGTACCTCACAATAGTGTCAGTGGACGGTAGCCCTGCATCCGTGAGCCACCGGACGGTTTGGCTAGGTTCAGATGGCTATGAGCACTATGGGACTTAACATCTGTGGTCATCAGTCCCCTAGAACTTAGAACTACTTAAACCTAACAAACCTAAGGACATCACACACATCCATTTCCGAGGCAGGATTCGAACCTGCGACCGTAGCGGTCGCGCGGTTCCAGACTGAAGCGCTTAGAACCGCACGGCCACACCGGCCGGCCCGGACGGTTTGTGAATAGAAATAATCATCTCTTCTACAAGGACCGCATGGAGTGGCACAACTGGTGATAGTAATTCACGACAGTTGCCCGTCCATCGGGTGGCCAATAAATATTGAAAAGTCTGGTAAAATTCCAAGGGGAAGCCATCAGGACCCGGAGACTTGTTTACAGTTCCTTTTCTAATGGCGTCAATCACTTCTTCTTCCGTAATTTCTGCCATCAGGGCCGCTTCCATTGCCGGGGTGACGGTGCCGTAAATCTTCTAAGAGACGTTCTCCAGCGCTGTCGGATCAGTGGTCTGAGTTGAATAGAGCTGGGAATAATAATCGTAGAACGCTGTGCTTGTGTCTTGCTGCGTGTTGACGCGGCGACCCTCCTCTGTGTCGATGGAGCGTATCAGTGCTCTTTGGCGTTGTTCGAGTTCACGAAGTACGTGGAACATAGACGGGCTTTCGCTCGCTATCCTATCCTGCGTCGTCGAGCGGATGACCACCCCCTGCACCTCCTCTACTCCCTCTAGGTGGCTCGCATATTAGCGATGATCTGAGCCTTAGCACGGTGGATCGCAGTTTGTCGTTCCGGGGACGTCGCCATAGCATCGCAATCTGAAGTAAAAATCGAGTGTGTGTCTACGCCAAACAGCGTGGTCGCGACCGTAGGTTATCAATGTTTGCCCCAGTGCCGGTTTGGCGCAGTCCAACCACAAGTGGATCGTTTTGGGATACGCGCAGAGGTTATTTTCACACGAATGCCAGGTATACTCAACGGCTTGGCGGCAATCCGCGTACGACAGGTGAGCGACGTTTAATTTCCATGGAATGCGGCTTCTCCACACTTCTTTTCACTGCAGGGCGATGTCACAGATATAAGCTGAGTGGTCCGAGAAAACTGCAGGTCACAGTTTCGCATCCTGTGTCCCAGTGGAAAAAGAGAGCGTGAGACATAAATCCAGTCGATGCGACTGGAAGAGTGACTCGTGAAGTGTGTGAATCCCGGTCGGTGGCCGTGAAGAAGTTCCCAAGTGCCCACCACCTTCATGTCTCGGATTAGGGTCTCGAGTTCCGGGCTCGGATTATGTCATGGGAATTGGTCTCTGTGTTGCAGTTGCAGTTATCTCCAAATACCAGATGGTCGTGGCGGCCTTAGAAGAGCGGTGTGACGTCTTTCGCAAAGAGTAGTGAAAGTTTGCGACGTTTGTCTGTCCCGTAAGGTGCGTAGTTATAGATACGGTACACACCCAGTACTGTGAGTGCCATTCCTCTTGCCCCAGGCAGAAAGATTATATCGTCCGTCACTGTCCCTTCCCGAAGAATTACAGCGACGCCGCTGCCTATGGGGGTAGCTGGAGAGACGCATGCGTCATAACCGTACATGCCTGGGAAGTCGTCGACGTACACCTCCTGGAGAAGGGTTATATCGATGGAAGCAGAATTCAACATATCCTGAAGCAAGGATAACTTAGCGCGCGTTCGTATAGTATTAATGTTTAAAGTCGCAACAGGGTAAGTTTGAGGTCTATCCATAGCATGCCTGTTGGCTATCGGCACCCTTGTAAGGGGTGTGTGCACGTGACGTCAGACTGTCACATCGCTGTCACTGATGCTGGAAAAGGATCAACACTGGTGTGGTGAATTCCCCCGCCTGTCGTCCGACACGATGGGCAAGGAGTTTTCCTCACCATCGTCCGCCCAGTCTCCATGATATAACATCGGATGTCGGTGGCTGGTGCGGCACTCGGCGCAGACTCCTTCGCCACTGCTGGTTGGTAATTGGCAGCGGCTGTCTGCATGTGATCCAGCTGTTCTGTGGGGTCGGAAGGACTGAAACTGTCACCATGGCGATCTGTTGGATGAGATGTTACTGCGGTCTCTGTACCGCCGGTTCCGTCGTCGGATTGTACACAGTCCATATCAGACGTTCGCTGCAAGCATTCGTCCGACAGAGCACGCCGCCGTCTCTTGTGTTTCCGGAGGGGGGGGGGGGGGACGCTGTTTACAGACGTGTGTTTCAGTATCCGAATGTGAGTGGATCTCTTCAGCTGTTCCGGTGTTTGCAAGAATTGCAAGAAAAGCCGCTGTCGGCACAACACGTGGGTTAATATCCATCTTGTCATCCGTGCTTTCTTGCAAGTTTGGTCGGTGATGGCCCTCAGGAGGGGGCGCGGTTGTAGTGGCTGGATCCGGTACTGCAGAATCCATCATGGCCTCGTTGTTGGGGGTGGCTGTCGGACGAATGTGGTCAGCATCGTAAAGGGTGGCCGTTCGTGCAAGCCCGATATAATTGAGAGGAAGGGTGGTCACCGTAGAAGCAGTCACAGATTCACCTGTCGGGATTTGGGCAATCCGTCATCGGAGACAATCCGACCTGACGTGTCCTTCTTGGCCACAACCTGAGCACGTACCTGCCTGTCCATCACATATAATAATCGCCCTACATTGACCGATGGCAAGATAGGGTGGTACATGTTTTTTTCAGTTCAAGTGGTTCAAATGGCTCTGAGCACTATGGGGCTTAACATCTGAGGTCATCGGCCCCTAGAACGTAGAACTACTTAAACCTAACTAACCTAAGGACTTCACACACATTCATGCCCGAGGCAGGATTCGAACCTGCGACCGTAGCGGCAGCGCGGTTCCAGACTGAAGCACCTAGAACCGCTCGGCCACACCGGCCGGCTTTTCAGTTCATTTTTGATCTATCGTACCCCGCTAAGAACTGGGCCATGTGGTTCACCACTCTGCCGTAAGGCTGGAAAGCCGCTGTGACTGCGTCCGGTGGTACTTCGAACTGGAGCTCGAAAACTTGTATCGAACGGAGGCAGAGCCCCGCGTGATCGATGGAGACTGCCCCAATATGGCATTCAGAATGTTTGAATTTAAGGTCGTTCGCTTGTGCACGCATGATTCTGTTGTACACCTCGGCGCTTACTAACTAGACGTAGACAACTTTGCTCGTGATAGAGAGATGGATACCAATTATGTCCTGCGGATCAATGTTAAGGTCGTTGCGTAGAAAACGTTCCACTTCAAAAGCTCGCGGCCGCGCATGATCGGTCGAAAACTGATCTTGATGGCGGTTTGCCTGTAAGAACGTACCATATTATGTCGGTAGTGATGGACTGTAAACTAGCGGAGACGAAGTAGTAAACA
This sequence comes from Schistocerca nitens, assembly GCF_023898315.1. Taxonomy (NCBI): domain Eukaryota; kingdom Metazoa; phylum Arthropoda; class Insecta; order Orthoptera; family Acrididae; genus Schistocerca; species Schistocerca nitens. The sequence continues at coordinate 79,766,689 of NC_064622.1, read as the reverse complement.
ACTCGACGGACACTCGCGACCACACGGACGGGACGTAAACAGGAAGAGCTCAGAAGAGCTTCTGTGAAGTTTAGAAGGTAGGAGATTAGGTACTGCAGAACTTTACAATGCAAAGCCTCATACGGCTAACACAGTCACGGAACTCCTGCAGAAATTCAAATGGGAGGTTCTTGGCCACCTTCTATACAGTCGAGACCTCTCTCCCTATGATTACGCCATTTTTGGTCCCGTTCAAAAGGCTCGGAGGGGCAAAGGATTCACCTCGGACGACGACGTCCAGCTGTACGTGTCGAACTGGTTAACATCGCAGCACCGGGAATTTTATGAGACAGCCATTCACCGCCTTGTGTCACAGTGGGACAAGTGGCTCAACAGGGCCAATACTTCTAACACACAGGTAATGGTTTCTGTAATTATTTCTCCAACTCGTTTCTTTTTGAACGCCCTTTATACCTGACTGTGTGAATCACTGTATTCTCCTAGATAAAGTTACGTTTCATGGGTTTTATGGCATAGCCAACCAATGGATAATGTCATGCTTTATAATGAATAATGTCGTACTTTGTAATTTGAGCATTGTAGTCTGGGGACATCTTCCTGACTAGGGAAAACGGTGTATGGGGTTCCCAAAGGTTCAATCTTAGATCCACTATTGTTCATCATGTATGAAAATGATCATCTGCCTAATATACAACAAGCAGAATTAGTTCTTTTTTGCAGATGATACTAGTATTTTAATCAGTCCAGGCATACACACAAAGACATATCATTGACTGGTTTTCTGAGAATTGTCTCATAGTTTTAAAAAGACACAATATACTCAGTTCTGCACTTCTAGCAGAACTACTCCGATGATAAGTGTAACACATGTTGAGGAAATAATAAATAAGGGTTAAACTTCAAAATTCATAGGCCTTCATATGATGACAATTTTAACTGGAAGAAGCACTTTTACGACTCCTAAAACAACTTAGTTGAACCACATTCGAACTTCGAATCACTGCAAATCTTGGGGAGGGGCAAATTAGTAAGCTGAAATATTTTGAATACTTTTATTCAGTAATGTGACATGGAATAATGTACTGCAGTAGCGCATCCTTAAGAAAGTCTTCATTGATAAAAGATGTACTCTAAGGATAATTTGTCAAACACGATCATCTTTTACACATCTGTTTAAGGAGTTGGGCATTCTGACTACTGCTCCACACTATATTTATTTCCTCATCAAGTGTGTTGTAAATAATCCACTGCAGTTTAAAAGAGACAATAATGTACATAATCAGGAAAAATGACATTAAGGCTGTCTTTAGCACAAAAAGGGGTGCAGAACACTGTGGCCATAATTTTTGACAACCCACGCAATTATATAAAATGTTTGACAGACAGCAGACTAAAATTCGAAAACAAAATGGAAACGTTTCTATTTGACAACTCCATCTATTCCTTAAAAGAATTTCTATTACTGTGCTGCACAGAAGGTGCTGGATTGGAATGATAACTCACATCTGTATATTTTTTTTAAATAAAATAAAAAAGTTACAACTGTCGAGCATGTTGCCATATTTACAAATTAATTTGTGATTTGATTCCACATCATTAAAGTTTATTGTGCAAATGATCCATCGACTACGAAACTAAGTATGTGGTCCAATATTTCACATTTTTATCTTGAATTATTCTTCCAAATTCGAATTTCCATATATGTGTTGTATATATATCGTTATGAAACAATTACGATGCAAACTTCTACTTGACACAGTAAGGTATGAAATCTGACCATTTGAGTTGGACCCACGTGCACTCTTAATGATCTGAGACCCTAATCGTCTAGCACACTGGACTCGCATTCGGGAGGACGACGGTTCAATCCCGTCTCCGGCCATCCTGATTTAGGTTTTCCGTGATTTCCCTAAATCGTTTCAGGCAAATGCTGGGATGGTTCCTTTGAAAGGGCACGGCCGAATTCCTTCCCAATCCTTCCCTAACCCGAGCTTGCGCTCCGTCTCTAATGACCTCGTTGTCGACGGGACGTTAAACACTAACCACCACCACCACCCTAATCGTCAGTCTGCAATAATCAACTAACTTTAAAGTAGCGCAAGTGTAATATTTTTCATTAGAGCTAATCTTTTTCTTGTTAAAGTAAAAATGCACTTAATATTGTTCATTTATTGACATAGTTAATATAGTAATTTCCAGTTTCATTTTATGGAAGGTGGGTATAAATACTGAGATGTATGATGTACTATTTGACTTCATGACATTTTCTTCTTTTTAAAGTACAGCTATGTGTATCCTTTACAGTTGTTCTAATCTTTTATAACGTATTTTTGCAGTAATTTTCCAGAGCTCAGTGAACCACTGGATGACTCCGGTTCTGAAGAAAGTGGCAGCAACCTACGATCTTCTTGAAACAGTGGAAGACATTGTGTAACTTCTGCAAAATACCTGTCTCGCCTAATAAAGTTTATATCTTCGTTCTCCAAATAAAATCTTTGAAATGTGTACTACATTGGATTTTTAATTAAAATCTTAAAGGACGTTTCAGGTGATCGAGTTTGTACCTAACTTTCCTCTACTTAGTACCAACTTATACTTCTCACTTTAACTGTAGAATTTAAGGTACCATACATGACTGTTTTTACATCATTTTTTTAGCCCTGATTGAAAATGAAAGTTACTTAGCCTGCCTGAAGAGCTTCGCTGGCCCCTTTTGTCGACAATGCAGCTGCCTGCGTTAAAGATTCGACAGCCCTTTCAGGATACTATTTGAACAGCATCTACCTTCGCATCTTAAATATGTTTATGCAGTTCGTTCAGTCGTAATTAAATTGGAGAAACTGTTCCGTCATTATGTTGAGAAAACCAATCTAGTTTCCTTCACTTCATTTTTTGCCTTAAGCCTCTTTTTATTTTCCTTGGGACGTGACAACTCGTGAGTTTTTCTGAAGACAACAAGCAAAAGAAGAGACTATAATGAAAAAAAAAAAGCAGAAAGTCTCAAGACTTTGATTTGATAGCCTGGATATCTGACAAATTCTTCTACAAGCCTAGCTTCAAATGTTCCTTCGCTAAGGAAAATCGAGGAATGTTATCTTCACATAGTACCCACTATAGTGCTTCACTTACAACGCCATTATCAATATTTAAGCGACTATCGTGATAAATGAGTCTACTGTACCGGTCATGAATACTGAAAAGACATCACACATGGAGAGCGACATGTAACAACGGAATAAATGTTATCTTTGACAGTGCTATAGTAACATAATTGAAACTCTTTAATTTCTGTCACAGCTGCTTGTGCACATATGCGCTTGTGTGCGCGTTCGCATGCGCGCTTGCTTGTGTATGGAATGGAAGAGGAGGAAGAAAACACCTGACTCTAAATTTGTAAAAATTGTAAGATACTACATAAATTGGAAGTTTACGTACGTTTTTATAAAGCATGACACTCAGCAGGAGATAAGAAGTTCATTTGGTAAAATAACAAAATAGCCGATACAAAAATTAAATTCATTTGTTTGTTTATCCTATGATTAAAACAAATACATATGTACAACATTTGTGGACAAATGTGCACAATCCAAGCTCTTATGATCTTAAATCTCCAGATCTGATCCATGCGATCGTTTCATCCGATGCGTGATAATGTCCCGTTCCTTTGTATCCTCCTTGGAGACAGCAACGATATGGTGGATTGACTGTAGGAGGGCATTGCAGTCACAATTTGTAGAACTAGTCCATCCTCCTCCAATACTGAAGAAAGTTATCCAGAAATCAAAACAACTGCATTATGAGAAGAAGATAAATACATCCAGCAAAAAAATAAAAACAGTATGGGATATAGTTAAGTGAGAGAAAGGTAGGAGCAGAAATGAGAAGGAACAAACAGCTCCAAAAATAAATGAAACCCCGGTAACAAACGCATGTTGTCTTGCAACCCATTTAAACAAGTATTTTGTCTCTGTTACTGATAACATGGGGTTGTCAGTTTCAGTAAATAATGCAATGGAATATCTGAGACCAGTGCACACAAGCAATCTCAGCAAAATGAAACTGACACTTACTTCACCCAAAGAAACAGAATCCTTCATAAGGTTATTGAAATCAAAGCATTCTAGTGGTTATGATATCAACAAAGTTAATAAAAGAGTGTTCATGTTAGCTTAGTCATATCTTAAATTATTTGTGTAATCAATCACTTATCACAGGAACATTACCAGACTGGCTTAAATATGCTGAAGTTATACCTCTCCACAAGAAAGGGAACAAAGAAACGCCATCAAATTACCGACCGGTCTCACTTTTGCCAGCTTTTGCAAAAATCTTTGAAAAAGTTATGTTCAAGTGTCTACCTAAGCACCTTAGTGAAAATAACATACTGTCAAAGCCACAGTTTGGGTTTCTTAAGGGTTCTGATATTGATAAGGCTATTTACGCTTACAGTGAAAATGTCCTTAATTCACTAGACAACAAATTAGAGGCAACTGGCATATTCTGTGACCTGTCAAAGGTTTTTGACTGTGTGAATCACAGCATTCTTTTAAGTAAATTAAAATATTATGGATCACTGGTAGTAGTGTAAAGTGGTTTCAGTCCTATCTTGCTAATAGGAAACAAAGTGTGTCATTACATAACACTTCAGCAGTAGGCAATTGGACATCATCTGATTGGGAAGAAATTACATGTGGTGTTCCCCAAGGTTCCATACTAGGTCCACTACTTTTTCTTGTGTATATTAATGACCTGTCTTCTGTTACATTACCAGATGCCAATTTTGTCTTATTTGCAAATGATAGAAACATTGAAATAAATAGTATATCAAATACAAATTTAGAAAGGGCAGTTAATCAAATTTTTACTGACATTAATAAGTGGTTCATAGCCAATTCACTGACATTAAACTTTGAAAAGACCCACTGTATTCAGCTCAGAACTTCCAAGAGATTTCCTTCTAGTGTGTGTATAAAATATGATGACAGGGAAATAGGAGAACTTGAGAGTGTAAAATTCTTGGTATTATAACTCAATAATAAATTCAGTTGGGAGCGACATACTAACGAACTGCTAAAGCGCCTAAACAAGTCTGTGTTTGCAATCCGAATGATGTCAGACATAGGAGATATAAATATAAAAAAACTGCCATATTTTGCTTATTTTCACTGCATTGTGTCATATGGTATCATATTCTGGGGTTACTCCACAAACCTTGAAAAAATTTTTAGAGTACAGAAGCGTATAATAAGAGTAATATGTGGTGTAAATCCAAGAATATTACGTCGAAACCTATTCAAAAATTGGGCATTCTAACCCCAGCTTCTCAGTATATTTATTCCTTAATGAAGTTTGTTGTAAATAATACATCTCTTTCTCCAACTAACCGATTAGTGCATAGTATCAATACTAGGAATAAGAACAATATACATAAAGATTTAAAATCACTTACTCTTGCCCAGAAAGGAGGCCAGTATTCAGCAATGCATATTTTCAATAAGTTACCAGCAACCACTTGAGAGTTTAGTTTCAGACAAGGCACAATTTAAACATAATTTAAAAGAATTTTTGGTGGCCAACTCCTTCTATTCCATCCATGAGTTTCTCAACAAGGGCAGTAGACCATTTTCATGGAAATTTATTATACATTAATTTTTGACAATACTTGGTTGTAACAGCCAAGTAACTACCTACTGTGTGAATGATGGATGTATGGAAAGCAGATGCAATTCTGAAGTCTGTAAATAGAGAACGTTTAATTTGAAATCTTGTACATAATTTGACTGTTCTTAACTGAGGACCATTGAAATGAATAATTTACTTTAATTTTTGACAATACTTGGTTGTAATAGCCAAGTAACTAGCTACTGTGTGAATTATTGATTTAATGAAAGCAGATGTAAGTATTAAACCTGTAAATATTAAAAGCTTTATTTTAATTAATGTACATAATTTTACTGTTTATTGACTGAGGATCGTTAAAATTAAAGAAACTCAAATATTTCTAATTACATTTTTGTATTGTGTTTATCTGACATGTTCCACATCCCGGAGGATCCCCTCTTTTGTGGGTCTATGGAATGAATAATTAATCTAATATAATCTAATCACGTGTGCCTTAGATAACCAAGCCTTCCATGTCCGTTTCAATTCATGATCCTCTGCTGACGTCAGGGATACCGAATACTTGTGTCACGTGGACTGGTTCTCAAGTATATGTGACTACTCCCACAGAATTTCCTATGAATCGTTTGACAGTGAAAGAGGGCTCAACATGACCAAGCATCACGACATCTTCTTTGGTTTCAAGCATTGGTGTTCTTCTCCTGTAATATCTCGATGAATGGGTAGCCAATGATTCTTCTGAATATTGCATCAGATCTTCAGAGAGCTACTGATCTTAGAGATGGAGGTTGGATATTTCTGAGAACAGGAAGCTTTAGGGCGTTTGTACTCCGAATCCATAGCGTAATTATTCACATTGATTGATGCAGTTGGACGTCTTTCTTCACAGCCTTAACACTGTTGATCAAGGTCGAGCAGGTATGACAGGTCTAAGGCTGTGGACCTTAACACAGGCGCCTTAGTTCCCCAGGAGGTCCCAGTAAGCTTTCGAAGAATGTTGTTCCTGATTTTGGCTTTACCAGCTATGTTCGAAAATGCTATATCCGTAGGTATAACCTAAAATTACCCTACAAGTGTTTCGCTAGTAGTGCTAAGAAAGAAACAGTAACAAGATGAGACCGAACTGTCTCAAAAGACCTATCAGCCTAAGAAGACGGAAGGTCCTTTTTCAGAACCCACAAGTTCGTAAAATTTTAATTAAATTGCCAATTTCAATAAAATGAAATAAATACAAGATACGAGTATTGTCGAATACCTTGCATATGTATTACATATAGATGGTAATTTCGATACACAGTAAAAGATTTCACTGATAATTTTAAGTAGTTGGAAATACAAAAGCTAAACTTACTGATATACAGTTTATCACTATGCATTTTCATACAAAGTGCCGTCACTCCTTACAGAGACTTATGCTTACCTGCCTTTATATTTGTAACAGTTTTCCCTCGGTTTTATCTTCCATCGTTTGTAGAGTGTACGTCATTAAGGTCTGATTGTGTTTAATTAATTATATCTGGCTTATTATACACACGTCAACGAGTTTTATGGTACAACATATTGGGCTGCCTGAGAAAATTAAGAGCTGTAGGAAATAAACCTGTCCAACCGAGTCAGCCTTTGGATTTGAAAATGACATCATTTAAGTGGTATGCATGTTTCGTTTGCGCTCTTGATGTTCCGTGCTCAAGCTGTCAAAAATAGATTTGATAGCGCACAGATTTTCTGGCGATGGCCCTTATTTTTTTCGGCCAATGTACTTGCTCCATTTACCTACCCTATATACATAGGATGAATCACCTAAATCTTGCACCGCAAATATTGCGGAAATGGAAGATGCTATTCATGATTGGTTTTCACAGAATGGGGCTCGTCGACTTGTGAAGTGGAACAATGCCTATACATCAACGAGTAATATGTCGTTGCATATCACCGAGTGTAGTTGGTAGACAGCGGCTTTCAGCTTTCCCCAGTGAAAAAATCTACATCTGTCAAATCCGAGAAACGGGCCGGCCAAAGTACAGGTCCTCTGGGTCCAGTCCAACGATTTGGAAACAATTCGTGAAGACATGCTGTAGTACCTCGTGCACTGTGGGCTGGACAGCCATCATGTTGGTACCACAGGTACATTCTAGTCTACAGAAGAACGTCTTCCAGCATGCGTGGTAGATGGTCTGTTAGCAGGCTACGATACTTGTTCGCGTTCAGTGTTCGGTCAATGAAAAACGGGACTATGAGCTCATGGTTCACTATACCACACCACACGTTTACACCCCACGGACAATGACGTTCCACCTGACGAAAACAACTAGGAATGTCAACATACCAATAGTGCATATTTTGGCGGTTTATCTGGCCATGATTGATAAATGTGGCTTCATCGCTAAAAAAGGTACATGATGCATCTGTAGTATCCACTCTTAATGCCAGTGTACAGAAGTTAACAAGATTCTCATAATCTCCATCCAGTCCTTGCAGGAGAGATGTGAGATAGGGATGGAAGTCGGTGGAGAGTGCGTAGGATTCTTGCCTCACTCATGTCACTTCCTCGTGCGATTGCGCGGGAGCTAACGTGCGGATAACTGTAACAGCAGCAAGAACATTGCTTGCTCCTTCTTCTGTCGTCATTTGTTTACTGTCCACCCCTGGTAGCTGAGTGGTCGGCAACAGAATGTCGATCTTAAGGGCCCGGGTTCGATTCACGACTGGGTCGGAGATATTTCCCCGCTCAGGGACTGGGTGTTGTGTTGTCCTAATCAACATCATTTCACCCACATCGACGCGCAAGTCGCCGAAGTGGCGTCATATCGAAAGACTTGCTCTCGGCGAACGGTCTAGCCGACGGGAGGCCCTAGTCACACGACATTTACATTTATTTTCCCTTGTTTCCTTCTGTTACGTTGTCTAGGTGTTACACTAACAGTTTCGCATAACTGGCTGAAGAAGTTGATAAACAATTGCCGAGATGATGGAAGTCTATTGGGATATCTTGCCGCCGGCCGCGGTGATCTCGCGGTTCTAGGCGCGCAGTCCGGAACCGCGCGACTCCTACGGTCGCAGGTTCGAATCCTTCTCGGGCATGGATGTGTGTGATGTCCTTAGGTTAGTTAGGTTTAAGTTGTTCTAAGTTCTAGGGGACTGATGACCACAGCTGTTAAGTCCCATAGTGCTCAGAGCCATTTGAACCGTTTGATATCTTGCCGCACACACCGTACAAGAACGAACTGCATTTTTCCATCACTCTAAACGCACCATGAGCATGTCGGCTTTTTGTGCTCTGGTAGACCCATCCTCCACTGGCGACCTACTGCTTGGACAGTCACACACTAACTACCTAGCAAGTCGTTATGCACTCAAGGAACACACAAGCACACTGTAGACAAAAATACAACATCGTATGTAACAACTACGCAGGCTAAATCGCACAAACAAGTGTCGAAGTGGAGACTTTTCAAAAAAACGACCCGCACTAGAACAACAAACACCACTGACATTCTAAATAGGCATTATTCTATTTAAAAAATGTGTGTTTGCACAGGAAATACACTCTCTAAGTATTATTACAATCTGTTTATTGGCTAACAATACGAGCCCTTGACTACCAGTCCATCCTGTAAAAACCGCACATCAATGGCACTTTCCGTTTCCGCAATATTTGCGGTGCAGGTTTTAATGACTTAACCTGTCTATATACGGGGCAAAGTGCACGCTAGTCGTTGTCACCATTACGAACAGGTAATTTAAAACTCAAAGAATTCATCATATTGTTAGCTGTGTAAGCATTTACCAGTGTTACTGGAACTGTAGTGATGGGGGGCATCTTCTTCTTAGCTCAGGTGCCAGGAAATTTTCAAGCACGAACAGGAAACGTTCAGGAGTGACCGCAGCTGTTAAGCCGTCAGTTCTCACAGACGAGTACGGTCCAGTTCTAAATACCTCTTCATAAATGCACGCCACACTGTTAGTTTGACAAAGAGATGGGGATGTTGGTGAAAGTCTTTATAATTTTTATGTGGCCAAGTTCTGACTGTTAACATAATCAGGTAAATGGAAATTAGCTTCGTCGCTTACCATTATACCGAGGCCTTCAATCATTTTGTAAGCTTGCGCAATTTATAACACGGTATCCGCTTTAGGCTGCCGTCAGACTGGTGTATAGTAGATGCGCTTGAGGAGCTGTAAGTCGACCTCGCTCGATGGTTCCAAGTGTTCTGACGATGATCGTCTTGTTGACTTTCGTTTTCAATCTGAGCCTGTGTCTCTCAAGATATGGGACCACAAATAATTGTGTAACTGGATAGAATATCTTCTCCCGGGCCTACGTTGAAGCACTGGCGGAGTTCACGCTGAGTTGCAACGTAAGAATCACGACTTTTAAGGGGCTCCGAAGAGGCTCAAAATCATGAAAAGTTCAATTTTTACTTTTTTGCGTTTTCTGAATCTGCAGAGTATTACCTTTTAATAGATATATAATTTATTCAATTCCGAAGACTACAACTATTTTTAAATTTTTTTTGAAATATGTTCTACATGAGCATGACCCACTGTGGCGCTGTTAAACTGCTGTCAAATGGTGTTATTATTAACGTCCGTGTTCATCAGGTACATTTTAGTGATGTGAGATAAAAAAGTATGTGTTGTGGCTAACCTGTGATGGTTCAATATATATCGCTGGTGTGATTGTCGATTGTTTCATGTTTATTTACTCTGTCGTTATCTCGAAAATATTCGTAATTAATTCTGTTTCTTGAGTCTCTGTTTTGTTGAAGTATAATAATGAGTAAAAGTAAAGTTATTAGAAATCCTCTGAAGGCTTTTAAGAAAAGGAGAAATGTTGGAAAGCCAAAGGTATGTGTTATTACTGTAAACAATAAAGACGATGAAAATCCCCAACATAGCTTGTGTCCCAAAGAAGAAGACAGTTGGTGTAAATATAACAAAGGATTGCTAACTGGTGAAGTGTACACTCATAAGCATAGTCTGCCTCATGCAATAATGGAGGTGATAAAACCTATTTTCAGAGACTTAGCAGCACCTGAACTGTTGAAAAAGTGTATTCACGGAAAAACTCAAAACCCAATGAAAGTGTAAATAGTGTTATATGGTCGAGAATCCCCAAAGCTGTATTTGTTGGAATAGAAACACTTCACTTTGGTGTGTATGATGCTGTTGCGACTTTCAATGATGGCAACATTGTAAGGTGCAAGGTATTTAGAAATATGGGAATGAAGATAGGTTCTAACATGGTACGAGCGATGCTTGCTTTAGACAAGGAACGCCTTCGGGCTGCAGACAGGGCTGTAAAGAGTCTAGAAATACAAGCAAGAGTAAACAGGAGGAGGAACAAGAGGAAGCTGGAGGAGGAGTTTGCAGAGGATGAAGATAATCCATCTTATGGACCTGGAATGCACTAAAAAGTTAATCCAATCTTTGTCGCTCGATTCCCAAAACTTTTATTTTCTCATACTAATTACATGTTTTCTAAGGATCTTCCAAACATATTTGTTTCAAACTTTCAGTAAATGTTACACAGTACCTTCTGCATAATTTAACACAGCGTTTTTCCAAAAAACTGTATATTTTTGAATATATAAATAAAAAATTGCAAAAAAATGTTGTGAATTTTCATTACAATTGAAAAAAAATCATCTTTAATAACTGAACTAAAATTTGGTAAAATCCCTGTGTTAAGTTGTAGCCCATATTCCAATAAATAATCTGTAAAAAGTTCAACTTCCTACCTCAAATACTTTGTGAGGAAAGATGTAATTTATAAGCGTTATTTTAACATTGCAAGTATAGGGCGTTCCGGAGCCCCTTAAACAAACATTTCGACGATGTAGTACGCCGCTTGATCGACCACTAGTAAATGCTTACCGAAATTGCTTCGCACACGCAAGAATTCGTCGCTATGCAACTATGAAAATGTAATGTAACCAGTAAGATATTATCAATTAAGTTTGGATGTACAGTTTTGCAACATCATTTACAATCTGTTTCAGAAGGAACAGTAAATATTTTAGGAGTTCGCAGTACAGACTAAGTCGAATAAGACATTCCGTATAACTTGTGACCAATTTTGATCGATTAAATAGATACTGCTGTTATAATATAAGCCAAAAGAAAGTGTTCAGCAATGGCAATTGTTGAACTTCAGAGCTGACGTTCCTAAATCCTGACTTCAATGTACTTTCGAATTCTCTTGACGACGCCAAATCTATTTTTTCTGAGGTGGACCTGGCGGTCTTTTACGAAGGACCACTCTCATAATCCGAACGATCGTCTCTAGTGTTTATTTTTTCTTTGTAGACTTCGCCTTTCATCATCCCCACAGGAAAAAAATCTGAAGGGATAAGATAGGGGATTTTGGTGGTAAGAAAACATGACAATTTACGGCTAAAGTGCACAGGGGTCCCATCACGCGTCAGGAATACACCGGGGCTTGAAGCCAAAGGAACTTCTTTCAATAATGCTAGGAGCTCAAGAAAATCTAGACAACGGAGTCTTGCGTGGCAATACAATAACGCAACAGGCCCAGTCAGCTGATCGTAACACCAAGCCATAAATTTACAGAAGAATTCCTCAAAATGTTTCTCAACAAAGGGATGTGGGTTTCCACTGGAACACCAATCCACCGATGTGATTTACGAGTTTTATTGATACGGTCATGAGTGAAAAATACTTCGTCACTAAACATCATTAACTGGATTACTCTGCAGTTAGCAAGTAGCCAATAACAAAATTCCAGTCATCTATCAGCATCTTCTGAGGATCCTATGTCATCACATGTCGAGCTATTTGTTTTTATTTGTAACACTTGAAAATCAGTTTATCGAACTGCTTGCTCGCAGTAACCGTGTTGCAGCTACCTCCCTGTGTTGCAGTTCCTGCCCACTGACAGCGTGACAAAAGTCATGAGGTACCTCCTAATATCGTCTCGGATCTCCTTTTGCCTGGGGTAGTGCAGAAACTGACGTGACTTGGACTCCACACGTCCGCTTCAGAAATGTTGAGCCGTGCTTCCTCTGTAGCCGCTCATAATTGCGAAAGGGTTGACAGTGCAGGATTTTGTGCACGAGCTAGCCTCTCCATTACGTCCCATAAATTTTCGAAGGGATTGATGTCTGCGATCTACCTGTATTAACGTGTCACAGCAATGCCTGGGCGACGTGGTTACCATCGTCGCTGGCGGCGCAGCGTTCCTGTCTATCGTGCTTTGAAGGCGATAGATATTGATCTTTCTGGACAGTTCAATATACAACAATTAATTGGAGGTCCAAACGTATTTCGTGGACTCCGTTTGAACTTTACATGTGATGTACAAGCCGTGTTTGGAGGTAGTACATGGCTCACACTTGCTGTAGTATGGGGCAACCATTGTGATTATGGTGGCCTTGAAGCTTTTCCAGATGCAAATATTCTTACATGGAAGACATGGAGTATAGCAGAGACAACAGGACTCTTAGCAAAAGTTCCATATGGTACACTTGTTCCCAGTATGCCATTTGTGTTGAGTACTAGAAGGTGGTGGTGGTGGTGGTGGTTAGTGTTTAACGTCCCGTCGACAACGAGGTCATTAGAGACGGAGCGCAAGCTCGGGTGAGGGAAGGATGGGGAAGGAAATCGGCCGTGCCCTTTCAAAGGAACCATCCCGGCATTTGCCTGAAGCGATTTAGGGAAATCACGGAAAACCTAAATCAGGATGGCCGGAGACGGGATTGAACCGTCGTCCTCCCGAATGCGAGTCCAGTGTGCTAACCACTGCGCCACCTCGCTCGGTACTAGAAGGAAGAAGAAACTAAATGCCGATGAGTATCTTTTTATATGGGCTAAAGTTGGTAATGGAAATTGTAAAATAAAGATAAATGGTGACTGTATGTTATATTACAGACAATAAAGTTTGTCCTACCCGATAACCATCCAAATTATTCGCTCGAACTGTCCAGAACGTTCTTTAAACCGATCGCGAACAGCTGTGGCTCGGTGTCGGGGCACGTTGTCATCCAAAAAAGTTCCCTATTTATTTGGGAACATAAAGTTCATGAACGGCTGAAAATGATCTCCAACTTGCAGAACAACACCATTCCCAGTCGTAGGACGTCCATTCCATGTCAACACAGCCCACACCATTATGGAGCCACCAGCTTGGACAGTATCCTGTTGGCAGCTTGGGACCATGGCTTCTTGGAGTTTGTACCACACTCTAGCTCTCACCTGCTGAAATCGGTACGAATTTGACACGGCCAAGGTTTTCCAGTCGTCAGTGGTCCAAACGATGTGGTTACGGCCGGCCGGTGTGGCCATGCGGTTCTACGCGCTACAGTCTGGAACCGCTAGGCCGCTACGGTCGCAGGTTCGAATCCTGCCTCGGGCATGGATGTGTGTGATGTCCTTAGGTTAGTTAGGTTTAAGTAGTTCTAAGTTCTAGCGGACTGATGACCTAAGATGTTGAGTCCCATAGTACTCAGAGCAATTTGAACCATTTGATGTGGTTACGAGCCCAGGAGAGACGCTGCAAGCGACGTCATCCTCTTGGCAAAGGTACTGGCGTCGGTCGTCTGTTGCCATGCTCATTAATGCCACATTTCGCCGAAGTGTCCTAATGGATACGTTCTTACTACGTCCCACATTGATTTCTGAGGTTACTTCATGCAGTTGTCTGTTAGTGCTAACAACTCTACGCAAAAGCCGCTGCTCTCGGTCGTTAAGTGAAGGCAGTCGACCACTGCCTTGTCTTTGGTGAGAGGTGATGCCTGAAATTGGTATTCTCGGCACACTCTTGACACTGTGTATCTCGAAATACTGAATTCCTAACGATTTCTCCAATGCGATGTCTCATGCGTCTAGACGCAACTGCCATTCCGTGTTCAAGTCTGTTAAATCTCGTCGTGCGGCCATAATCGCGTCGGAAATCTTTTCACGCGAATCACCTGAGTACAAAAGACTGCTCCGCCAGTGCACTGGCCTGTTGTACTTGTGCCGGCCGCGGTGGTCTCGCGGTTCTAGGCGCGCAGTCCGGAACCGTGCGACTGCTACGGTCGCAGGTTCGAATCCTGCCTCGGGCATGGATGTGTGTGATGTCCTTAGGTTAGTTAGGTTTAAGTAGTTCTAAGTTCTAGGGGACTGATGACCACAGCAGTTGAGTCCCATAGTGCTCAGAGCCATTTGTTGTACTTGTGCAAGTGATACTACCGCCACCTGCATGTGTGTGTGTTGCTAACCCATGGCTTTTGTCACCTCAGTGTAAAGTCTGATTGTTGCTTAGTAACTGTTAGCAGTCGGTAGGCAGGGCTGTGTCGCTGGAACCACATAGTCGAGATAAGAATATGAGCCGGCCAACACTATTTGGATGAAATTGCTAATCTGTTTCTTTTTTTTTTTTAAGATTATTGGAGCCACATTAATTCATTTGGAAGTTTCAGTGTGAATGGACCGATGTTGTATAGTGACATGGGAACATTAATTAATTGTGCATATTTCACAGGGCTTGCTATGAGTCGTGCTTTAGACAGAAAAAGGTTCTGTTCTTGACCTGATAAACGTTACTGTTCTTCATAATACCCGTCACCATTCACTCCGTGAGATTATCAATCATTGGATTACAGCTGTGTCTTAATTACTGGAGTTGAGAGAGGCAGCAGTATCATTGTAACATAGCACGCACCAGACGCTCGTGTTATAATCTCCTTCTCGAAGGTGTCTGGATCTAATTCGCCGTAATTGGTAACAATAGAGGCTGAGTGTACGTATTGTGAGGTAACGGGCGAGTTGTGGCGCCCTGAAAATATTTTAAGTTCAGAGTTGGCGGCCATTGCTCGGGCCGCTCGGCAAGCCGCAGCTCGTTAGCAACCGCATGATGCCGCACAACAGCCGGACCACGTGGTCTAGCTGACCGCATGGCTGGGAATTCCATGGTGACGCTGTGTCGATGAAGGAGACATGCAGGGAGTGCCAAAGATTTCGGACTTTGTGAAACCTTAATGGCAGACACTTCACAGTTCACATAGAAATTAATAGTACCCAGAGGAATCATGTTATCTCAAAAATAAACATGTCCATTACCATTACTTGCACGACAATTTTGATTGTGTAAACTGATTTTCAATATCTTTATTAGTTTAAATTGTAGTGTCTGACTGTAAATTGTACGAGTAACATCCAGTAACGAATTTTCGAAATCTAAACGATTCATCCGATTTTGCCGATCGACATGTCTTTAGAAAGCTATTAGTGTAAACCTAAATTGGTATAAATTACAGGTATGTAACTTAAATACTACATGAGTTATTGGAGATCAAAGTGGCCGATTACTATCGATCGCGTCAGGCCATAAGTACTCCACAGTTACACCAAAAAACGGTAGCAACATGCTTATAAGCATATTTATTCATCTATGTCTTTGTTTATATCCGATATATACTATTGATGAAGAAATTGGTCAATTATTTACTGTGTTTTAGAAAGCACAGAGACATTAAGCTACTGGCTTACTTCTGTTCTATTCCTTTGATATATGTTTATTTCATTTGTTTACATATTTAATAATGTGTGTTAGAGCATGCTTATGGTATAGCCGTAGGAATATTTATTTAATTTCAAGTTATTTAAATGTAAATCCAGTATTTCATATCTGATTCAATACGTTTCTGAGTGTGATTTGGCTTGAAGACATGGGGGGAGCGCTCTAGCCAATCACAGCGATCATTCCAAAAAGGACATATGTAGTGGCTGTATGGAAGTGAGGGAGGAGCATCGATTTGAGGGTACGGCACAGGACAGGAGAGTGCTGGACGGGAAGGCGCGGCGGACAGTCGCGGGGCCGGCCAGAGTGGCCGAGAGGTTCTAGGCGCTTTAGTCTGGAACCGCGCGACCGCTACGGTCGCAGGTTCGAATACTGCCTCGGGCATGGATGTGTGTTATGTCCTTATGTTCTACACCTACATCTACATTTATACTCCGCGAGCCACCCAACGGTGTGTGGCGGAGGGCAGTTTACGTGCCACTGTCATTACCTCCCTCTCCTGTACCAGTCGCGTATGGTTCGCGGGAAGAACGACTGCCGGAAAGCCTTCGTGCGCCCTCGAATCTCTCTAATTTTGCATTCGGGATCTCCTCGGGAGGTATAAGTAGGGGGAAGCAATATATTCGATACCTCAACCAGAAACGCACCCTCTCGAAACCTGGAGAGCAAGCTACACCGTGATGCAGAGCGCCTCTCTTACAGAGTCTGCCACTTGAGTTCGCTAAACATCTCCGTAACGCTATCACGGTTACCAAATAACCCTGTGACGAAACGCGCCGCTCTTCTTTGGATCGTCTCTATCTCCTCCGTCAACCCGATCTCGTACGGATCCCACACTGTTGAGCAATACTCAAGTATAGGTCGAACGAGTGTTTTGTAAGCCACCTCCTTTGTTGCTGGACTACATTTTCTAAGGACTCTCCCAATGAATCTCAACCTGGCACCCGCCTTACCAACAATTAATTTTATATGATCATTCCACTTCAAATCGTTCCGCACGCATACTCCCAGATATTTTACAGAAGTAACTGCTACCAGTGTTTGTTCCGCTATCATGCAATAAAGGATCCTTCTTTCTATGTATTCGTAATACATTACATTTGTCTATGTTAAGGGTCAGTTGCCACTTCCTGCACCAAGTGCCTATCCGCTGCAGATCTTCCTGCATTTCGCTACAATTTTCTAATGCTGCAACTTCTCTGTATACTACAGCATCATCCGCGAAAAGTCGCATGGAACTTCCGACACTATCTACTAGGTCATTTATATATATTGTGAAAAGCAATGGTCCCATAACACTTCCCTGTGGCACACCAGAGGTTACTTTAATGTCTGTAGACGTCTCTCCATTGAGAACAACATGCTGTGTTCTGTTTGCTAGAAACTCTTCAATCCAGCCACACATCTGGTCTGATATTCCGTAGGCTCTTACTTTGTTTATCAGGCGACAGTGCGGAACTGCATCGAACGACTTCCGGAAGTCAAGGAAAATGGCATCTACCTGGGAGCCTGTATCTAATATTTTCTGGGTCTCATGAACAAATAAAGCGAGTTGGGTCTCACACGAACGCTGTTTCCGGAATCCATGTTGATCCCTACAGAGTAGATACTGGGTTTCCAGAAATTACATGAGACGCGAGCAAAAAACATGTTCTAAAATTCTACAACAGATCGATGTCAGAGATATAGGTCTATATTTTTGCGCATCTGCTCGACGACCCTTCTTGAAGACTGGGACTACCTGTACTCTTTTTCCAATCATTTGGAACCTTCCGTTCCTCTAGAGACTTGCGGTATACGGCTGTTAGAAGGGGGGGACAAGTTCTTTCGCGTACTCTGTGTAGAATCGAATTGGTATCCCGTCAGGTCCAGTGGACTTTCCTCTGTTGAGTGATTTCAGTTGCTTTTCTATTCCTTGGACACTTATTTCGATGTCAGCCATTTTTTTTGTTTGTGCGAGGATTTATAGAAGGACCTGCAGTGCGGTCTTACTCTGTGAAACAGCTTTGGAAAAAGGTGTTTAGTATTTCAGCTTTACGCATGTCATCCTCTGTTTCAATGCCATCATCATCCCAGAGTGTCTGGATACGCTGTTTCGAGCCACTTACTGATTTAACGTTAAGACCAGAACTTCCTAGGATTTTCTGTCAAGTCGGTTAGTTAGGTTTAATTAGTTCTAAGTTCTAGGGGATTGATGACCTCAGCAGTTAAGTCCCATAGTGCTCAGAGCCATTTTTTTGAACAGTCGCGGGAAAGACTTTGGAGCAGTTTGCATGTGGTCGTGAGAGATAGATATATTTCGTAGTGCCGACTTGTGCACTTATGAGATTTCTGTGGCTTCTGCAGTGAAAACGCAGTATGCGTTTAGAAATGAATATCTCGCAAGCTATGTCGTTGATCATAACTAATTACATGCAGTAGGAATCTATTGTTTCCCTGTTATTCAACTTATATTTTATTTAATTGCTGGGCCATTGACACCAATAAGTGGTTTACAGTAATAAAGGGCATTCTTAAAGGTACTTCTGCTATCGTACTTATCATTTAAAGTCGTTAGAATAATACCTGCAGAATTTATTTAATTGCTGTCTTTCATTTTTAAATGTCTATGTTACGTTCAAAATTCGCAATTGCCGAGTGATAGGAATCTTCGTTCATTCGGTTCATGTGTATATTCATCATGTATACTGTAGACCCAGCACTATTTGGCTTGTAATGTGGCAACTACGTATCCCAGCCACTAGACAACTAAACCAGCCAAAAAATTTAATATTTCAATTCTGAGTCTGAGGTTACGTAGTTGAGGCCATCTCATCACATCACATTTTCAATTGGAAAACCCGCAGTATGAGTCCATATTCTTGTACGATACGTGTAGAAATTCTGTGTGTAGTTCTTAATTGGATTAGGTTCTATGAATTGAATAATGTCTTATACATCATCCACCAACTGCTGATTTTTTGCACAGATCAGATATGACTGTTAGGCACTGCAGCAGCAACACGCAGTTTAACGAATACAAGTAAATATTCTGGAATCCGATACTCTCCTGCTAGTAAACAATCTACCGCACTCTCTACAAACACCATCAGCGTTTCAGTTACAAAAACACGTACACAAACACCATACTAACATTCTCAGTGTTTTTAAATAAGTGCAGCATGCTTCAACGCTACAGTGGTAGTGGCCAGCAAATGCAGTCAGTTGAAAAATTCAATTATTATTTAAACTTAAGCGCAACTTCAAAACATGAACTTCGAGACAAAAATGACAATAGACAAATAAACCCATATCAACTGAAGCATCAACATTCTAAATGAAACTTGTATCTGTTATCAGCTTTCTTCTTAACTAATAAAAGCTGGGTACATGTCCTTCCCTCTCCACCTTGGCCCACATGGTCGTGCGGGTTTGGTTTTCTACTTGCCGCAGCTTAACATCAGTTTTCTGCCCCACTCCGGATTGCAAGGATTAACCGAGTTTCTGGCTTCCGTTTGGAAACTGTTTTGTTTCATTTTGTGACCAGCGGAGCGCAACAGGTCATTCAAACTTTAACGAGAAGACACAGGCATACGTCTGCAAGGTAAATATATTTTCCTACATTTCTTTAGCTCAGGACAATTCCTGTATAATTTTAGACTGGGAATGTTTCCTTTAACATACATAAGGTGCCTAAACAAATGCATGAAATGCAGATTGGTTGTTATACATGTTTCTATTTTGAGTAGCACGATCATGCTACAGACTTTCTGAACAATCTGTCACAATGAGAAAGTTTTCTTATTTTTACCTCAGTCTACAGGTCATAAAGTATCGAAATTTGTACATTTCAGATAAAGGTATACAAAACTTTCTCTCAGGATTGAACAGGATGTGGAAATTTTATTCAAATTAGTCTATACTACCACTTTCTGAAATATTTGCTATTGCACCAGAAACAACCAGTTTCGTCAATCAAAGAGAGGTTAGCAGCTTTATATTCTTGAACGGTAAGACATGGAAGATTGTCAGGAATGACGGAGTATTAACCCGGGGAATTTTTAATATGTTGTTCCTCCACCATACAGCGTAATTTGTATTGCGCATCACATGCAGTTTCAGTAACGGAATAGTGAGGCATTTTTGCTCCTATTCCCTAGAGAACTAGTGCATATGTGTTTTCTACTCATTAGGGGTGCGCGCCTACTCACCATCACCGATTTCGTCCAAATTTAAGGTATATCGAGGTATTGGCCAGAAATGAAAGTGGAAGAAATGGAAGCTACAGATGGCCAAGCGTTTAGAAAAAAATAGCAGTTTTGGCGCAGATAGGGTGAGGCATAAGCCGTTTATGTTAGGGCAGTTTCCAGGCAGTAACTGGCGTAGTGGAACGAGTACTAAACGGTAATCCGACGCTTGTGGAACAGAGTCCTTATGCGGATTTTTTTCACTTTTCCCGTTACTTTAACTGTAAATAAACCCAATTATGCTCAGTATGTTGCATTTATTAATATTTTCGTAAACGGCATGAAAATGAAAGGCAAAGCAAAATTTGCGATTCCAAATTAATTTCGGGTAAGGATTACGATACGTGCGCAAGAACTTCGCGTACAAAGTTAGACACTTTTATTATCATTCAGATGGTGATTTACACGTGCTGGGGTAATATTCAACGTAAAAACGTCTTGCCCACGTTATGGACGTCGCATTTTCTACATTTAGACAGTTGTTTTCAAGTCTCTCATCAAAAATAAACTTGTTTTATATTCATGTAAGATTCTCTCTCGTAGTCCAGTTTGATAGTAAACCACATACAACGCATTATTTCGCCAAATATTGGTGAGATCGCTTGTGATATACAGTGAAATACATTTTGATGGTGTCTTCTCAGGCTATGATTTCTTTTTCTCCCTCGACGAGATAAGAGCAGTTTTGAAGCTTTCTGATGAAATCCTTTAGCTGACGATAAAAGTAGACATCGCAGGGTTACACTATCGGTATGTATTTGGGAGTCGTTCTTCATCTTTACAACTCTCGTCGTATTGCTGTGGATTTGTTTCTCGTCCCTGCGAGTCAATTGAAACAACAAATTTGTCCCTCTGCACATAGGGTTCAATCACATCAAATACAATATACTTAGGATTCTTATGTTTATTTGTAATGTAAGTAACGCAAAAATTTTAGACAAAGAAAGGTTTCCCTTTTGGGATTCGATCCAAGGATCTTTCCCGCTGCCCAAGCAGCTCCTTGGAAACGACGCTATTCACTCGACCCCCGCCAAAATGATATTTTTTCCAAACACTTTTCCGTCTGGAGCTTTTACTTCTGTCACTTTCATTCCTAGACAAGACCAGTATATATCACAAATTTGGATGAAATCGGCGATGACGAGTAGACGTGGTGCCCTTGTCAGAAACCATACCAGTATCGGCGATTTCTTTGAAGCGTCTCTACTCATCTAACGAAATAATTGAGTAAGTATTTTGGAGTTCTCGCGTACAACAAATATTCTACTCAAAAACGGGCTATACCTACTGCTCGCCGAAGAGTACATTTTAGCCCCACTCCCAGCCCATGACAACCCGCCCTCTTAGTTCCAACAGCTCCGATTCAAAAACATATTTTTAGATGGGCAACATGTAAATATTCTAAATAAATACAACGATTATGCCGTCCAATAACAAAATTTCGAGCGAAAAGCTTTCTGCAAACAGTACCGAAACCATTAATTGAGAAGAAAGTGATGCAGCGTTGTAGCCAATCCGGAATGTTATTCAGTGTGTCCATTAAGGAGAAATTTGAAAATGGAATTAAAGTTTGGGAGTGAGAGGTTGGACGTTTGGTGATGACGTTGCACTTCTGTCAGAGATAGCGAAGTACTTGGAAGATCAGGTTAGAATGTGATACCCTAAAAGTAGTAAATAAATTTTCCTACTTGGACAACGAGGTAGGAAAATAACTAATGATGACCGAAGCTGAGAGAATATAACTGCAGATATGCAATGGCAAGAAAAGCGTTTCTAAAAGAGATACTTTTCTAAACATTATAAATTGAAAGTGATAGGAAGTCTATTCTGATGGTATTTGGTGGTGTACAGCCTTGCACGGAAGTGAAACTTGGATGATAAGATGCTTAGATAAGAAGAAAATAGAGACGTTTAAAATGTCGTCTTACAGAAGAATGCTAAAAATTAGATGCGTAGACTGGATATCTAAAGAAGAGGTGCTGAACTGAACTGAACTAGGAAGTCAAGAAATGAAAGGCACAACTTGAGTAAAAGAAGGAATCGGTTGATAGGACGCAGTCTGAGGCATCAAGGTTGAGGCGTGCGGGCTCGCATCGTTAATTGATCGGGGACACGATCTTTGGTGGTTCTCGCCTCGAGGACCGGCTTGAGCGGCACGAGAGTGACAGGTGGACTTCGCCGGCCTAACTAGAAGAAGCACTTGTGGGGTGCGAGGCCGGTTTAACTTGGCTGTCCGGAGGCGACAGTAATAGGCCTCTGGGGACACAGACCTCATCCCGCGCAGTTATTGTTTTGAGTTGGCTGTGGTTGCGATGGGACTCTGGAAATTTGACTGTGCTCAGCGTGTGGAGATTTTGAGTTCCACTTCGCCACCGATTGATCAGATATTTTGGTGAGACTTTCTGTGGCTTCAGCGCCTTGTTTTGTTAAGGTCGTAGTGCTGCGACTAGTTTCTCTTTGCCAAAAGGTCTGCTGTTTTTCCTGTTTATGGGGGCTCACTCCGAAAGAACAGAAGTTTACCTTAGTGGAAGCGAGTCCGTTTCATCACAGATGTTAGTCGCAACTGTATGTGAAATGTGTGAAAGTTGCGTGGTCTGTATTACAGAGCTAGTGGAGTTACGTTAATCAAAACTGCCTGTTTAAATTGGTCATATTTCGAGTGGCTTACCGTGGACCTCGTTGAGGTGTGTACTGTGTGTTGTTCTTCCCTTTAAAAACAGTGCAGTCTAATTAAATCAGAGTGCCTTTTCACTGAAATCATTTTAGTTAAGCATTTCCAAAACATTTAGCAGATAAATCAAGTCTGACATCTGAGAGTCTGTTGTTTAGCTATTTGAAATAGTGTTGTTTACGTTAACAAGAGCTCCCCGATTCGTTCCTGTCCTTGCTGCCCTACTGCAAAACATGTTAGAAACCAGAGACTTCTAATTCTCTTCCATTTCAAAATAGTGTTTAGTGACTGCTCCTGCTGCATAATTAGTACGAGTAACTGTCAGCAAATTAATTTTGTTGGCACGTAAGTCGTATTGGTTTTCTCATCCCTTTAATCAGAGTGCTACCAGTTCTTACGTGCTTTGTTGTTTATTCCCATATTCACTGATTGGCCAGATGTTTTTTATTCCTCTATGTTTGGCTCTTAAAAGGTAATAGAATGAAATATGTGCCACCGTTTGTAAAGCTGTGCAATGCTACTAGTTTTCTAAGGTTAGTTCTTAGTCTGTCGTAGTTCACGTTGTACGGGACATGTCCTGTACACCGGCACAACAGCGGGTGAAGAAACCACTCTCCCCACCTTGTCCGTCGGGTTGTCCCACCTGTCGCGGGGCTGAATTGTACCTGTATAACTTCTTCTGGTTCTGAACTTGCGTCACCAACGGACTTGACGCATTGCTTTTGATGCTAGTGTTGACTGTAGCAAATTTTCTCAAATCATCTAACACATTATTTTTAAAAGCCAACTGAAAAATTTTGTAAGTGTCAGGTTTTTGATTACTAATAAGCAGATTGACATTTCAGATACCTGTTGATATTTGACAAATTGCTTAATTTCTTAATCGCTTAAAAGATCTGTTGCAGACATCAATTTCTATTCCCAGTTTCTCGTTAATATTCGACAAGTTAATTTCTTTGTTGTTTTCCTTTTACGCTATTTTACTGAAGACGTAATTTTATTGGCTTTCATTTAAATAAAAGATTATGCATGTTTTCAGTTACCGGTAACCTGCGTGTTAAGCTGCTTTAGGGTAACAAACATCCAGTTAAAAAGTATCGTGAATTTGGTGATGTCAGGCAAGTGTGAGGGGTACAAATTATAGATGGGAGGCCATGGTTAGGGTATAGTAAGCAAAATGAAATGGATGTTGGTTGTAGCAGTTATAAAGAGAAGAACATGCTCACCTAGGATAGACTTGCGAGAAGGGCAGCGTCAAATCAGTTTTTAAAATGAAGACCACAACAATAATGTAACGACAAACACACCTCGGGCAAAAACGAAACGACCAAGTGATGGGCAAATATCCAGACTGGTTGATGAGTCTGTCCTTGAGGCGGATAAAAAGTGAAAGAAATCAGTTTACAGGTTTCACACGCCGCTAAGCATATTTACTGGTGACTTTCCTGCACAGTGGCAAAGAAGACAAACGCCTGTACCTTCGAGGGCAGTATCTGCCGCAACGTTCTGATGCTACAGCGCACTAGTTTCAGTGGAAGTTGCCAGAAGATAAGACAGGATGTCTGCAACAGGCAGAGCTGCGCCTTGTGTGGCAGAGGGCACAGCACAAGGTATCAGTGTTGGTCATCTGTGCCATCGGCAACGGCGGCGGAAACTGCTGCCAGTTGCAGGGGTGACCTCCAGCCATGAAGGCGGTATTGTCTGCGTGGGCCGCGCTCTTGTTCATCGCCTTGGCGACCGGTGGCGCTGTACGAGCCGACGAAGGTGAGTCCGCGAAAATACACTCTCTACTCACAGAACAATAGGCAGGTCTGTTCCAAATACTCCATGTCGTCGTATTTCACTCTGTGAGACTAAGGATCGTGCAAACAATACAGTTCTGAGTTTAAAAACCAGCGATACATTTTATAATTGGTTGTATTGTAGTGTGCTAAAAGCGAAAGAACATGTTTGTGTTAGTGGTGGTCCTGGTGGTGGTTGTGTTGGTGGTTATGGTGGGAGAAGAATGGTGGATTGTAGGAGGAGGGGGGAGGAAAGATCGTTAATAGATTCTGTTTGTAGCAGTGTACAGTTATCCATATTGAAATATCCGTTATTTTCAAAACGCTCATGGTCGCATGACAGTGTTAAACACATAATATACAGTGAGGCTAAAAAAGCCATGGTATAATGATATGCACATACACAGATAGCGATAGTACAGAAGGTACTTATAAAAGGGCAGTGCATTGATGGATCTATCATTTCTACTCAGGTGATTCACGTGAAAATGTTTCCGACGTGATTGTGGGCGCACGACGAGAATTAATAGACTTTGAACGCGGTCTAAGGCGCTGCAGTCATGGACTGTGCGGCTGGTTCCGGCGGAGGCTCGAGTCCTCCCTCGGGCATAGGTGTGTGTTTTTGTCCTTATGATAATTTAGGTTAAGCAGTGTGTAAGCTTAGGGACTGATGACCTGATGTCCCATAAGATTTCACACACATTTGAACATTTTTTGAACGCGGAGTGACAGTTGGAGCTAACTGCATTGGACATTCTGTTAGGAAATTCGGTATTCCGAGATCCACAGCGTCCAGAGCGTGCCGAGAATACAACATTTCAGGCATTAACTCTCGCCACAGACAAAGCAGTGGCCGACTGCCTTCACGTAACGACCGAGAGCAGCGGTGTTTGCGTAGAGTTGTCAATGACACTGCGTGAAATACCGCAGAAATCAATGTATCAGTTAGGACAGGGTGGCGAAATTTGGCATTTGTGGGCTATGGCTGCAGACGACCGACTCGAGGGCCTCTGCTAACAACACAACATCGCCCGCAGCGCCTCTCCTGGGCTCCTGACCGTATCGGTTGGACGGACATCAGACGACTGGAAGACTATAACCTGGTCAGACGAGTCCCGAGTTCAGTTGGTAAGAGCTGATGGTAGGGTTCACGTGTGGCGCAGACCCCACGAAGCCATGGGCTCACGTTGCTATTAAGGCAATGTGCAAACTGTCGTTGGATCCATACGGGTGTGGGCAGTGTTTACATGGAATGGACTGGGCCCTCTGGTTCAAAAGAACCAATCATCGACTGGAAATGGTTATGCTCCACTATTTTCCCGTACATGTCACCGGGCCTCAGTTCTTCGTTATTAGTTTCAAGGACAATTCGAGCGAATGATTTGGCCACCTACATCGCCCGACATGAATCCCATCGAACATTTATGGCACATAATCAAGAGGTCAATTCGTGCACAATATCCTGCACCGTCAACACTTTCGCAGTAATGGACTACTGTAGTGGCAACATGGCTAAGTACACTCCTGGAAATTGAAATAAGAACACCGTGAATTCATTGTCCCAGGAAGGGGAAACTTTATTGACACATTCCTGGGGGGTCAGATACATCACATGATCACACTGACAGAACCACAGTCACATAGACACAGGCAACAGAGCATGCACAATGTCGGCACTAGTACAGTGTATATCCACCTTTCGCAGCAATGCAGGCAGGATGGAGACGATCGTAGAGATGCTGGATGTAGTCCTGTGGAACGGCTTGCCATGCCATTTCCACCTGGCGCCTCAGTTGGACCAGCGTTCGTGCTGGACGTGCAGACCGCGTGAGACGACGCTTCATCCAGTCCCAAACATGCTCAATGGGGGACAGATCCGGAGATCTTGCTGGCCAGGGTAGTTGACTTACACCTTCTAGAGCACGTTGGGTGGCACGGGATACATGCGGACGTGCATTGTCCTGTTGGAACAGCAAGTTCCCTTGCCGGTCTAGGAATGGTAGAACGATGGGTTCGATGACGGTTTGGATGTACCGTGCACTATTCAGTGTCCCCTCGACGATCACCAGTGGTGTACGGCCAGTGTAGGAGATCGCTCCCCACACCATGATGCCGGGTGTTGGCCCTGTGTGCCTCGGTCGTATGCAGTCCTGATTGTGGCGCTCACCTGCACGGCGCCAAACACGCATACGACCATCATTGGCACCAAGGCAGAAGCGACTCTCATCGCTGAAGACGACACGTCTCCATTCGTCCCTCCATTCACGCCTGTCGCGACACCGCTGGAGGCGGGCTGCACGATGTTGGGGCGTGAGCGGAAGACGGCCTAACGGTGTGCGGGACCGTAGCCCAGCTTCATGGAGACGGTTGCGAATGGTCCTCGCCGATACCCCAGGAGCAACAGTGTCCCTAATTTGCTGGGAAGTGGCCGTGCGGTCCCCTACGGCACTGCGTAGGATCCTACGGTCTTGGCGTGCATCCGTGCGTCGCTGCGGTCGGGTCCCAGGTCGACGGGCACGTGCACCTTCCGCCGACCACTGGCGACAACATCGATGTACTGTGGAGACCTCACGCCCCACGTGTTGAGCAATTCGGCGGTACGTCCACCCGGCCTCCCGCATGCCCACTATACGCCCTCACTCAAAGTCCGTCAACTGCACATACGGTTCACGTCCACGCTGTCGCGGCATGCTACCAGTGTTAAAGACTGCGATGGAGCTCCGTATGCCACGGCAAACTGGCTGACACTGACGGCGGCGGTGCACAAATGCTGCGCAGCTAGCGCCATTCGACGGCCAACACCGCGGTTCCTGGTGTGTCCGCTGTGCCGTGCGTGTGATCATTGCTTGTACAGCCCTCTCGCAGTGTCCGGAGCAAGTATGGTGGGTCTGACACACCGGTGTCAATGTGTTCTTTTTTCCATTTCCAGGAGTGTATTTATGCTGGGGCTTCTAGCGACTTTTTGGGTCCATGCCACGTCGAGTTTCTACTCGTCACACAAAAGGAGGTCCGACAAGGAATTCAGAAGTAATCCATGACTTCTGTCACTTCAATGGAGACAAGTATAACACTCCATAAGTGATTCTACGTATTCCAGCTGGCGTCTCGGCAACGCTATGAGTTAAAAAGAGAGATTTTTTTCTGTAAGATATTCAGCTCTTTAATACAGAAAACAAATTAACTGCCTTTTTAATGGAACAATATAATTTTAAAAAGCTGAAAGGACAGCAATACAATTATTGATGATAAACTCTTGTGACTCATTAGGCCGTGCTTTAATCCTCTTCATCCTCCTTCATTGATCACCCCTACGATTGCTTTGGCAGAATCTTCCTCATGATTTCACTGGTGTCCCTGCATAGCTGAACATGCCCGAAAGACCGTGTCACGTTCACTTATAAAAGGCTAGTTTTCACGCGCTTTGTGGAAGAAGTGGAGTTACTGGGTAAAAGCACGCTGCCACTGGTTGACCGACATCAGTGGGCAAATACCCGATGCAGGCTTTGTAAGAAAGGGGATCCAAAATATTGTAGCTGTTGTGCCGCCTCTGCTGTTTCCTGGCCTTAGCCGACCACGATATTACTGCACTCGGCATCCCGTGATCCTTAGGGGAAACACGCGGTGACTTTACAGTAAACAAGTACAATGGTGGCTAAGAAAAGAACATCACACAGTGAATGATTTTAAGACAGTTGTGGCTATACTTTGAAGTGCTTCAGCGTGCCGTCAGATATCACGATGAAAACTCCCGATAAGCAGACCAAAGCGTTCTCACCCCCAGGTGAGTAATATTGTGGTCGACAAGTACTTGTTTACGTTCCTCGTTAGCCGTGGCTGGGTGTTTACTTCCTTGACAGTGGGTGCCCACCAAAGCGAAAGCCTGTAGCCGTCATCTCTAGTCAATCTCCATTCACTCTTTAACACTGGGTGACAATTACTTACCTACATGAAAAAAAACTTACATTAGATATAGACAACGGCATGCGCACACTTTATTGAACATGTAACCCTCACTACGGATCTTCGGATTTATGTTATAAAATTTTCCATATGCCTGCTCCCGTTGGCGATGAATTGGCACAGACGAATAGCTAAATTCTGCATGAACGCTGAAGTGTTGGAACATCGATGCTGTCGATGACCTCCTTAATGGCTGTTTTCAGCTCAACAATAGTTTTGCAATTATTGCTGTACACCTTGGCTTTAATATAGCCCCACAAAAATGAGTTGCTTATAATCAGATGCGGAGAATATGGCGGCTAACCGAGGCCCATGCCAGTGGTCTCTGGGTACCCCAGAGTCAGAATGCAGGTCCCAAAATGCTCTTCCAAGACATCAAACACTCTCCTCCTTCGATGCGGTTGAGCTCCGTCTTGCATGAACAAACACATCTTGTCTAAATTAGGGTTACTTTGCATAATGGAGGTGAAATCATCTTCCTAAACTTTCACGTACTGTCCGGAAGTCTCTGTGCCATCACGGAACATCGCACCGATTATTCTGTGATTGGACATTGCTCACCACACAGTCACCCGTTGAGGGCGGACAGACTTCTAGATCGTGAAATGCGGATTCTCAGTCCCCCAAATGCTCCAACGGGAGGACGACGGTTCAGTCCCACGTCCGGCCATCCTGATTTAGGTTTTCCGTGATTTCCCTAAATCGCTCCAGGCAATTGCCGGGATGGTTCCTTGGAAAGGGCACAGCCGACTTCCTTCCCCGTCCTTCCCTAATCCGATGAGACCGATGACCTCGCTGTTTGGTCTCTTCTCCCAAACAATCCAGTCCAAATGCTCCAATTTCGCTTACTGACGAACCCATCCAAATGAAAGTGGGCTTTATCGTTAAATCAAACCATATTCATATCAAAGTCCTGTTCGTCAGTTCTGTGGACAATAGTGTTGGCGAAACACAACCGCTGTTCCATGACCCTGGGGCTAAATGGCTGATGGATTTGAATTTTGTATGGGAAGAGTTGCAGATCTTCAACAACAATTTGTCGCAGTGCCTCCCGGTCGATTCCCACCTGTTGTGCAGTTCGTCTGACCGATTGCCTGAGGCTAGTTTGAAACACAGAGCGTGTCTTCTCGATGTTTTCAGGCGTTTGCATCCTTTTTGGACGACTGACATTGCCAACACTGTCATTACAAACACTACCCTTCCTCTCAAACTTGAGAATCAAATTCTTGATTGTTAGCAGACATGGACCGGTTCTCTTCTGCTTGAACTCGGTCGCAAACTTGCTTTGAGACGCCCTTGGGTTGTTATTGGTCGCATAGTAGGCCTTCACAAGAGCTATATGCTCAGGCTCGCTGAACTGTAACATTCTCACTTGGAAATTGCCAGCAACAACAAGGCGCGTGCGCTTAGCTTGTTAATTCCCGTCATGCCCCGCGGCCAACCGTGCAGTGTAAACGTCCTAACGCAAACCGTACAGAAGCCATGAGGATTGTATTTGATACCGTTCAATAATTGTCGCCCTGTATTTCAAAAGCTCCACCGGCTTTCCTTCTAGAATTTTTACTTTCCCTTGCTAGTAAGCGTATGTTCTTAAAAGTCATAACCTGATCTCATTCTTCTCTGTGTTCCAATGCCGCTGATTTTACATTTTGTCTTAACTACGTGGTAACGCTCTTTAATGCGTTCTTTTATTTACCTTCCAGTTTCGCCTATATATATCATTTGCCATAGTAACACGTAACTTCATAGGTTCCTGCAGTGTGGAAACGGTCGCCCGCATCTCGTGGTCGTGCGGTAGCGTTCTCGCTTCCCACACACGGGTTCCCGGGTTCGATTCCCGGCGGGGTCAGGGATTTTCTCTGCCTCGTGATGGCTGGGTGTTGTGTGCTGTCCTTAGGTTAGTTAGGTTTAAGTAGTTTTAAGTTCTAGGGGACTTATGACCACAGCAGTTGAGTCCCATAGTGCTCAGAGCCATTTGACATTTTTTGGAAACTGTCGCGCACGTATATTCTACGTCGGAAGGAGTCTTTTATCTCGAGTTAACTAAAAAAACGTAGTCCGTATGCCATTCCTCCCAGGCATTCTGTTTATGCAGTCGGTTACTAAAACGACAATCGGCGATCTTACAAAATGAGCTGCAAGTTCCTCGCTGGTCTCACATGCACGCAAGGGTCATCATAGCCGGTGAGCATAGGTGTTTTCCTAAGGATATCTATCTCTGATCCCAAGCTTAATTTCCAGTCAGCGAATAAACTATGAATAATCTACACATATTTATTAAGCTGTCACCACTGTTGAAAATCCTGTGAGAATCGTTTATGGGGTCTCCACGTGCTATGTCCCCATTAATAATACGCAACACTATTGCTGTAAACTAAACAATAAGGAATGCGGAGTTGTCTGGATATAACACTGTATTTCCAGCGTTTACTGTATCGATTAGAAACTACGTGAGTTCCGTGCGTCTTCATGTTTTCGCGACGCAATCACTGCTCCACCAAATTTCGGGCGTGCAACAGCAAAAATTCCATTCCCTTTTCTGATATTTCGGCTGTGAATCGTTCGGCCATCTTCAGAGTGAGGCTGGCATTCCAGCACTCTCTCCGTCCTTTTCAAGTCGCGGCTCTCGCCGCTGCGCACCTGGCCACAGGTGCACAAGGCGCCAGAGACGTTCATCGGCGGCAAAGAGGTACAACATATGCTTTAATTAGATCTGTGGCTGCACGGTCGACCCACGCTGGAATATCGATATAGCACTGGTATCTGTATTGTGCCAAAATCTTTGTACGTTTATTACAGAATGTGCCGGATTCCATGATTCATTCAAGCTGAAGCCGCTATCTCCATTAATTAATTTCGTCGCCAGCCGAATTTCAGTTGCTTCTTTCACTGCTGCGTTCCAGAAAGATGAAGTCTAGGCTATAATTTCGACGTTTTAGTTCACTATATAGAACCCAGTGAACGAAAACGTCCAAATTTTAGCCTCGACTTCATCTTTCAGGGACTCAGTGTGAAGGAAGCAAGTGAAATTCTGTTGCTGACAAATTTAATAAATAGAGATAGCTACTTCAGCTTGAATAAAGCATGGAATCCGGCACTTTCGGTAGTAAGCTTACAAAGACGTCGCCACAGTGCAGCTTATAGCTACACACCGATATCCTAGCGTAAATCGGCCGCGCAGCCACAGATATCATTAATGCATATGTTGTACCTCTTTGCCGTCAATGAACGTCTCTGGCGCCTTGTGAATCTGTGGGCGCATGCGCAGTGGCGAGGTCCGGGACTAGAAAAGGACGGAGCGAGTGCTGGAATGACAGTCTTTCGCCTCACTCTGAAGGCGGCTGAACGATACTCAGTCGAAATAGCAAAAGAAAACGTGTAATTTATGTAGCTGCATGTCAGAAATTGGATATAGTGAAGCAGGGGATACAACCCGTCGGATTTGACCAAAGACATCAGAATTGGTCAGAGAACATTTATTACACGGATTAAAGAGCTGATAAGACTGTTCAGAAACAAAGGAATACGAGAGACGAAAAATATAGTTGACATATATCAAGACAAGTAGAATTTTCACATTAAGGATATCGCGTGTTTGTATCGTACTATTTCTGTGGAAAATGAAGGGGAAAAATGGATGGAAATATTGGTAGCATAGAATTCCTCGCATCCCAAATATATGGGTTGTATCACGAACCTCATTCGAACTGTATTGGTTAACTGCAGTACGGGATACAAGTTTAGCGAACGTCAATTTCTTCGTTTTCGTTAGCATTAATATCCTGTTGTTCAGTTGAATTATATAGGTCAACTGAAGCACGGGATACAAATTTTACATGCGTTGTTTCTTTCGCCTCCGCTGCCACTAATAGCCCGTTCTTACTTAGATAGTAGTACTACCGATGGCAGAAGTAGCTACGTACATAATATTTGTATCCCATACTTCCGTTGACCTTTACATATGTATACTGCTAACGAAAACGTGGAAATGGACGTACGTTACATTTGCAACGCGAAGAGGCAATAAGACGACACACATACAGTTTGTATCGCATACTTTACTATGGGGTACAGTTTTTTCACCTGCGATGCTAATAGTATCGACTGAAAGTTATAGTTTTGATCACAGCAGTGACAATAGTATCCCATTC
This sequence comes from Schistocerca nitens, assembly GCF_023898315.1. Taxonomy (NCBI): domain Eukaryota; kingdom Metazoa; phylum Arthropoda; class Insecta; order Orthoptera; family Acrididae; genus Schistocerca; species Schistocerca nitens. The sequence goes on along the minus strand of NC_064622.1, from coordinate 79,733,756 downwards.
TTTAGTTGAGCTATATAGCTATACACAACATTTGTATCCTGCTCTCCAGTTGACATATGTAGGTACATCTAATCAATGTTACATATGTCGTTCTTTTCGAATAGGTAGTGTCAGTGTAAAGGGCAACTGAAGGACGGGATACAAATTTCAGTTGCGTCGGGCGTTTCGCCTGTAATATTGCTAGTACTGATTCGAAAAAATCGTACTGATACAAGTGCTGTGAAACGAAAGAAGAACGACAGCTGCGAAATTTCTGTTACGTACTGGGGTACACAAAAACATACGTAATGGTGTAACACAGCAATGAAATACGTCAAAATAGTCAAATGCAGTAAAAGAAAAAAAAATGGAAAACTGAACTTACCACATGGGAAATTCTTAAAAGAACCGAAGCTTGCCTATAAAGACATCGACAAAAAAATGACATAACCACATACATAACAAACAAAACATTATGAAAACACACACTCACACACACACACATTCACCCCCCACTCCCCATACTAATGTGAAATTAGCTAACGTATTTCGGACGGTACATTTGCCCAACACGTTTAACACATTTAAACGGGCAATATGTTTGGGGAATACTACACCTCCATGAATATTCGTCTAAGTGACTTTGAAGTGTGGAAATCCGGCGTTTCTCCTTCCCTAAAAGCGATTTCACAGCTGACCAATAAACCTCTACGCTATTTGTGCAAGCCCATGTGGATAATGATCTGAACTCAATATTGTGAGTAACTACGAGATGCTGATAACCCCTTCCTCCTAAATCCCTATATGAAGAAAAACCATCTGAAATTACAATGGAACCCTCTGCAACGTGATCTTCAATTAAGCTGGCTGAAGCTTCCTTCCTTCGATTGGGTACTACTCTAAACACTACACCGTCACACTCTTGACCTGAAACTACAGCCCCCCAAACCTATAATCCCACTGGAGGTTCCTCCCTGTTGTACTTCCTTTTGCCAAAATGCGACTTGTCAATTTCGACCATAAACCCCCCCTCCCCCCCCCCCTCCCTAACGGGGGACCGCCACAACCGACCTTTGGTGCAGCGCCATACGAATAAGTCGTGTATACGGCGACGAGATACACTTGTGAGGCGCATATGTTCGCCGCACTCATGATATCGAACATACTCGGCAACGAGACCACACATATGTAAAAAACAAATCGTGACCAACATGTCTTCGCCCATAGCCTCTCTCAAATCATCCAGGTTCATCAGAACAGATAAATCCATACCTACAAACGGAAATGAGATACTAAAAATTGTCCTAAAGTAAGGAAGTAACAGTCCAAGTTAACTCAGTATCACTAAGAATGAAATTAAGTACCGAATTAATTGCAAACAACCAATTATTTAAATAAATTCACACCAAGAATATTTTGAGCAATATATAGGGATCTCTTTTAAAAATCAAATTCAATTATTTTAATGTACAATGATAGCGCTTATCCGGAACACAGATCTGTTTTATTATCTATGGCTGAAAGTGAAGACATTATTATCTATGAGTAATGTATTACGTCGTCGGTCAAAGCCGACGGGTTGTATCCCCTGCTTCACTAGACCCCAGAAATTTACTGGAGTATGTGACTGTACATTGTCATCGAAACAACAGACTTAAAAATTCCTCTTTCAACGAGACGTGTATCAGCTGATCTCAGGTCACGGACAGTTGTGTTATTGGTCCAGTGATCTCGACACGAATGTGGCAATTGAACTGACAATACAACTGAAATACATGCTACTCCCGTGCCTACACTGATCACAGACAATCCTCATTGGGAGAAAAATGTTCTTTCGCGTAAACTGCTTTTCTGAATACTAGAAGCGGACACGATTAGAGAAAACAGCACAGAGTTGCGTGTAATGTTTATAAAATCGAGTAGAATCATAACGTAACGTAAAAGACATAAAGAGAAAATTGCACGAAAAACTCGAATTTAATTTTTTTTGTAATGTAGGTCACTGTCTGGGGGTGCGTAAAAGAGTGCAAGATCGTGCAGAAATAAACTCGTAAATAAATTACGCTCCTGTTTCTCATTAGTAGTTGACTAATCTATCCTGTAATAAAATTCTTTTTTCAAGTGCGTGTCCGCAGCTTTAGGTCAAATTTTGACTGAAGCGTTAAAACTATAGTGAGAGAACACTTTCACGAACCAATGATAGTAACAAACAATCCTGTCGGAGGAACATCCGCAGCTGAGCATTATACCAGATGTTGAAAACACCGCTGCAGTTGTAAGGTTCTTCTATTTAACACACAACCAGTTTCGGGCTCTTATATGCCCATCTTCAGGTGTCGTAACTTGGTTCTGTAACCCCGAGCACCGCGGTGGACGTATACAAGACGCGGTGTGCCCTGCGCTCGTTGGTAGCACACCGCGTCTTGCGCACGTCCACCGCGGCGGTCGGGGTCACAGCATCAACTTACGACACCTGAAGATGGAAGTACAAGAGCCCGAAACTGGTCCTTTGTTCAATAAAAGAACCTTAGAACTGTAGCGGTATTTTCAACCGCTGGTGCGATGATAGTAAATGGAAAGCCTAGCAAAAGAATTAATTTTCATCACTATCAGGAATAAATGTGTTCTAGTCTCATGGGTAACTTATGGACTCATAGTTTAAATGAACTCAGTAATGGCTGTGTTATTTTTGAAGAAATTACACGCAATGAGCAACTAACGTGTTTTTCCCACTTTTGGAATATATTCTGCAATTTGAGATTACAGTGTAAAAAAAAAGCGAATTCCTGTAACCTACAGAAAATTTTCACTCCATAATGAAGAGTAATGGTGTTAAGCATGTGGCCAAGTGGCTTAAATTTCGTTAGCTTCATGTCAGATAAAGTGGTTTACGAATTTGTCAAACGTAAAAATAAACGGAACACTTTTTACAACAAGAACTTGTTTCGTAATAGAATACGATAGAACTGAACGGTCCGATTCGAAGCTTCTAGAAGTATACATAAATCTCATAAGGAAAACTGTTCGGGGAAAGTTTTGAATGGAGGTGGGTACTTTTTGCCTTATGAGGTGTCGGACCATCCTGAAGCACTCTGTAACTTCGATCAACCTATTATGTGCAGGTGCGAAGAAGGTGCTCCGGATAAAACGTGAGGATCAATTCTGCGTCCTCAACTCGACCTTCCTGCTGGACTGCAACGAGTGTATCTGCGAAATGGACGGTTTGTCGGCGTCCTGTACAGCGATGGAGTGTCCCGACCGTCGCCGCAGGGGTACGTCAGCTACATATAATACAGTGTATACATGGTGGAAATGTAGTCTCCTAGTGAGAGAAACTGAACACTTTTCAAGGAACGTGTAATCCTCTTCACCATGCCGTATTATTCAATTGTTCGATAGCGTACTCACTATTGTTACTGTATGTTTTATTTTTTCGTCTTCAGTCCCTTTATGCATGAGTGGTAGCAACCGATCCCTTCCTTTAGTGAAGTTGTGACGTACATCTGTTTTCCCCCCGTTTCAGTTCCTTACTTCATTAGTCATCCGATGCACGCCTACTCTTCTAACCTTCAGCTACACTCACAAATATCTTCGTAAAAGACTTCCTAATACTAAAGTTTAAGCCGGCCGTTGTGACCGAGCGGTTCTAGGCGCTTCAGTCAGGAACCGCGCGACTGCTACGGTCGCAGGTTCAAATCCTTCCTCGGGCATGGATGTGTGTGATGTCCTTAGGTTAGATAGGTTTAAGTAGTTCTAGGTTCTAGGGGACTGATGACCTCAGATGTTAAATCCCATAGTGCTCAGAGCCAATTGAACCATTTTTTGAACTTATGTTCATATTCGATGACAAAAATTTTGTCTTTTTGCAAGGCTCTTCTTGCTATTGCCGGTCTGTTTTTTGTATCCTCTTTGCTTCGGCTATCGTCAGTTATTTTGCTGCCAAACTACGAGCTGCTACCTACGAGCTACTTCTTTCCGTGTCTCATTTCTAGTATATTTCCGTAGTATCACCAGATTTAATTCAACTACTTTCCGTTACCTTTTTGTATTACTTTTGTTGATGTTCATTGCATAATCTCTTTTCAAAACACTGTTCGTTCAAATGCGCTATCGTCGCTGACAGAATTGCGACATCGGCAATACGAAAAGTTGATTTTCTTCTCCACGAGCTTTAATTTTGTTTTCGAATTTGTTCCCGGATTCCTTATCAGCTTGCTTAATGTACAGACTGAATAACATCGGGGGAGGTTAGAAGCCATTTTCAATCCCTTTTCCGTCAGCGAAATTGTTACCTTTATTCAGATGAAATATCAAAATTCTTTTTATTTACTGCAAGGTCATACCACGTCATCCTAACTTACCACATCCTCGTGAAAATTTATGGCATAATGTTGTTACCGATAAGATGAAGGGCGAAAATAATACAGTCAAAAACGACCTACATAAAATGTTCACCTAAATCATGACAGGTAAACGAATGGATGCCACTCCAATTTGGGCATACGATAGTGGTAATCAGATGGTTGTCCAGAGCTACGTGGGCAATAAAAAACTGAAATATGAACCTATTAACTCTAAACAGAAATAACTGTGGCTAAGTTCTAAAAGATTATTTTGAACTGATAATGTGAGTAGCGTAGTGAACGCATTCTCTTAGCCAAGAGAGACACGTTGCCAATGTTCATCATAATAATACATGTATTTATGCCAGCTCGGTACCCAGAAGATGTAGAGTTTGAAAGAATGTATGATGAGATCTTGCCCTTTTTTTTCTTTCTGCATGTATTCTGTATCTGCCTCATTGGTTGACTGTACTGATCTTTCAAACTTTTCCTCCATCTTCCTGAAGATCTTCTGCCCACTGCATGTATTCTGTATCTGCCTCATTGGTTGACTGTACTGATCTTTCAAACTTTTCCTCCATCTTCCTGAAGATCTTCTGCCCACTGTGTATTAATTCATCATTGATTTTAGTATTCTGTCGTCTTCTGTTTTTTTGACATGATCTTTCTAGTTGTTTCTGTATTCCTTAATCTGTTCATTTAAGCTTTTCACTCCCTGTTCCTACCTGATTCAGTATTTCTCCTACTGTCATATAGTGTGTACCCAGCTACTGTTCTTAGAAACCACATCTCCACTGCTTATATTCGTTGTTCTTTTTTGGTGGGGGGAGTGGGGGGGGGGGCACAACCGTCGACTCACTTCCATGAGTCATGGTTAACTTATAAAAAGAATCATTTGTTATTAAATATGTTAGGGTGGGTGAGAGGAGATGTGAAACGCAGTCATCCAGAATGCCAGTCCAGTACCTTTGCAAATCATCTTCATTAATCTAGTTCCTATGCAGGTAAATGATTGAAATAACATTGATTCTATGACGAGCCTTGTCTGGTCTGTGCTAAAATCTTTGAATGCTCTATGAAATGTAAGACAGTATTGGATCTCTTAGTTTTTCGATAGTAATCTCTGTCTCCTCTTCTATTAAGTTCCTAGACGTCGTTTTCTACTAATACAAGTTTACAGTGGATTCTCTGCACCTATCTTCTGGCTGTTAATGCTCTTTTTCAGATGTTTCGTGTAAGCCGGGAACAACATTCAAACAAAACTGTAACACGTGCTTCTGCGGTGAGGATGGGAAGTCTGTGATCTGTGCCTCCATTGGCTGCTCTGAAGGGAACAGCTAGCATGGTGAGTAGAAGTAGTACAAGATCTACAAATGACTACTCTAAGTTGGAACTCAATGCTAACTTTAAACTATCAGAAGGAGTATAGGGAAACTAGTACAGGGAAACTGCTTTAAACATTTTTACGTCTTCACATCGAAGCAAATCGTTTTCCTACAAAAGTCTGCCTTTTTGTCACACACTTTCCCATTTGAGCTTACGTCGCTGCTTTCGACTGCTTACTTGCTGCATGACCATACTCCGTAAGAGAAAGCACCCTGACAGAACATCCGTATTCCATTCCGCATTGCCGAAAATACTATTTGACCTGTTTGTTCCCGGAGACTCCCGAATGCTTCTTGGAGGTTTTGGAAGATCCGTAAGTTAACCGCTGTCGAACAAATGCCACTACAAGTGGTGCTCTAAACTGTAAGGAGTGCACTCAAAAATATTTTGTCACTGTCCGTCATCCAGAAAATGAATACTTCCCTTAAGGAAATGTAGTTTTTTGTGTCACTTTAGCACACTTCCGTTTCTCATCGCTTGCACTGCACATTTCCAGTAGGCTGTTTTACAACAGCTTTCCTCGCTATGCACATGTCAGGGAATTCTTCATCTAGTACGAGCATATGCTTTGCAACACGGGAAGAGTAAGTGGATAGCCGCCACTTGTACCACATACAGTGCTGCTTATTGGTATCTACGTCTACATGCGTACACCGCAAACCAAGGTGGTTCTTTAAACTTTACAAGTAGGCTTTCACGTGACAGTTCGCGTCTGTCTTCAAGCGAGTGTCTGTCCACTTTGTTCAGCATGGCGCTCTCACATGCTTAAACAAACATGTGACAATTCCTAATGTCCTGTTAGTCGCATCTAGTAGAGAACTCATATGCTAGATCCATGTTCTGGGGTGGGTCGCACTAGTGTTTTTGATGTTTCCTTTATAGGCGGACTGCAGCTGGTTTACCTACAACTGAGCTTATGTGATCGTTCCATTTCATATCCCTACAAATTATTGCACCCAGTATTTGTATGAGTTGAGCAGTTCCAGTTGTGACTCGTTGATACTGTAGTCAAAGGACACGACGCTTTTACGTTTCATGAAGTGCACAATTTTACATTTCTGAATATTTAAAGCACTAATTTGAAATGTGACTGAACATTTGTGTAGCTTTTTTCAGACAGTACTTCACTGTAGGTGAATGTATAATCTGCATAAAACTGAGACTACTATTAATAATGTCTGCAAGATCATTACTATACAACATGAACAGCAACGGGCCCAACTGATACGTCGCTTGGACACACCTTCATTTTTTCTACACCTGTCGACGATTAATCACCCGAGGTAACATCCTGCCTCCTCTTTACCAAGATACCTTCATTTCAGCCTTAAGCTTCTCTTGATACACTATATTACCGTACTTTTGGAAATAAGTATCCTGTACTATCATTTCTAGAACTACTGACAGAATTTTTGTAAGAAAGTGTGCATACGTACTTTCATTCAACACGCCTGGAAATAAATAAGGACTCTTAATGGAATTTCCTACGAAACCGAACTTTACGCACTACGGTCGTTCCGAGCGGTTCTAGGCGCTTCAGTCCGGAACCACGCGGCTGCTACGGTCGCAGGTTCGAATCCTGCCTCGGGCATGGATGTGTGTCATGCCCTTAGGTTATTTAGGTTTAATTAATTCTAAGTCTAGGGGACTGATGACCACAGATGTTAAGTCCCATAGTGCTTAGAGCCATTTGAACCATCTGAACGGTCGTTCCTGTTGCATCTGAGGAAGTCACAAGGGTTGTCTCGTGACCATCAGCGCTGGACGTGTTGCGTAAATTCATGATGCTGTGGTTAGTAAACGCTACACTGATCAAGAGCAAGCATTTCTGTGTGGGATTGCAGATAAAAGTGTAGCGTGGCATTGGATTGGGGCCATGACCCATTTCCTTCCATTCCATTTTAATGGTTAGTATGTCCAGTACTACAGAAAATTATGTGTTGTTTTAAGGACTGTCCATTGCTTATTTGTCATTTATTGTTTTCACGAGCAACTTATGCAAGAAAGCGTGCACGAGATGCCAAAGTATGTAGAGGGCATATGCCCGCTATTTCACCGTCTCCTGCTGGAGAGATGAACAGGGAGTGATCGCTGGCTCACGCAATAGGCACTGGCGTGTAATCTTTGCTGTCCGTGGTGATGGATGTAGTTTGGGTCTCTGAAATTGTAGGACACTGGCGCACTGATGCATCCGCTAAACTGTTGTGTTTCTGCGCAGTCTATACAAAAGGACATCCCCATGGGTGCGGGAATGGGAATGTACATTTTGCCGGATAGTGACAGTCACTAAACAGTGCATCAGTTATAACACCTTCCGAGTATGCTGTTCAGAGACGGATAATGGAGGGGATGGCCATGTGCTTGCACCAGTTTTAAAGATTTTTTTAAATTTAAAAGCCACTAACAGCAGTGGCTCATGATGACGCACAGGAGGGCATAAACAGGGATGCCAGCCGTATTTCGAGACAGAAGGCGTTGTGACAGTGCGTATGTGTCAATGAAATGAATTTCTTGAACTCATGCAACTAACAGCATCAGAGAAGTTCTATTACTGGTGTAAAAGTTATCTTGAGGTGAGATCAGTAATTCATCATCTGTCAAGCTAGTTTACTTCGAATGGTGCCTAAGAATAGTCGCAGAGTTCAAGACAGTTCTGCCACTGACGTAATCGCTTTTCACGGGCGTTCAAGACAGCTGCGCAACTAAGTGAACTTCTGCATCTTTCAAGTAAGTCTTCAGCGCGGTAAGTCATGTGTCTGTCTCGTCTCGAAGACGGGTTCCTGTTCGTTAATAAACGAACGTCCACTATACACTGGACTGTTTAAAAAATTGGCACTTTGTACGGACGCTGATGTCTGCGCGGCTGAGCGCCCCACAAACCGAACATCATCATTCACTATACAGATAAATTCTCGGCTTCTTAGTTTGGTTTTCCATGTCGTAATTTACAATCGTTTTTTGGCCAGATCTGTAAAGTTGTTTTCTGTGCAGTTTATTTGTAAGTTCTGGTTGATACCGTCGTTCATTTTGTACGAGCGAGGATTTTACGCCACCGCAGTTAGCTTCATAGAACCATGTTCAAGGAAGAGCCTCTTTGGCGTTATTTCCGTTGGTTTGGTTCACTCTACTTTGTTGCTAGAAAACCCACATTTCGGGGATTTGTTTAACGTCTTTCTTCAAATGGTTCAAATGGCTCTGAGCACTATGGGACTCAACTGCTGAGGTCATTAGTCCCCTAGAACTTAGAACTAGTTAAACCTAACTAACCTAAGGACATCACACACATCCATGCCCCAGGCAGGATTCGAACCTGCGACCGTAGCGGTCTTGCGGTTCCAGACTGCAGCGCCTTTAACCGCACGGCCACTTCGGCCGGCGTCTTTCTTCATGAAGCCACCATGTCTCTGTTTCAATTCACATCCTTTTTAAATGGTAGTTCATTTCTTATTTGAATACCTCAAGAAATCCCTAGAGGATTAAAGAGCACTTCGTATTACCGATACATATGTGTAATGGGGATTGTTTTAAAATCCTTGTGCATTTCTATCTGTACCAACCTGTTACAATTCTAGCAGCATATGTCAATTCAGTCGACGTTCTTCGTCAAGTCCAGTGGATAAAGCCCCCAAATACAGAAGCGGTGCTCTTTTTAATAAAGATAAAATCGTATCTATTGTAGACAAGGTACATATAGGGTGTTTCAAAAATGACCGGTATATTTGAAACGGCAATAAAATCTAAACGAGCAGCGATAGAAATACACCGTTTGTTGCAATATGCTTGGGACAACAGTACATTTTCAGGCGGACAAACTTTCGAAATTACAGTAGTTACAATTTTCAACAACAGATGGCGCTGCAAGTGATGTGAAAGATATAGACGACAACGCAGTCTGTGGGTGCGCCATTCTGTACGTCGTCTTTCTGCTGTAAGCGTGTGCTGTTCACAACGTGCAAGTGTGCTGTGGACAACATGGTTTATTCCTTAGAACAGAGGATTTTTCTGGTGTTGGAATTCCACCGCCTAGAACACAGTGTTGTTGCAAGAAGACGAAGTTTTCAACGGAGGTTTAATGTAACCAAAGGACCGAAAAGCGATACAATAAAGGATCTGTTTGCAAAATTTCAACGGACTGGGAACGTGACGGATGAACGTGCTGGAAAGGTAGGGCGACCGCGTACGGCAACCACAGAGGGCAACGCGCAGCTAGTGCAGCAGGTGATCCAACAGCGGCCTCGGGTTTCCGTTCGCCGTGTTGCAGCTGCGGTCCAAATGACGCCAACGTCTACGTATCGTCTCATGCGCCAGAGTTTACACCTCTATCCATACAAAATTCAAACGCGGCAACCCCTCAGCGCCGCTACCATTGCTGCACGAGAGACATTCGCTAACGATATAGTGCACAGGATTGATGACGGCGATATGCATGTGGGCAGCATTTGGTTTACTGACGAAGCTTATTTTTACCTGGACGGCGTCGTCAATAAACAAAACTGGCGCATATGGGGAACCGAAAAGCCCCATGTTGCAGTCCCATCGTCCCTGCATCCTCAAAAAGTACTGGTCTGGGCCGCCATTTCTTCCAAAGGAATCATTGGCCCATTTTTCAGATCCGAAACGATTACTGCATCACGCTATCTGGACATTCTTCGTGAATTTGTGGCGGTACAAACTGCCTTAGACGACACTGCGAACACCTCGTGGTTTATGCAAGATGGTGCCCGGCCACATCGCACGGCCGACGTCTTTAATTTCCTGAATGGATATTTCGATGATCGTGTGATTGCTTTGGGCTATCCGAAACATACAGGAGGCGGCGTGGATTGGCCTCCCTATTCGCCAGACATGAACCCCTGTGGCTTCTTTCTGTGGGGACACTTGAAAGACCAGGTGTACCGCCAGAATCCAGAAACAATTGAACAGCTGAAGCAGTACATCTCATCTGCATGTGAAGCCATTCCGCCAGACACGTTGTCAAAGGTTTCGGGTAATTTCATTCAGAGACTACGCCATATTATTGCTACGCATGGTGGATATGTGGAAAATATCGTACTATAGAGTTTCCCAGACCCTTAGCGCCATCTGTTGTTGACAATTGTAACTACTGTAATTTAGAAAGTTTGTCTGCCTGAAAATGTACTGTTGTCCCAAGCATATTGCAACAAACGGTGTATTTCTATCGCTGCTCGTTTAGTTTGTATTGCCGTTTCAAATACACCGGTCATTTTTGAAACACCCTGTATGAGGCATTTGGAGAACACATCTCATATTTTCTCTTTGTGGGGGCTGGCGAGAGGAAGGGTATGAGGCCATTCTCTACCACTAACATTCCAGAATCCAGATTATCATGCCTGTGGGTTGATAATCTGGATTTTGCAGCATAAGGCCAGGCAAGAGAGCCAGGAGCTATTCTCAACGGAGAAATGTTTAGAAGTAAAAGTAGCTTTGGGTGTATCCCAAGGAAGTGTTTTAGTAGGATTATTACCAAGAGGGAATAAGACTGCAACACCAACAACGAAGCGGTCTGTTTAAAAAAGGGTTTATGCGGGGACGCAATCTTTCGACCCTCGCTGTTCAATCTACACATCGATGAAACAGTGCTAGAAATAAAGATCCAGCTGTGGTGGAAGGATATCAATGACGAGATACCCTGATCAATCATAAGATACCCGGATGACGTTGCTATCCTCAGTGAAAGTGAAAAATTGCAAGGTCTGTTGAATGAACAATCTAATTAGTATGGAAAATGGATAGAGAGTAAACCGAAGAAAGACGAAAGTAATGAGAAGTAGCAGAAATGAGAACAGCGAGAAATTAGCATCATAACTGCTGATCAGAAAGTGGACGAGTGGACGAAGTTAAGCAGTTCTGCAAACTTGGAAGCAAAATAATCCATGACGGGAGAAGCAAGGAGCACATAAAAAGCAGGCTAGCGCAGGCAAAGAAGGGATTCCTGTCCAAAAGAAGTCTGCTGGTATCAAACATGGGCCTTAACTATAGGAAGCACAGCATTATGTGTTAATGGAGAAGGAACAGAAGAGAATAAAGGGGTTTGAGATGGGGTGCTACAGAAGAAACTTGAAAATTAGGTGGACTGATTGGATAATGAATGAGAAGTTTCTCCTCGGAATCGTCGAAGGAAGATACGTCTGGAAAACACTGACAAGAAGAAGGAACCGGATGACAGGACATGCGTTAAGAGATCAGGGAATGGATTCCATAGCGCTAGAGAGCTGTAAGGAATAAAAACTGTAGAGGAAGACAGAGATTGGAATACATCCAACAAACAATTGAGGACGTAGGTTGCAAGTGCTACTCTGAGATGAAGAGGTTGGCACAGGAGAGAAATTCGTGGCGGGCCGCATTAAACCATTCAGAAAACCCTTCACTATATAAATGAGCTAGTGGATAACATCGGATGATCTACACGGTAATTCGTGCATGACGTAGTACATGAAGAAGGTGCAGTACTATAAAATAGCGAAATGCAGGAACACCTACAAAAAATCGACGCTAGGTGCAGGGTTGGCAGCTGACATACAAACACAAAGGTAACCAATCACCGGTGAAGCCTACACTTCCGACTGCCCGACTGCTGCCTACAAGGCACTAATAGGAGCAATCTACGAGATTTGACACTTTAATAGTGGCAACTATTTATTTACAGCTCGTAAAAAATAGATACTTGTTTCAAAGTTTTACTGACTTCCAAAGTAGTTACCATCATTGTGTATAACTCGTTGCCATCGATGTGGAAGTCGTAGGATACTGTCAGCAGTCCCAGTTGTGTTGAAAGTTCGAGTGGCGCGGTCTATTGCCCGACGAATTTCTAGCAGTTCTGAAGTGTATACCGTGAAGTGTTTCCTTCAGTTTAGAAATCGAGTTGAACTCACGAGGGCTTAAGTCAGGGCAGTGCAGTATTTGGTATAGCACTTAGCAGCCCCATCAGTCAAACAAATAAGTAACAGCTTGCACTGTACGTGCTTGAGCATTGTCCTGCAAAATCATGGTCAGGTCCTTCTGAAAGCGTCATCACTTCTGTCTCTAAGCTGGTCGTAGGTTGTGTTCCAAAAATGAACAGCATAGAGACAGAAATGATGACACTTTCTGCAGGACCTGACCACCAATTTGCTGGACAATGCTCAAGCACGTACAATGCAAGCTGTTACTGATGGGGCTGCTAAGTGCTATACCACCTACTGTACTCCCCTGACTTAAGCCCTCGTGAGTTCAACTATTTCTAAACTGAAGGAAACACTTCATGGAATTCGCTTCAGAACTGCTACAAATTCGTCGGGCAACAGACCACGCCGCTCGAACTGTCAACACAACTGGCACTGCTAAGAGTATCCTACGACTTCCACATCGCTGGCAACGTGTTATACACAATGCTGGTGACTACATTGGAAGTCAGTAAATCTCTCAAACACGTATATATTTTGTACGAGCTGTAAATTAATAGTTGCCACTATTAAAGTTCCAACCCTCGTATGATCGTAAGACATTTGATTAGCATGTCATCACTCCCTCCAGCAGTCATAGCCAGTAGATGCATCCTGATGATTCCGGTGATTCTGCATGTCCTCACCTGGTCTCACAAGGGCTGATTGGACCCCGTACCAGATTTCTCAGCCTCAAGAAATATCTGAGGACGTACCGAGAATCTAACCTGTGTCCTTCTGTAATAATTCGGCTACGGAGGCGGTCATTTCAAGCGGAACGACAACATAAAATCAGACGTAGGAAATACCGATGCCACATACTCATTACAAGAATCCTTAAGAAGTGTAACCCATACACGAAGGCGATAGCTTGCAAACTCCCCTTACCGCAGACAGTTGAGTATGGCTGCTCTCGCCCGGGTTCCCGGGTTCGATTCCCGGCGGGGTCAGGGATTTTCTCTGCCTCGTGATGACTGGGTGTTGCGTGATGTCCTTAGGTTAGTTAGGTTTAAGTAGTTCTAAGTTCTAGGGGACTGATGACCTCAGATCTTGAGTCCCGTAGTGCTCAGAGCCATTTTATGGCTGCTCAGTCTCCCACCCTCACCATGCAGGGCTGAGAGGAAAAATACTGATGCACCACAGTAGAGCAACGCAGTATGTCACATGTTCATTTAGGAAGCGCGAAAGTGTCACAGACATGCTCCTCCAACTGCAGCGACGGACACTAAGGTGCATTTACTGTAAGGGGCGATCGAAAATGTTCCCTTCGAAGGCCTTACAGTCCAGAATCGGTTGCGAATCAGGCAAAATCGTCTTGAGCATTGAGGTAATCGCCGTACCTACGTATCACGTCGAACATACCCGTTTTGTAAGGCACCGTGGAGCGTGGAGAAGTCCTTAACTGTCTGTTGCTCATCCTTGTCCGACAGGAACCGTCGACCCTTCAAGGCCTTTCTTAAGGAACCGAAGGCGTGATAATCGCATGGGGAGAGGTCAGGATTACAGGGCGAGTGCAAAAGTATTTCTCACTTGAGTTGACGTAGCTTCCGTGTTACAACATTTGCGATATAGGGATATGCCGCATCATGAAGCAGCAGTACCCCTTGTCGTAGTTGGCAGTTTTCGACAGACGTGTTGCCCCTTACACATTCTTCGCCTTCCTATGGATGCCTACCAGTGTTTGTGCTTCGGCAGCCAAGAAAATAATAACAGCACGTTGGTCCTGTTTGGGCGCATTTGGTAATAACGCCGCCATAGTTCACTTTTCCGCATTTACAGAGCGCATTTCGGAAACACACGAATGCCACACTACATTGCCTACATGTCGGTGTTTATATACCCAAATCGAAGTCTACATCTATATTTCTGCAAATCACGTTACATATACGCTGTAGCAACGTCCCCAAACGGAAACATTCTGAGCACCTCTTGTATGTGAATTCCGAGAGTCCACGTTCTCGGAAGAGTCAGGCAACGTACTTCTTTCATCTGCGGAGACTTAGGAAGAGTCACTATTCCCGCACATAATTCACGAACAGAACATCAAATATGAAAAGTGACAGTGGTACACAATGGTACGGCCGGCCGCGGTGGTCTCGCGGTTCTAGGCGCGCAGTCCGGAACCGTGCGACTGCTACGGTCGCAGGTTCGAATCCCGCCTCGGGCATGGATGTGTGTGATGTCCTTAGGTTAGTTAGGTTTAAGTAGTTCTAAGTTCTAGGGGACTGATGACCACAGCTGTTAAGTCCCATAGTGCTCAGAGCCAGCCAACAATGGTACGTAGATTCATAATTTCTCTCTGTAATAAATCATCAACAAGTGAAATCGAAATATTTCTTTCTTCAATGAGTTTCAAAATAGCTATCAGCAAGACGGTGGTTAATCTTTTCTGGTAGCTGCTGATTCAAGTACACGAAAATCAGTGCTTTATTTGCTTCACATTCGCAGCTGCAATTCATCCCTAGACGAAAGATGTATTCGTTTAAACGGAGAAAATGGCGCTTGTAAGAAAGTTATGAGTTTTATGTCACTATTAACAACTGCATTCATGAGTATTTCTGCTATTTTTTACATGTAATGTACAATAATGAAATACAGTGACTCATAGAGATAATAAACTACTGGCCATTAAAATTGCTACACCAAGAAGAAATGCACATGATAAACGGGTATTCATTGGACAAATATATTATACTAGAACTGATATGTGATTACATTTACACGCAATTTGTGTGCATAAATCCTGAGAAATCAGTACCCAGAACAACCACTTCTAGCCGTAGTAACGGCCTTGATACGCCTGGACATTGAGTCAAGGAGTTTGGATGGCGTGTACAGGTACAACTGCCCATGCAGCTTCAACACGGTAACACAGTTCATCAAGAGTAGTGGCTGGCGTATTGTGATGAGAGCCAGTTTCTCGGCCGCCATTGACCAGACGTTTTCAGTTGGTGAGAGATCCGGAAAATGTGCTGGCCAGGGCAGCAGTCGAACATTTTCTGTATCCAGAAAGGCCCGTACAGGACCTGCAACGTGCGGTTGTGCATTGTCCTACTAAAATACAGGGTTTCGCAGGGATCGAATGAAGGATAGAGCCACGAGTCGTAACACATCTGAAATGTAACGTCCACTGTTCAAAGTGAACAAGAGGTGACCGAGACGTGTAACCAATGGCACCCCATACCATCACGCCGGGTGATACGCCAGTATGGCGATGACGAATACACGCTTCCAATGTGCGTTCACCGCGATGTCGCCAAACATGCGACCATCATGGTGCTGTAAACAGAACCTGGATTCATCCGAAAAAATGACGTTTTGCCATTCGGGCACCCAGGTTCGTCGTTGAGTACACCATCGCAGGCTCTCCTGTCTGTGATGCAGCGTCAAGGGTAACCGCAGCCACGGTCTCCGAGCTGATAGTCCATGCTGAAGCAAACGTCGTCGAACTGTTCGTGCAGATGGTTGTTGCCTTGCAAACGTCCCCATCTGTTGTCTCAGGGATCGAGACGTGGCTGCACGATCCGTTACAGCCATGCGGATAAGACGCCTGTCATCTCGACTGCTAGTGATACGAGACCGTTGGGATCCAGCACGGCGTTCCGTATTACCCTACTCAACCCACCGATTCCATATTCTGCTAACAGACATTGGATCTCGACCAACGCGAGCAGCAATGTCGCGATACGGTAAACCGCAATCGTGATAGGCTACAATCCGACCTTTATCAAAGTCGGAAACGTGATGGTAAGCATTTCTCCTTACACGAGGCATCACAACAACGTTTCACCACACAACGCTGGTCAATTTCTGTTTGTGTATGAGAAATCAGCCGGAAACTTTCCTCATGTGAGCACGTTGTAGGTGTCGTCACCGGCACCAACCTTGTGTGAATGCTCTGTCTGAAAAGCTAATCATTTGCATATCACAGCATCTTCTTCCTGTCAGTTAAATTTCGCGTCTGTAGCACGTCATCTTCGTGGTGTAGCAATTTTATTGGCCCGTAGTGTAAGACCAAGGAACATTTTTAATTACAAGATACGGTATTCTTCGTTTGTGTGTACATATTGTCCTTAGTTGCTTTACCATTCCAGGGGGATTTTCGTTCCGTCGTTCTTGTAGTTATAACGACAGAATCAAAATACCCCAGGAAGTTAAAATATTGTATTTACTCTAGAAAATAATGTCACTGTTTCCTTTTCTTTCAGGAACCTACGCTGTCTGACGCGCAACTTATTAAATGTTGTTTGTAGATATTTCTCAACGGACGCATATAGGACATTACACAAGTCCAGATGCAACAAGTATTCCCCAATCTATGGCTTTCATTTTATATAGCTGCTATTTTTATTGTAAATAGAAGAAATACGTTAATCAAAAGCATAATATGGAGTTACTTTACTTGCTTCGGCAGAAGTTTCCACTTACCGGCAATTGTCTGCCACAAACTTCTGTCGTGCCACTCTTCTTGCAACAGGTCTCTACTTTCTGTGGATATGGGTTCAGCAGATTCCCTCCGGTTTTCCCTCGGCCTCCCTTGGCTCCTTCTACCTGGCGGACATGAGTGGAGGAAAGACTGAGGCTATCGTTGTTCCTCCAATCCTCCGAGATGTCCACACCATCTCAGAGCTCGAGCATCAGTCCGAACGCTACCCAGACGCATCACCAACTCTCCACGAAACAGCCTGCCTCAGAAGTACTACTGGCTGCAAAATGAGCACGAGGCTACACGATTAGCAACAGCGCCGCTTATTCACAACCTTGTAAACCAGACCAAACAAGTCATATTCATAACTTGTCACAAAATTACATTACAATTACCATAATCGAAAATTCTTTGTTTCTTAAGGATTAATATTTTGAAACAAGCGGAAAAATATTCCTATCGGAGAACAAAAATGCAAATATTTAGCCTGCCGGAGTGGCCGAGCGGTTCTAGGCACTTCAATCTGGAACCGCGCGACCGCTACGGTCGCAGGTTCGAATGCTGCCTCGGGCATGGATGTGTGTCATGTCCTTAGGTTAGTTAGGTTTAAGTAGTTCTAAGTTCTAGGGGGCTGATGATCTCAGAAGTTAAGTCCCATTTTTTGTAAATGTTTACCTGTTGTTGTTGTTGTGGTCTTCAGTCCTGAGACTGGTATGATGCAGCTCTCCATGCTACTCTATCCTGTGCAAGATTCTTCATCTACCAGTACCTACTGCAACCTACATCCTTCTGAATCTGCTTAGTGTATTCATCTCTTCCCCTACGATTTTTACCCTCCACGCTGCCCTCCAGTACTAAATTAGTGATCCCTTGATGCCTCAGAACATGTCCTACCAACCGATCCCTTTTTCTGGCCAAGTTGTGCCACAAACTCCTCTTCTCCCCAATCCTATTCAGTACCTCCTCATTAGTTATGTGATCTACCCATCTAATTTTCAGCATTCTTCTGAAGCACCACATTTCGAAAGATTCTATTCTCTTCTTGTCCAAACTATTTACCGTCCATGATTCACTTCCATACATGGCTACACTCCATACAAATACTTTCAGAAACGACTTCCTGACACTGAAATCTATATTCGATGTTAACAAATTTCTCTTCTTCAGAAACGCTTTCCTTGCCATTGCGTCTACATTTTATATCCTCTCTACTTCGACCATCATCAGTTATTTTGCTCCCCAAATAGCAAAACTCCTTTACTACTTTAAGTGTCTCATTTCCTAATCTAATACCCTCAACATCACCCGACTTAATTCGACTACATTCCATTATCTTCGTTTTGCTTTGGTTGATGCTCATCTTATATCCTCCCTTCAAGACACCACCCATTCCGTTCAATTGCTCTTCCAAGTCCTTTGCTGTCTCTGACAGAATTACAATGTCATCGGCGAACCTCAAAGTTTTTATTTCTTCTCCATGGATTTTAATACCTACTCAAAATTTTTCTTTTGTTTCCTCTACTGCTTGCTCAATATACAGATTGAATAACATCGGGGAGAGGCTACAACCCTGTCTTACTCCCTTCCCAACCACTGCTTCCCTTTCATGTCCCTCGACTCTTATAACTGCCATCTGGTTTCTGTACAAATTGTAAATAGCCTTTCGCTCCCGGTATTTTACCCCTGCCACCTTTACAATTTGAAAGAGAGTATTCCAGTCAACATTGTCAAAAGCTTTCTCTAAATCTACAAATGCTAGAAACGTAGGTTTGCCTTTCCTTAATCTTTCTTCTAAGATAAGTCGTAAGGTCAGTATTGCCTCACGTGTTCCAGTAATTCTACGGAATCCAAACTGATCTTCCCCGAGGTCGGCTTCTACTAGTTTTTCCATTCGTCTGTAAAGAATTCGTGTTAGTATTTTGCAGCTGTGGCTTATTAAACTGATTGTTCGGTAATTCTCACATCTGTCAACACCTGCTTTCTTTGGGATTGGAATTATTATATTCTTCTTGAAGTCTGAGGGTATTTCGCCTGTTTCATACATCTTGCTCACAAGATGGTAGAGTTTTGTCAGGACTGGCTCTCCAAGGTCGTCAGTAGTTCCAATGGAATGTTGTCTCTTCCGGGGGCCTTGTTTCGACTCAGGTCTTTCAGTGCTCTGTCAAACTCTTCACGCAGTATCGTATCTCCCATTTCATCTTCATCTACATCCTCTTCCATTTTCATAATATTGTCCTCAAGTACATCGCCCTTGTATACTCTGTATACTCCTTCCACCTTTCTGCTTTCCCTTCTTTGCTTAGAACTGGGTTTCCATCTGAGCTCTTGATGTTCATACAAGTGGTTCTCTTATCTCCAAAGGTCTCTTTAATTTTCCTGTAGGCAGTATCTATCTTACCCCTAGTGAGATAAGCCTCTAAATCCTTACATTTGTCCTCTAGCCATCCCTGCTTAGCCATTTTGCACTTCCTGTCGATCTCATTTTTGAGATGTTTGTATTCCTTTTTGCCTGCTTCATTTACTGCATTTTTATATTTTCTCCTTTCATCAATTAAATTCAATATTTCTTCTGTTACCCAAGGATTTGTACTAGCCCTCGTCTTTTTACCTACTTGATCCTCTGCTGCCTTCACTACTTCATCCCTCAAAGCTACCCATTCTTCTTCTACTGTATTTCTTTCCCCCATTCCTGTCAATTGTTCCCTTATGCTCTCCCTGAAACTCTGTACAGCCTCTGGTTTAGTCAGTTTATCCAGGTCCCATCTCCTTAAATTCCCACCTTTTTGCAGTTTCTTCAGTTTTAATCTACAGGTCATAACCAATAGATTGTGGTCAGAGTTCACATCTGCCCCTGGAAATGTCTTACAATTTAAAACCTGGTTCCTAAGTCTCTGTCTTACCATTATATAATCTATCTGATACCTTTTAGTATCTCCAGGGTTCTTCCATGTATACAACCTTCTATCATGATTCTTAAACCAAGTGTTAGCTATGATTAAGTTGTGCTCTGTGCAAAATTCTACCAGGCGGCTTCCTCTTTCATTTCTTAGCCCCAATCCATATTCACCTACTACGTTTCCTTCTCTCCCTTTTCCTACACTCGAATTCCAGTCACCCATGACTATTAAATTTTCGTCTCCCTTCACTATCTGAATAATTTCTTTTATTTCATCATACATTTCTTCAATTTCTTCATCTGCAGAGCTAGTTGGCATATAAACTTGTACTACTGTAGTAGGTGTGGGCTTCGTATCTATCTTGGCCACAATAATTCGTTCACTAAGCTGTTTGTAGTAGCTTGCCCGCGTTCCTATTTTCCTATTCATTATTAAACCTACTCCTGCATTACCCCTATTTGACTTTGTGTTTATAACCCTGTAGTCACCTGACCAGGAGTCTTGTTCCTCCTGCCACCGAACTTCACTAATTCCCACTATATCTAACTTTAACCTATCCATTTCCCTTTTCAAATTTTCTAACCTACCTGCCCGATTAAGGGACCTGACATTCCACGCTCCGATCCGTAGAACACCTGTTTTCTTTCTCCTGATAACGACATCCTCTTGAGTAGTCCCCGCCCGGAGATCCGAATGGGGAACTATTTTACCTCCGGAATATTTTACCCAAGAGGACGCCATCATCATTTAATCATACAGTAAAGCTGCATGCCCTCGGGAAAAATTACGGCCGTAGTTTCCCCTTGCTTTCAGCCGTTCGCAGTACCAGCACAGCAAGGCCGTTTTGGTTATTGTTACAAGGCCAGATCAGTCAATCATCCAGACTGTTGCCCTTGCAACTACTGAAAAGGCTGCTGCCCCTCTTCAGGAACCACACGTTTGTCTGGCCTCTCAACAGATACCCCTCCGTTGTGGTTGTACCTACGGTACGGCTATCTGTATCGCTGAGGCACGCAAGCCTCCCCACCAACGGCAAGGTCCATGGTTCATGGGGGGGGGGGGGGGGGGGAATGTTTACCTATTTATTTAAAATACTCTGACTCAAACGTGGTGTACTAGCTGTCTCATTCTACCTTCCTCAGTACCGTTAAAAATGCTCCCAAAAATTTTGGTACGTGAACATATTCGCTTTTTATTAAATATGCAAATCACCTCAAACTCCCATGAGCTCCCCCTACCTGTAACTCTTTCACATCGTGGATGTTGATCTCTGTAAGTCTCTCATACCCATCCACTCCCAGTTGCCCTTATTCACTCACTCAATCAGTCCAACTCAATGTCATTAACTCTTTGTGCCTGCCTTCTGTGCCACAGCCACAGCCACCGTCCCTTTCGTTCTGCCCTACTACTACAGTCTCCTCTCACTGTCAATTTCTCCCTCTTGCTTTCTCTTAATGCTAATACCTCATTCCTCCTTCCTACTGTTGCTGTCTCTTCTCGCGGTCAACTTCTCTCTCTTCCCCATTGCCATTATCGTATACTCAGTCTCTCATTATCACCGGCTCCCACGCACTTCCACTTTCTCCTTCTCTTTATTCCTCTCCCTTTGGTACTGTCTCTTTCACTCTTTTCCTAAACTGTTCAGTCACCGTCAACTATGTTCCAGTAGCACTGTGACTCTTTC